>NC_044554.1:132126310-132436016 GCF_007565055.1 Rhinopithecus roxellana | reverse complement strand
TCCCACGGCTAAAAATTAGCGTAAGCAGCTTTCATAACCACAGGCTCCTGGCCCTTGGAAGAAGTGTAATTTATTTGTGTTCCTTGGTGCATTAGATAGTTGAGCACAATGCTGTGGAGGAATATCTGTAATCTCTGTAACAATAATTTGGCCTCATACAGGAAAAAAATTACAAATGTTTCAGCCCTAAACCCTAGGCCATATGGTCACTGAATACCCAACTCCATCATCAACTTGCATAACTGTGGGCAAGTGTATTCTGTACTATGGGCCTCATTTCCTAATCCTTAAACTAGATCACCTCTCGCATATTTTCTTTCCATACACAGCAGTGTACTATTGAAAAATCACAAGAGAAGACAAATGAATTAAGCAAGTCTCTCACACTAAGTGGGGACAGCAGAGTATAAAGTTGAGGACATTAATCAACTTCCATGGTTAGTTTTATTTCTCTGTAATATGCATATAATAATCAATGTATACCTCATAGAGTTGTTGGAAAATTATATCCGCTAAATCCTATAAAACACTTAATGCCTGGCACATAACAATACACAATAAAAGTCAGTAATTATTAGTTCCGTGTTATGATTGTGCGTTCATGACTTTCAGACTAGAATTCAGGAACATTATAGTCACGTATAAGCATAGCATTTCTGCATACTTCTGATTCTGTAGAATATATCACTTTAAAAATTCATGTTATTAGAAAACTAGCTGACAAGAATCTCCCATTTGGGTCTCTATTAGTATTCTTTCCATTGACTTCCCAGTAACTTAACTTGTCTGAAAATCTTAACTCTCCAAATCCCCTGTTATTTTGATTCTGTGTATTTCATCTCATCCATTTTTCCCCTGGCTTTGTAAGCCCATCCAAACCCAAGCAAAGTAGCTTATTATTCTTACCCTCAGGGTAAAGACTTCAAAAGTCTTAGCACATTATCTATGAAACTCATTCTGCCTGCATCTTCTGTCCTTGTTTGATCACATAGGCAGCCTCTATTCCATCTTTAACATGTGCACATAAGCCAAACCCTTTTTAAGATTTTTCTAGTTCAATAGTGGTTTTGATTTTGTAATGGCTTCTAGAGAGCAGTATCTTGGCATACAATGCTAGAAGATATAGTTTTACAATAGAAAATCTTCAAATTGATTTTATGTTATCTTCATTGAAACTATTCACCAGCTACTACAGAACTGGAAGATAAAAGTGTCAGTTTGTAAGTGAATGTAGTAATAATTTCCTTAGTATCCTAGCTGATCATTGGCAAAAGCATTCATGTATTCGTGCTGTTTATTTCTCTTCTTTCTTTATTTGCTTATCCATCATATTATTTTTAACATTTTTATCATAAGCACTTATGGCCAAGGGTCTTCTAAAGTTTACCTAGTTATTGCATTTGTTCTGAGCCACAATTTATAAAACTATGATATAAAACAGCACATACATACAGGATGTTAAATATTTTTAAATAAAGGTTAAATTATAAATCAGATGAAATTTCATCTCAGTAAGCGATGATTTGTAAACTAGACTTTTAAAACTTTTCTAGTGAATATAATGTTTCTGGCAATTTATCAAGCTACAAGTTTGAAAAAAGAAATGCATCAAAGGTCAAGTTGCCCATAAAAGCATTCCTGAAATGTCAAAAACAATTACACTGCACAGCAGAATAAACCCCCAAAGATATTAAACATCCATTTATGAAAAGTCTTCTTTGTACTGCAATTTCATTTCCCAAACTCATACTTTTGATTATTTCTGAATTTTAATATGCTACATAGAATTAATACATTTTAAGCATAGATTATCTCTGAAATAAAAAGTATATTTTAGAAAATGCTGTTTTGTAAAGATTTAGGTAAAAGGTAAGCTTATTTATTTTACCAGCTTTTATAAAGTACCTATTAGAATGCTTGTGCTGGGAAGTTATATTATGATGTAGAGAACATAGACTTTGGAGTCTAGGAATATGGGCTGGAAATCCTGCCTTTGCCACTAAATAGCTGGTAACTTCAGGCAAAGAGAAAAGAATTCTTTTTGATTCTCTATTCCAAATGCTGTAAAATGTGATTTTATTTCCTACTTGAATTGCCATATTATCATGCTTGAACACAGTAGCTATTCATAAGTATTATTTTCTTTCCTTTCATCCCCGGATGTAATAATCAGTGTATAACTAATAGATTTTTAAACAGTAAAGCAACATTGTAAAAGAATGTTAGATTATTTTACCTGGAATTTCAGTCATAGGCCGATTTAGATTGGGGAGAGGTTTCAGTCTTTTGAGTTCAATCCTGTCATTTGGGGATTTTTGCGGTTTTTGTTTTGTTTTGAAATTATAATAGAAACAGTGGGAATTAAGAGAGGAGGACTTATAAAGAAATGGTTGATTACACCCAGAAGTTTTATGTATAGTATTTAACAAAGTATTTAGTGACAAAGGCATAAGCACTGACCAATCAGAAGAGATGCTATGACCAACTGGTTTTGTTTTTAAAACTCAGTATGCCTTTATCCATGCAAACCAGCACACACCAAGTGACTCTTGGCACCATGTTGGCATCAGAAAATTGTATAATATCTTTAGCCTAATTATGTTTTAATTTTAGAGACAATTTCTTCCTCCTGTAGGAGCAAAATTCCTACTAATGTTTATCTACACCTGCTTTTAGATTTTAGGTAAAATTATACTAAGTGTGTATTGGTGAAAATCTGTGTGTGTGTGTGTGTGTGTGTGTGTGTGTGTGTTTCTCCAGGGCAGTAATTGTATTTTATTGAATCATAATTAAATAGTCCTCCTAACACTCATCAAAATACCTTATAAACCAGATGATGTTACCCCCAAAGGTCTCTATTAGGCTGCCATTACTGTAAAACTTCATTACCTTGTGTCTTCATAGATGACCATGAAACAAAAAAAGAGTCTAGTCTGGTTTACTTATGGATCTTTAAAATACTTAAATAATTGCTTCAACTCAGAGCATGAGATGAACAACAGAAAAGAACTATTTGAGATAAATTAAAATGGTACAATCGGCCAATGTTATTTACCTTTGATTAAATAACTATATGTAAATTCAGGTTACAAATATGACTAGGAGAATTTGGCTTGAACCATCAACTCTTTCTTCTTACATATTGGAGTTTAAACAGGAATGAGCAGACACAGTAGTCCCCAAATACTAATGCATCAGAAGCATTTAAGGACCTTTAAAAATGAATAACCCTAATATCTTCCCCTGTCCATCCAATTGAGTAGTTCTCTGATGGAACCTGAAGATAGGATTTTTCAAAACTTCCCATCAGGCTTGAAATGTGTGAGCTAGACTTAATTCTTCTATCTATTTCAAGATCCTTGTTCTCATTGTTCTTTAATTTCAACATATGTTGACTGGTTCCGGAGTTCCATCTTGGCCCATCCCAAACTCACCAACTTTTTATCAGGTCAGATATGAACATTTTATAGAACTCTCTGCCTTGTTTTCTGCAAATACTCTTTAATCATGGTTTGGTTTGGTTTGATTAATAGACTCTTTCTCAATTGCCAAGCTAATGATGCTTTCTATATCAGCTATATACATTTTATTACAAATTCTTATAATTGTTAATAACACTGAGACAGCCCTGAGCAACTTTTCACAAATGCTAACTGTTGATGAAATGGGTTGGGAGTGCCTAACACATGTGTGGTTCCCAGTGTGGAAGACAACCACTTCTGCCCAACTCATAGAGCACTTCCTCCATTGCTGAAATTTCAGTTTCCCTATGATTCTTTTCCTGTGGTTTCCTAGCAGACAACTATGAAGATTAAAGGGTCAGACTGTGATTTACTCAGCTGTAGGCCTTGGGCTAGTCTTTATGGTTCATACTTTTTGTGTTTATACATGGGAGTCATAGACGACAGAGTGGGAGGTCTTGGAAAATTTAATGGTGATGATTAATTCTTTGGATTAGATTCTGCTTCAAAGCCTTCCCACTGTAGGCCAATCTCCTACATTTATATTGCTCTCTCTTCCTCATTTCCAAGCACTTAGCTTCTATTCTCTCCAAATATTGTTCAGATTTCACTGCCTTAAAAATGTTTTCCTTTATGAACTGTGCCATTTCTAGTCACTTCATCAATCCACAGTCTCCATCAGTGAGTCAAAATTTTACACTGTGTTTACTGGTGCATGTTTTCATGTGATAAATATAGAATGTCTAAGTCATTTGGTCTTACTCATCCTGGCAAGATTCCAAAGTCAAGTATACTTATATTTAAACTATTTCATAATTTTCCCATTACCCAGTAGACTTGTTGGCACACTGTGATCTTGTAGTAACTATCTGTGGAATATATGGGATAACTGTACTTCCTTTTTATTTTTATGAATCTGAAAGAAATCCCAAGCAGTAGGAGTACTGAAAGAGAGGCAGTGATCATTGTTTTAAGCTAGAAAGTTTACAAATTGAAGTTGCTTTTTAACCTAGTCCTTAAGAGTTGATAAAGGTACAGAGTCAACCTCTTCCAGGCCATGTGGTCTTTTGCACCTTTTCTGGTTGGAAATATACTCAGAGGATAGAAAATGGACTTGCTAGGCAAGGTGTGTCAAGTAGGGGCAGATGGCAGAATGTCTTTAAAACACAACAGACATGAATGCATACTTGATCAGGAGAACCACAGGGAATCATTAGAGGGTGTAATGTAGTCACAGCAGTGTGACTGGCAGGCTATTTGGCTGATAATTTGCAGGACAGATTGGAAGTGTGAGGATCCCTCAGAGAAAGAAATGTGAGATAACCAAGACTTTAGAAAGGAAGAAAGAAAAAGCCACTCAAAGGGCTCACCCACAAAGAGCGTTGCAAGGGTCCACGAGGGACTGACTTGAGATTAGAACCTACAAGCTGCCTTCGTGCGATGGAGGGCAAAGCTGGAGAGTTCAACACAGGGGCTGTATTTCATCCCAGAGTAAATGGAATTCTACTGAAGCACTTGATGTGGAACCATCTCTTTATGTAAGCTCTTAAATTAATTAAGCCAATAGATTCTGATAAATGTGACTATTTGGGTGATTGTATTAACTCTTCAAATGACTGTAATATATAATTTATCTTATTTAGTAGCATAATTCCTCTCACTAACTACTCTAATGTAGCTCAATGTAACTGTATCGTAGCTCTTCCAGAAAACGTTTGTTTTTCTTCCTGCTAGAAGATGCCTGAGAAGATTCAATGACTGAAAGTAGCTATGTATAGCTGTTTAAAGTACAGTTTTTGAAAGTTCATGTTAATTATGTAGTCCTCAGGAAGAAAGGGGACTGACGGAACTTGATAGAATGCCATGTGTCTTAGTACTTCTGCTGATCACTGTGAGCTAAATATTGTGTAGTAAAACTTTCAGTCCAAATTTTTAACTGAAGCCCAAAGATATTTACAACCCAGCTCTAAATAATTTATAAGATATGGTCTATAAAAATGTAACAATCAAAATTACATAAATTAGCTTTTCCTAGGATTTCTGGATATCCTCACAACCTTAGCACTTTAACAAAAGTAAAAGTGCAAAATTACTGAAGGATGAAGATTATACTCTGAGTCTGGTACAATCTATATACCTATAACTTTCCACAAGTCCACACATAAGCAAAATTAGGAAAAAAATGAATAAAGCAAATCAAGTTAACTGGAACACAGTGGGGTTTAGAATGGAGCAGATCCATTTCCATAGTAGTAGGGGAGGGATGGTCAACTCCTCCACAGGTGATGAAAATAGCCTCATGTTACTGTGATATTGGACAATCTTTATGTGCCAGTAAAAAATTTTCTCAGTATGTATAGCAATATCATAGGTACTATTATTAGCTTCCATTAAGATTAGGTAAGTTTTAGAATAGTTAAATAATCTGCTCAAAGGCACATTATTGGTAAGTGAAAAGCCAGAATTTGAGCTATTTACTGAAAAACTAAATTTGGAGTATATGAAAACTAACATTTTAGGTCATTTCAAGCTTAAAAAGAACTGAGAGGAATGAAATCACAAGAAAGAACTATTCAAGAATGAAGATATAAAATAAATAACTGGGGAAAAAAGGAATAAAATATTTATCACACCTTTATTCAAAATACATGTGCATTCAGTTATACCCATATTACACACTCAGAGAACATGCATATGTACCATGACAGTTGGCTTTAAACAGGAGAAGTCGTGATTCTCTTGTCAAAGCTTACAGAATACACACATATCCTTTTTTACTGCCTAATCTCAAGTGAAATCTTTCACCAGAGTTATTAGGAAAGGAAGTCATAGATGTTTTAATAAAAATTATTGGCCTAATGCCCTGCTCACTAAGTGGGCAACTTATATCATGGGTGGGTTAAATTCAATGAAATAAGAAAATGCACAGTTATGGTTGGATTTAGCCCTAAATTTTCATCATGCATTTAAAAGTCATGTTATTTGCTGCACTTTGTTAAAATGGGTTCTATCTCCAGAATGAAGTTAAATGTGATATTATTGATTACATCAAAGCCTGGCCTGGAAGTGGATGCTATCAGAAGAAGGAGGACGGCCTTTTACCCCAGCGTCACCTATTCATTTTGCTAGGGTCATGAAGGAAAAATATGAACACAAATATATGAACAGAAACTTGAGATTTTAAAAAGTGATAGGGAAGAGAGCTTAGTGGAAACATAGGAAAACTTATTGTGAATAAAAGGTTTTGAAAATGATAAAGAAATCCTTGAAAATAATTGTATCATAATGTTAAGACCCCTAGGTTTCTTAAAGATATTTGAAAATCAATAGGTAAATATATATTGGGGAAAAAAGAGAAGCCTAAAGATAATATATCATTATAAATTGAATATCAAGGGTTTGTCAAGGTTAAAGTTGTACCAGACAAAGCTAAACTAGCAAAGTAAAGTATATTTGAGATTATTAAAGTAGGAGAAGATTGAATTCAACTCTTGCAGGAATGTTTTTAAATGCTGGAGTGACCTAGTGAAAAAATACTAGAGGACATTAGGTGATGGGGTGAACAGTGGGATATGCCAAGCACATTGGATAATTCCTGAGTTTGCAAATTCTTTTCTCTATGATTAGGCCATCTGTGTTTGCCAATTAATGCCTATAGAAGTCAGGTACCTATGCTCCTACAGAGACTGGGAGCTCAGAGCATTATTTCCTTCAATGTTAAAATTTCAAAGACCTGGTTCCTATTTCCTTGAGAAAGATAATTCCTGGCTTGCAAAACTGGCAAGAGGTTGAGAGAAGATTTGCATACATTAAAAAAGGGCAGAGAAAGAATTTACAATTGCAAGTGTTCTAAGATAAGTCCTTTAAGAAAAAAGAGGTCAGGGGCCTATAGTCAGGAAGAAACCTATCTAATGCTTAATCAAGCTGAAGTGAATTTCCAGGCCTTCTTGGTTAGGTTCTAGTAAGCTAACAATCAGAAATGTATAAACACCAGTGCTTTTTTCTTTTGCAGAAAAGCAATATATGTTCTGGTATTTTAGGTTCACTTTTTCCCCTCATCTAACAAATATTTACTGTGAAACACTAAAATAACAGTGACTACACCAAGGACTTCAGATATAAAGATATGTGTTAAGACAAACTCTCTGACCAGAAGGTTCTCATAGGCTAATGGAAGTAAAGGTGAGTAAACAGGGAATGAGAAAAAGTTTTAAAAGTAATAATGTCTGCAATGCTATGGGAGCAGAGAGGGCAGAGCGCAACTCCATCTGGGGAATTTGAGAAAGTCAAAGTTCACAGAGGAAGAAAACTGAGTCCTCAAGGAAAACAGCGAGAGATGGGGACACCAGGCATGAAGAACAGTGTTTGCAAATGTCAGGAGTGAAAAAGCAGCATGTCAGTTCATGGAAAAACGAAAGCTTTCTGCAGATAGAATGTACAGAAAACATGAGGCAATGCCAGATTTCTATTTTCTTTTTTCTGGTAAGGAAGTTGGGTTTTAGCTAATATATATTGGAGAGAGACTATACTATTCAGACTGACATTTTAGAAATACACCCTTGGGATACAAGGGAAATGAGATACAACAGAATCCCAGGGAAAAGTGTGCAATGATTTGGAAGAGAAAATGGATTCGAGATTTTAAAAATCAGGCTCACTACCTGGATATGGTAGCAAAAATAATGCAGGGATTAAAATTGACTTGGTAACTTTCCATTTAAAATGAGGCAATATGTAGCTTCATTTTGAGAAGGGGAGTGAAGAATGAGACATAAGTCTCAATTCATGGGTTGTCTTCAGTAAGCTGAGGATGATTCTGGACCTACATACCTTATGATTATTAGGGAGTTCAGGTAAGATGGTTATATGAAAATGTTTTCTAGAAAGGTCCATGCAAATATGAGACTCCATTTTTCCCGTTTAATTCTTTTGTAAACTTTTATGGTTATCAACAAATATATAAATAAAGACTATCACTATCAAAAGTCAATGTGAATTTTTAAGATAATTTCTGAAGAACACAAAGCATATCAAAATCTCAATAATAATCGGAGTTACTCTGGATTTTATATAGATCTGGCAAGAGAAATCAAATCTCAAAATTACAATCGTAGGATCTCTCTAAATGTGCTTTTTAATCTTGGCTCTTTGTCTGGTCTCTCTCTGCTTCAGTTTCTCCTTTCTGCAGTTCATTACCTGCTTTCAATTTCATTATGTTGATGAGTTTCAATTTTATAGGGGAGGTGCTTTGCACATAGCACTATTGTGACTGTTAAAATCAACCATAAAAGTTAGACATTTCTATGATTTTTTTAAAAATCAGGATAATTCAAGAGGCATTTAGAGAATAGGCAGAACACTGATATAGTTTGGCTGTGTCCCTACCCAAATCTCACCTTGAATTGTAATAATACCCACATGTCAAGGGTGGGGCCAGGTTTAAATGATTAAATAATGGTGTCAGTCTCCCCCACACTGTTGTCATGGTAGTGAATACGTCTCATGAGATCTGGTAGTTTTTTCAATGGGAGTTCCCCTGCACAAGCTCTCTTGCCTACCACCATGTAAGCCATGCCTTTCCTTCTCCTTTGCCTTCCACTATGATTGTGAGGCCTTTGCAGTCATGTGGAACTGTGAGTCCATTAAACCTCTTTTTCTTTATAAATTACCCAGTCTTGGGTATGGCTTGATTAGCAGCATGAAATGGACTAATACAAATATGTGTATGCTTTGCATTAAAATACAGTAGATTATATGATTAATGTTTTAATTTTTGCATTCTTAGCTCAATTCCTAAACCATTGAAACATTGAAACTGTAAAAACATTGATAAACCATGGTTTATCTTCTATGTTTTATTTAGGCTCTAACACAATAAATGCAATAAACTTTCAATATATAGTTTTACCAAGGAAAAAAAGGCTATCCACTGATCTCAACTCTAATTTTGTGTTTCTTTTGTTTTTTTTCATTATTATTATACTTTAAGTTCTAGGGTACATGTGCATAACATGCAGGTTTGTTACATATGTATACTTGTGCCATGTTGGTGTGCTGCACCCATCAACTCGTCAGCACCCATCAACTCGTCATTTCCATCAGGTATAACTCCCAAGGCAATCCCTTCCCCCTCCCCCCTCCCCATGATAGGCCCCAGTGTGTGATGTTCCCCTTCCCGAGTCCAAGTGATCTCATTGTTCAGTTCCCACCTATGAGTGAGAACATGCGGTGTTTGGTTATCTGTTCCTGTGATACTTTGCTAAGAATGATGGTTTCCAGCTGCATCCATGTCCCTACAAAGGACACAAATTCATCCTTTTTTGTGGCTGCGTAGTATTCCATGGTGTATATGTGACACATTTTCTTAATCCAGTCTGTCACTGATGGACATTTGGGTTGATTCCAAGTCTTTGCTATTGTGAATAGTGCCGCAATAAACATACGTGTACATGTGTCTTTATAACAGCATGATTTATAATCCTTTGGGTATATACCCAGTAGTGGGATGGCTGGGTCATATGGTACATCTAGTTCTAGATCCTTGAGGAATTGCCATACTGTTTTCCATAATGGTTGAACTAGTTTACAATCCCACCAACAGTGTAAAAGTGTTCCTATTTGTCCACATCCTCTCCAACACCTGTTGTTTCCTGACTTTTGAATGATTGCCATTCTAACTGGTGTGAGATGGTATCTCATTGTGGTTTTGATTTGCATTTCTCTGATGGCCAGTGATGATGAGTATTGTTTCATGTGTCTGTTGGCTATATGAATGTCTTCTTTTGAGAAATGTCTGTTCACATCCTTTCCCACTTTTTGGTGGGGTTGTTTGTTTTTTGTCTTGTATATTTGTTTGAGTTCTTTGTAGGTTCTGGATATTAGCCCTTTGTCAGATGAGTAGATTGCAAAAATTTTCTCCCATTCTGTAGGTTGCCTATTCACTGTGATGGTAGTTTCTTTTGCTGTGCAGAAGCTCTTTAGTTTAATTAGATCCCATTTGTCAATTATGGCTTTTGCTGCCATTGCTTTTGGTGTTTAAGACATGAAGTCCTTGCCCATGCCTATGTCCTGAATGGTACTACCTAGGTTTTCCTCTGGGGTTTTTATGGTACTGGGTCTAACATTTAAGTCTCTAATCCATCTTGAATTAATCTTCGTATAAGGAGTAAGGAAAGGATCCAGTTTCAGCTTTCTACTTATGGCTAGCCAATTTTCCCAGCACCATTTATTAAATAGGGAATCCTTTCCCCATTTCTTGTTTCTCTCAGGTTTCTCAAAGATCAGATGACTGTAGATGTGTGGTATTATTTCTGAGGACTCTGTTCTGTTCCATTGGTCTATATCTCTGTTTTGGTACCAGTACCATGCTGTTTTGGTTACTGTAGCCTTGTAGGATAGTTTGAAGTCAGGTAGCGTGACGCCTCCAGCTTTGTTCTTTTGACGTAGGATTGTCTTGGCAATGCGGGCTCTTTTTTGGTTACATATGAATTTTAAAGCAGTTTTTTCCAATTCTGTGAAAGAAACTCATTGGTAGCTTGATGGGGATGGCATTGAATCTATAAATAACTTTGGGCAGTATGGCTATTTTCATGATATTGATTCTTCCTATCCATGAGCATGGTATGTTCTTCCATTTGTTTGTGTCCTCCTTTATTTCACTGAGCAGTGGTTTGTAGTTCTCCTTGAAGAGGTCCTTTACATCCCTTGTAAGTTGGATTCCTAGGTATTTGATTCTCTTTGAAGCCATTGTGAATGGAAGTTCATTCATGATTTGGCTCTCTGTTTGTCTGTTACTGGTGTATAAGAATGCTTGTGATTTTTGCACATTAATTTTGTATCCTGAGAATTTGCTGAAGTTGCTTATCAGCTAAAGTAGATTTTGGGCTGAGACGATGGGGTTTTCTAAATATACAATCATGTCATCTGCAAACAGGGACAATTTGACTTCTTCTTTTCCTAACTGAATACCCTTGATTTCTTTCTCTTGCCTGATTGCCCTAGCCAGAACTTCCAAGACTATGTTGAATAGGAGTGGTGAGAGAGGGCATCCCTGTCTTGTGCCAGTTTTCTTTTTTTTTTTTTTTTGGCTTTAAAACAACTTTTATTTGTGATAGAGTCATATGTAGTTGTAAGAGATAATAGAGACATCTTGTGTTCCCCTTGTTCAATTTCTCTCAGTATCATATTGCAAAACCACATTAGAGTATCACAACCAGGATATTGACATCACTACAATCCATCAAATTTGTTCACACTTCCCAAGTTTTACTTGGGCTTATTCATGTGTGTTTACAGTTCAGCCCAATTTGGTCACATGCGTAGTTTCACGTATTCGCCATTGAAATCAAGATGTAGAATAGTGCCACTAACACAAACATGCTTTGTCTTGCCCCTCCCCCTCCACTCCACACTCATCTTTTTTGTTGTTGTTGGTGTTGTTTGTTTGTTTATTTTTTTATTATACTTTAAGTTCTAGGGTACATGTGCATAACGTGCTGGTTTGTTACATATGTATACTTGTGCCATGTTGGTGTGCTGCACCCATCAACTCGTCAGCACCCATCAATTCATCATTTATATCATGTATAACTCCCAATGCAATCGCTCCCCCACTTCCCCCTCCCCATAATAGGCCCCAGTGTGTGATGTTCCCCTTCCCGAGTCCAAGTGATCTCATTGTTCAGTTCCCACCTATGAGTGAGAACATGCAGTGTTTGGTTTTCTCTTCTTGTGACAGTTTGCTAAGAATGATGGTTTCCAGCTGCATCCATGTCCCTACAAAGGAAGCAAACTCATCCTTTTTTATGGCTGCATAGTATTCCATGGTGTATATGTGCCACATTTTCTTAATCCAGTCTGTCACTGATGGACATTTGGGTTGATTCCAAGTCTTTGCTATTGTGAATAGTGCTGCAATAAACATACGTGTGCATGTGTCTTTGTAGTAGAATAATTTATAATCCTTTGGGTATATACCCAGTAGTGGGATGGCTGGATCATATGGTACATCTAGTTCTAGATCCTTGAGGAATTGCCATACTGTTTTCCATAATGGTTGAACTAGTTTACAATCCGACCAAGAGTGTAAAAGTGTTCCTATTTCTCCACATCCTCTCCAACACCTGTTGTTTCCTGACTTTTTAATGATTGCCGTTCTAACTGGTGTGAGATGGTATCTCATTGTGGTTTTGATTTGCATTTCTCTGATGGCCAGTGATGATGAGCATTTTTGCATGTGTCTGTTGGCTGTATGAATGTCTTCTTTTGAGAAATGTCTGTTCATATCCTTTGCCCACTTGTTGATGGGGTTGTTTGTTTTTTGTCTTGTATATTTGTTTGAGTTCTTTGTAGGTTCTGGATATTAGCCCTTTGTCAGATGAGTAGATTGCAAAAATTTTCTCCCATTCTGTAGGTTGCCTATTCACTCTGATGGTAGTTTCTTTTGCTGTGCAGAAGCTCTTTAGTTTAATTAGATCCCATTTGTCAATTTTGGTTTTTGCTGCCATTGCTTTTGGTGTTTTAGACATGAAGTCCTTGCCCATGCCTATGTCCTGAATGGTACTACCTAGATTTTCTTCTAGGGTTTTTATGGTATTAGGTCTAACATTTAAGTCTCTAATCCATCTTGAATTAATCTTCGTATAAGGAGTAAGGAAAGGATCCAGTTTCAGCTTTCTACTTATGGCTAGCCAATTTTCCCAGCACCATTTATTAAATAGGGAATCCTTTCCCCATTTCTTGTTTCTCTCAGGTTTCTCAAAGATCAGATGGCTGTAGATGTGTGGTATTATTTCTGAGGACTCTGTTCTGTTCCATTGGTCTATATCTCTGTTTTGGTACCAGTACCATGCTGTTTTGGTTACTGTAGCCTTGTAGGATAGTTTGAAGTCAGGTAGCGTGACGCCTCCAGCTTGGTTCTTTTGACTTAGGATTGTCTTGGCAATGCGGGCTCTTTTTTGGTTACATATGAATTTTAAAGCAGTTTTTTCCAATTCTGTGAAAGAAACTCATTGGTAGCTTGATGGGGATGGCATTGAATCTATAAATGACCTTGGGCAGTATGGCCATTTTCATGATATTGATTCTTCCTATCCATGAGCATGGTATGTTCTTCCATTTGTTTGTGTCCTCTTTGATTTCACTGAGCAGTGGTTTGTAGTTCTCCTTGAAGAGGTCCTTTACATCCCTTGTAAGTTGGATTCCTAGATATTTTACTCTCTTTGAAGCCATTGTGAATGGAAGTTCATTCATGATTTGGCTCTCTGTTTGTCTGTTACTGGTGTATAAGAATGCTTGTGATTTTTGCACATTAATTTTGTATACTGAGACTTTACTGAAGTTGCTTATCAGCTTAAGTAGATTTTGGGCTGAGACAATGGGGTTTTCTAAATATACAATCATGTCATCTGCAAACAGGGACAATTTGACTTCTTCTTTTCCTAACTGAATACCCTTGATTTCTTTCTCTTGCCTGATTGCCCTAGCCAGAACTTCCAACACTATGTTGAATAGGAGTGGTAAGAGAGGGCATCCCTGTCTTGTGCCAGTTTTCAAAGGGAATGTTTCCAGTTTTTGCCCATTCAGTATGATATTGGCTGTGGGTTTGTCATAAATAGCTTTTATTATTTTGAGGTACATTCCATCAATACCGAATTTATTGAGCGTTTTTAGCATGAAGGGCTGTTGAATTTTGTCAAAGGCCTTTTCTGCATCTATAGAGATAATCATGTCGTTCTTGTCTTTGGTTCTATTTATATGCTGGATTACGTTTATTGATTTGTGAATGTTGAACCAGCCTTGCGTCCCAGGGATGAAGCCCACTTGATCATGGTGGATAAGCTTTTTGATGTGCTGCTGAATCCTGTTTGCCAGTATTTTATTGAGGATTTTTGCATCGATGTTCATCAGGGATATTGGTCTAAAATTCTCTTTTTTTGTTGTGTCTCTGCCAGGCTTTGGTATCAGAATGATGTTGGCCTCATAAAATGAGTTAAGGAGGATTCCCTCCTTTTCTATAGATTGGAATAGTTTCAGAAGGAATGGTACCAGCTCCTCCTTGTACCTCTGGTAGAATTCAGCTGTGAATCCATCTGGTCCTGGACTTTTTTTGGTTGGTAGGCTATTAATTATTGCCTCAATTTCAGAGCCTGCTATTGGTCTATTCAGGGTTTCAACTTCTTCCTGGTTTAGTCTTGGAAGATTGTAAGTGTCCAGGAAATTATCCATTTCTTCTAGATTTTCTAGTTGATTTGCGTAGAGGTGTTTATAGTATTCTCTGATGGTAGTTTGTATTTCTGTGGGGTCAGTGGTGAGATCCCCTTTATCATTTTTTATTGAGTCTATTTGATTCTTCTCTCTTTTCTTCTTTATTAATCTTGCTAGCGGTCTGTCAATTTTGTTGATCTTTTCAAAAAACCAACTCCTGGATTCATTGATTTTTTGGAGGGTTTTTTGTGTCTCTATCTCCTTCAGTTCTGCTCTGATCTTAGTTATTTCTTGTCTTCTGCTAGCTTTTGAATGTGTTTGCTCTTGCTTCTCTAGTTCTTTTAATTGTGATGTTAGAGTGTCCATTTTAGATCTTTCCTGCTTTCTCTTGTGGCCATTTAGTGCTATAAATTTCCCTCTACACACTGCTTTAAATGTGTCCCAGAGATTCTGGTATGTTGTATCTTTGTTCTCATTGGTTTCAAAGAACATCTTTATTTCTGCCTTCGTTTCGTTATGTCCCCAGTAGTCATTCAGGAGCAGGTTATTCAGTTTCCATATAGTTGACCTGTTTTGATTGAGTTTCTTAGTCCTGAGTTCTAGTTTGATTGCACTATGGTCTGAGAGACAGTTTGTTATAATTTCTGTTCTTGTACATTTGCTGAGGAGTGCTTTACTTCCAATTATATGGTCAATTTTGGAATAAGTGTGATGTGGTGCTGAGAAGAATGTATATTCTGTTGATTTGGGGTGGAGAGTTCTATAGATGTCTATTAGGTCTGCTTGCTGCAAAGCTGAGTTGAATTCCTGGATATCCTTGTTAACTTTCTGACTCGTTGATCTGTCTAATGTTGACAGTGGGGTGTTGAAGTCTCCCATTATTATTGTATGGGAGTCTAAGTCTCTTTGTAAGTCTCTAAGGACTTGCTTTATGAATCTGGGTGCTCCTGTATTGGGTGCATATATATTTAGGATAGTTAGCTCTTCCTGTTGAATTGATCCCTTTACCATTATGTAATGGCCAGCTTTGCCTCTTTTGATCTTTGATGGTTTAAAGTCTGTTTAATCAGAGACTAGGATTGCAACCCCTGCTTATTTTTGTTCTCCATTTGCTTGGTAGATCTTCCTCCATCCCTTTATTTTGAGCCTATGTATGTCTCTGCATGTGAGATGGGTCTCCTGAATACAGCAGAGTGATGGTTCTTGACTCTTTATCCAGTTTGCCAGTCTGTGTCTTTTAATTGGAGCATTTAGTCCATTTACATTTAAGGTTAATATTGTTATGTGTGAACTTGATCCTGCCATTATGATACTAACTGGTTATTTTGCTCATTAGTTGATGCAATTTCTTCCTAGCCTTGATGGTCTTTACATTTTGGCGTGTTTTTGCAGTGGCTGGTAGTGGTTGTTCCTTTCCATGTTTAGTGCTTCCTTCAGGGTCTCTTGTAAGGGAGGCCTGGTGGTGACAAAATCTCTAAGCATTTGCTTATCTGTAAAGGATTTTATTTCTCCTTCACTGATGAAACTTAGTTTGGCTGGATATGAAATTCTGGGTTGAAAATTCTTTTCTTTAAGAATGTTGAATATTGGCCCCCACTCTCTTCTGGCTTGGAGAGTTTCTGCCAAGAGATCTGCTGTTAGTCTGATGGGCTTCCCTTTGTGGGTAACCCGACCTTTCTCTCTGCCTGCCCTTAAGATTTTTTCCTTCATTTCAACTTTGGTGAATCTGGCAATTATGTGTCTTGGAGTTGCTCTTCTCGAGGAGTATCTTTGTGGCGCTCTCCTGTATTTCCTGAATTTGAATGTTGGCCTGCCTTACTAGTTTGGGGAAGTTCTCCTGGATGATATCCTGAAGAGTGTTTTCCAACTTGATTCCATTTTCCCCCTCACTTTCAGGCACCCCAATCAGATGTAGATTTGGTCTTTTCACATAATCCCATACTTCTTGCAGGCTTTGTTCATTTCTTTTTCTTCTTTTTTCTTTTGGTTTCTCTTCTCGCTTCATTTCATTCATTTGATCCTCAATCGCTGATACTCTTTCTTCCAGTTGATCGAGTTGGTTACTGAAGCTTGTGCATTTGTCACGTGTTTCCTGTATGATGGTTTTCATCTCTGTCATTTCGTTTATGACCTTCTCTGCCTTAATTATTCTAGTTATCAATTCTTCCACTCTTTTTTCAAGATTTTTAGTTTCTTTGCGCTGGGTACGTAATTCCTCCTTTAGCTCTGAGAAGTTTGATGGACTGACACCTTCTTCTCTCACCTTGTCAAAGTCATTTTCCATCCAGCTTTGATCCAGTTGCTGGCGATGAGCTGCGCTCCTTTGGAGGGGGAGATGCGCTCTGATTTTTTGAATTTCCAGCTTTTCTGCCCTGCTTTTTCCCCATCTTTGTGGTTTTGTCTGCCTCTGGTCATTGATGATGGTGACGTACTGATGGGGTTTTGGTGTAGGTGTCCTTCCTGTTTGATAATTTTCCTTCTAACTGTCAGGACCCTCAGCTGGAGGTCTGTTGGAGATTGCTTGAGGTCCACTGCAGACCCTGTTTGCCTGGATATCAGCATCAGAGGCTTCAGAAGATAGAATATTGCTGAACAGCAAGTATACCTGTCTGATTCTTACTTTGGAAGCTTCCTGTCAGGGGTGTACTCCACCGTGTGAGGTGTGGGGTGTCAGTCTGCCCCTAGTGGGGGATGTCTCCCAGTTAGGCTACTCAGGGGTCAGGGACCCACTTGAGCAGGCAGTCTGTCCCTTCTCAGATCTCAACCTCCGTGGTGGGAGATCCACTGCTGTCTTCTAAGCTGTCAGACAGAGTCGTTTGCATCTGCAGAGGTTTTTGCTGATTTTGTTGTTGTTGTTGTTTAGCTGTGCCCTGTCCCCAGAGGTGGAGTCTACAAAGACAGGCAGGCTTCCTTGAGCTGCTGTGAGCTCCACCCAGTTGGAGCTTCCCAGTGGCTTTGTTTACCTACTTAAGCCTCAGCAATGGTGGGTGCACCCCTCCCCCAGCCTTGCTGCTGCCTTGTGGTTAGATCGCAGACTGCTGTGCTAGCAATGAGGTAGGCTCTGTGGGCGTGGGACCCTTCCAGCCAGGTGTGGGATATAATCTCCTGGTGTGCCCGTTTGCTTAAAGCGCAATATTGGGGTGGGAGTTACCCTGATTTTCCAGGTGTTGTGTGTCTCAGTTCCCCTGGCTAGAAAAAGGGATTCCCTTCCCCCTTGTGCTTCCCAGGTGAGGTGATGCCTCGCCCTGCTTCAGCTCTCGCTGGTCGGGCTGCAGCAGCTGACCAGCACCGATTGTCAGGCACTCCCTAGCGAGATGAACCCAGTACCTCAGTTGAAAATGCAGAAATCACCGGTCTTCTGTGTCGCTCGTGCTGGGAGTTGGAGACTGGAGCTGTTCCTATTCAGCCATCTTGCTCCGCCCCCTAATTTTGTGTTTCTCTGTTGTCTTCATGAATTTTTATAGTAATTACCTCAAGCAGATGTTTTAGTCTCTTATCCTGTAATAAGAGACACAGTAGAATAAAAAGGAATAGTTTGGGAGAGCTCATGAGAGTGTAGTGGCATTCATGAAAATAGAAGAAACAAGGGAACATATAGGGGGTGACTTTAAAATGTCAAAATCCATGTTTAAGTTTATTAGAATAGTAAGTTATGAAAACATTTTCTTAAAGTTACATTTGTGAAGAAAGATAAATGGGGTAATACAAATATAAACATTTAACTCTCATTTTGAGTTTACAAAAATAAACCAGAGCATTTTCATTTTATATCTCAACCTCTTTTGTAGGGTATTTCAAATAAGTTTAAACAGTATGTGCTTCAGTTAAGGCCTCAAAGTAAGGTGTAAATTGCAAAATGTAGACAATGGTTCATTTATTTAGTCTGTTTTATAAACGTTATGTATTTTGGCAGGTTTGGTTATAATGCCTAGACCTTTGTGGGTGAGAAAAACAAAGTTATATAAATGCAAAGTAATCCTTCCTTTGAAACCATTTATGTTTGTAAATGTGTGCCAAAAAGATATTATATTTAATATTAATACACAAAGGCAAGCATGAGGAGGATTCTAAATGTTTATGACATCAATATCAAAATCTAGCTAAGAAATTGTCCTCAGAGAGACTAAAGAAGAAAAACAAGTTGCATTGGTGTGTACCTACACCAGTGATAGAAATACATAAATCACAGTAGTGATAATCAGATGTGTCTGTCCAGATTTAATGGGATGCACACTTGGATAATCAAAGTCTCAAATAGCTCTATGGTGGGGACATCTGGTGGATGAATATGTCTTAACTGTGGGGCTGCTGATATGAAAAAATGGAATTCCCATAGTGCTAAGCAGCAAAACTTCCATTTCTCTATATAGATGAGTATAAATTAACCTGATATTTAGGTATGTGCATGTTTAATATACTCCTATATATACTCTGAAGTAATGTTATGCAAAACAGTTCTTATCCAATCAAAGTATATCTGAAACAAAATTTAATGTGAGGAAAAGAGATGAAATTATTTTCTGCTACTCTTATAAGACCTTAAGAGTAGAGTAAGGTCTTATAAGTATGATTCAATTAACCTTATAAGTAAGATAAAATTAACCTGCCTAAAAAAGTGGCTGGAATTGACAAGTTATGAAGTTGCCTGATAGCCATTGACCCAACTTTTTATTTTATTTTATTTGCCTATGGTTTCCCAGATGACTTATGCCTGGAATGCTGAAGATTTAGCTTAAAAAGAGGACAGCTCCTAAGGGTTCCAGTTAGCTGAGTTGATTAAAGCATTCATTGAAAGCAAAATCAAAAATGTAATGATTCCATATTCTCCTAGATCAATTGCTGTTTGTTCAATGGCTGTGAGCCAAAACATGTCACACTGGACTCATCAACAATGCATGTCTTTGTATATGAAGCACTGTGTGACTGGCATCATGTATCACTATGTTGACAAACAACTTGAGAGTACCTGTATCTTGACTTCTTTGGAAGCAAAGGCTTATCTATTATTTACTGTCTTGGCATTCTCAGTTCTCCACCAAGAAGAACCCCAATCTGGTTCTAAAGCAGATTGGAGTATTGGTCATGACTCATTTCAGATCTATGTTCCTTTAGTCAAACTTCTGTTATTTGAGAAAGGTAACTTAACTTTTTGAGTCCCAATTTCTTTTAAAGTAAAAATAGTCATATCAATGTCAAAAGGTTATTGTGAGAATTAGCTGAGATGATGTATACAACATTCATACATTCTTAGCATAGTGTCTGACAGAAGATGGGCATTCAGCAACTATTCATTGAATAAATGTTTTCAGTCGTGGATACTCTGTATGAAGAGATGTATAAAGAGAATCTGCACAGAGAAACAAATGCCATTAGGTATGAAGTCCAGATGAATTCGTTTTATATAGCTGCCTGTCAAGAGACAATCTGGTTCTAATCAAACCGGAAGACAATGAGTGGAGAAAAATTCTAGAGCATTGTTTCTTAGATTTTATGTGCATAGAAATTACCTGGGGATCTTTTAAGAATGAAGATTGAGGCTGGGGTGCAGTGGCTCACGCCTGTAATCTCAACACTTTGGGAGGCCAAGGCAGGTGGATCATGAGGTCAGGAGTTTGAGAGCAGCCTGGCCAGTGTAGTGAAACTCCATCTCTGCTAAAAATACAAAAATGAGCCTGGCATGGTGGTGCGCACCTGTAGTCCCAGCTACATGGGAGGCTGAAGCAGGAGAATCGCTTGACCCTAGAAGGCGGAGGTTGCAGTGAGCCGAGATCGCACCACTGCACTCCAGCCTGGGTGACAGAGCGAGACCCTGTCTCCACCGAAAAAAAAAAAAAAAATTAAGGTTGTGATTCAGTGGGTTGAATCTGAGAGGCTGCATTTCCAGCAAACTCCAGGGGAGGTATATGCTGGTGTCCGCTGAATACACTTTCGCAAGGCCCTAGAGTACTTGAATGCATGGCAAGAAATACCGTACTTAGATCTCTATTTGTCTAGACCAACATTCTGTTTCCTACCACAACTTAAAATTTATGTATTTATTTAACAAAAAATGATTTAGTGCTTCCTACATGTCAGGCACTATCCTAGGTTGTAAGTATAAAGTAGCAAACAAGACAGATATGGATAACACCCTCATTTAGTCTAGTGGTAGTCAGACAATAAACGTATTAACCAATTAGTTAAAATAGGTTCTAGTGGTGATTAAAAGTCTAATGAAAATAAACTGAAGTGACTGGGAGAGTGTGTATGGTCAATGAAGTCTTCTCTAGGAAGGAGAAAATTGAACTGAAACCTGAATGTTGAGAAACAGGCTTCTGTGTAAGACCTGAAATTTTCATACAAAGTGAACAGAAAGTGCAAAACTACTGAGACAACAATGGGTCTGGTTTGCAGGAGGAAAGGGAAAAAGTCATTATGGCTGGAAGCTTCAACCTAAATGTGAGACAGTGATCAGAGCAGTAAAAAGGGACAAGATCATACCTGGAAGAGGTGGGGATGGTGCAGAAATCACTCTAAAACCATTAGGGAAATCTGAGATGTTGGATCTTAGATGCGTCTTAACAGCTCCACAGAGAATTAAAGGTGGTAAAGAATGATCCTACAGGAAAATACACCTGGCTAAGTGAACAAGTGATTGAAAAAGAGCTAAATAAGATGTGGGACACAAACTTGGCGGGGGCGGGGGGAAGCATAACTTAAAAGAAAGGTCAAAACTGCAACCGGTTTACATGACAACAAACAAAAATGCATTACTTATGCCAGGCAAGCTTATCTAATGGCACACTTGTAGCAAACTCTCCATTGCCACAGAACAAATAATATTTTTCTGGCCAGGCGCGGTGGCTCACACCTGTAATCCCAGCACTTTGGGAGGCGAGCAGATCACAAGGTCAGGAGATCGAAACCATCCTGGCTAACACGGTGAAACCCCGTCTCTACTAAAAATACAAAAAATTAGCCAGGCATGGTGGTGGGCGCCTGTAGTCCCAGCTACTGGGGAGGCTGAGGCAGGAGAATGGTGTGAACCCGGGAGGCGGAGCTTGCAGTGAGACCAGATCGCACCACTGCACTCCGGCCTGAGAGACGGAGACTCCGTGTCAAAAAAAAATAAATTCAATTAAAAAGAGAAAAAAATCTGAATAGAAAAGATTGAGTAACTACTAGAGGAGACATAAAAATATAACTTCTGTTAGCTATAGACTGTAGCCCCAAACTTTTCTTGCTTTCCACAGAATATTGGAAACAATAGTGAGAGACGGTAGATGGCACTATAAAAGACAGCAGTGAAGAAAATAAGATATAAGAAAGCACCCCTTGCACTAAGAAAAAGCCTAGTAGAAAAAAAGACTCATCATCATTATGTCAAGTGTAAGATATTAAATGTCTTATACCATAATGATTTTCATACTCTACCTACCTACCTATATATCTACTATCTGTTTAGTACACTGTTTTATTGGGATACATGCCAAACCCCAACACCAATAAAAACAAGATTTAAGAGCTCCCAGAAATTAGAGTAGCTAAATAAGAATGAATAATATAATGTTTACTCAACTGCAATTTTAATGAGCCTCCTTACTTACTAGTGAGTAAGTCTAATGATTTAAGGCCTTGCAGTGTAGTGGCTATTAACACATAGGTGCATTCCAATTGACTTCTGATTTTGTCTCATGTTTAAAGTCTCTGCAAGCTAGTAGCTATTAACATGTTAGAGCATTTCCAATTGACTCTGATTTTCTGTCTTGTTTTTAAAATATATGAATAAAGGAGCGTACGTTAAAATGGTGCTGCTAACTCCCCAAGTGAGAAACAGTTTGGAGTATTTTGTTCAGTAGCCAAGGCATGGCAAGGTGAGTCACCCTTTCTCACCTGAATGCCTAATGCGAGGCACACAATTTTTATATATTCATCCAGTATTGTGATTATATTCTGTGGTAAAATAGCAGGTTAATTTTTGTTTGATTGTGTATCATTTCATTCTGTTCTGTTCCATTGACCTCGTTAACCACCTATATATTAATCAGCTAAACCACAGAGTTCAGACTTTTTCTCCTGCCCTGTTTTTCTGTTGGTTGTTTTTGGCATTTATTAACAGCAACAATGTTTTGTTTCTCATTGGCCTTTTATGTATCTCATTTCACTCATTCAGCAAATACTAAATAAGTGTTAATTTTGGGGTGTCAAGACAAAATGAGGGAGTGGAGTGAGATGAGGCTAGGAAGAAAAACATAGCCAGGTCATTTGAGGTCTTATAAACTTTTGAAAAATCTGGCCTTTATCTTAAGAGAAAAAGGAAACTAAGAAAAACATTAAGCACTGGAGTGACACCATATTACTTCTGCCATTTGTTTTGTCTTGTTTCCCTCCCTCTCCAATTAGGATCACCTTAAACAGTGACTTTATACTGTTATCCCATCATTTACATTTCCTATTTCCAACTCACAATTTTTTATGAAAGAAGAAGGTTGCCAATTGTATGAAAATAACTACTCCGAGAGGCATAAGAGAGTTTGTAAATAGACACCTATTAGTTGGTTCATAAAAACATATGATAGATGCTATGTATAGAGTCATTATTTGTAAAGCACAGCTCATCTCCAAAAAAGAAAGAAATAGGGGACATGCTTTGTTGATGCTCGTCATTAAAACTTAATAGTACAAGTATAAAAATGAATACTTAATGGACAGGTATCTGTGACATAAGAATCCTCTCAGCAATGTGCTTGATCTACCCATGTATGCACCTGATAATGAAGCCTCATTTAGGGTTGTGAGTGTATATATACTTGTTCCTGGTGTTCTATTAACATCTGGCTATAGTAGGCAATTTCTCTTTTGGCTTTGTTTTTTTTAAAAAGATAATGTAACTTATGTGGGTGCCTATCCGGTTTCAATTGCTCATTTTACATTGATTTAACAATAATAGCCGTTGATGGTCATGTCTTCCCCAGGAGAAGAAGTTGACAGACAACTGTGCAGAGATGCCATCTTTCCCATCCCTGTGGCCTGCGATGCCCCATGCCCAAAAGACTGTGTGCTCAGCACGTGGTCTATGTGGTCCTCCTGCTCACACACCTGCTCAGGGAAAACCACAGAAGGGAAGCAGATACGAGCACGATCCATTCTGGCCTATGCGGGTGAAGAAGGTGAGTCGCCAGCTTCAGATGCCATCTAGGTTCGTTTCAAAAGTTAGTGTGCATCTTTTTTGTGTAGCCTGGATAAGATGATATTCTATGAAAATCAACTGCCAGAAATCCAGCCATCCAAGATTTAATATCTTTTGATGTGTTGAGCAATTTGATTCTGTCCCCCAAAGTTAATCTTGAAAATGGATCTCTAACAAAGGAGGAAAGACTTTTAAAAGTGAACTCATTTTGCTTTTTCCCAGCCTCCCAGGAATTAGAGATCTTTGTAAGCCAAAGTGTTAAGCCTTTAAAACGGTCTAAAAATGGCTCCCAAAATTCCAGATATTTCTTTGTTTTTTATGAATTTCAGAAGTCAGTTTTATCCTTTGAAATCAAATTCTACCTTCTCATAAATAAGTATATATGTCCAATAATAAAGTTTATTTAAAATCACCACAAGAATAGCTAGTGTTCAACTGAAAATTGCGTGGGTTTTCAGTTTCTTTCAGTTTCTTGAACATAGGCTCTGAGATCTAGAAATCTCATATGTAAATTTTGTTCATTTTTAAAATATGTTGCTCCTAAATCACTTCACCCTATAGGGTGAATAAAGCATGTTTGTCACATATTCAGACCTCACTTGCAAGCTTTATTGCCAAGAAATACAAGGCTCTTGGTAATTGTCTCTCAAGATGATATCCAAATGCTAATTTGGCCTCTGTGTGACTGGGTGATATAATGTCATACTTAATCTTATCATTCTGAAAAATAACACAGGAGTGAGAAAAGCATAAAAGTAAATCAAATTTGTTCACATTAAGGCATGTTGTTTCTCAAGAATATAAGTGTATGTCATTTAAACATTATCAAGCTAAATGACTCTTTGTTCACATTTAGCACTAATACATAATTATTTGTAATATGCATAACATTTTGTGTTTTCCTCAAATTATCGATTTGGGGGGGAGTTTTGTGTTGCCTATGCCTTTTTCTATTTTTCTCTTTATGAAGTATTTTAGTGATAGAAACACAGTGTTCCTAGTCAAATTTGCTATCTGTGTGTGTAATAACTACATAAACATGTAACTACCTTGGCCTTTGCACATGAGTGTTACATGAGCAAAACAAACATTTTACATGCAAAAAAGCCAACTGGTGTGAAGTTTTAGAATGTACTTTACAGTGTTCAAAAACTTTTTCCTACCATCTTAATATATACTTAACTCTTTGCTACAAAAAGTGTATCTATTGAAAAATAGAGCCTTTAACAAAGAAAATTATATTTCTTGTGTTGTCAAACAATGACTCTAACCTTGTGAAGATTGTAGGCAGACTTCAAACTCTATCAGCTCAGATTATGTCTTGGGCTTCATTAAAATTAGATCTGTGGTCACCCTGCTTCCTATAAATTCATTATGTTCTGCAGACACTTGCTGTGTGACTATTAATGAGTGACTTTTCACCCCCGAGTCACATGGCAAGGATTTTGTCATGCTTGCGGAACTCACCAGATCATTATTCCTATAGACATGTTGCTTCACACTGAAAGGTCATGAAATGTTTTAAAGGCAGAAATTTCTGATTGCTCTTTGATATATATCATCCACTTAGTTTGAAAGGGTAGGGCTTTGATAGTTTTTAATTAAGTTTAGTGGTTGCGTTATAAATAAACCATGCTGGAAAGTTATAGATGTTTATATAGCAAATCACAAGGGCATTAATTCAAAGCATAACTGCATTTCCTATAGTTTTGTTTTAATTGACATGTAACAATTGTATATATTTATAGGGTGCAGTGTGATGTATCAGTATATGGATAAATTTTGTAATCAAATCAGAGTAATTAGCATATCCATCACCTCAGACATTTATCGTTTCTTTTAGCACGGGCATAGAGAATCCTCTCTTCTAGCTATTTTGAAATACATAATACATTATTGTAAAACATAATTTTAAATAGAAGCCATAAAAGAAATTCTGTCAATGCTATTTGTCTCTGCTGCTATTTACCTCTGTTAATAACATTTATAAAAGCTGGTATAATTATATGAAATTTAGATTTCAAAGCCTATTTAGTACCTATTATTTGTTGGACACTGAAACACGTTTTATGAGAAATTTATGCTTCAAAGCCTATTTAGTACCTATTATTTGTTGGACACTGAAACACATTTTCTCTTACTCAGAATCTTTCCTGATTCTGAACTATTTTTAATGATTTAGGAACAGCATCTGCAGGAAGTTTTAAAATATGTTCCCCTGCCACTTAGATAACCCTTTGTAATTCTACACAAAAGTAGGTCTTTCTATTATTCCTCAAGAATTAGTGCTTTGTGTCATAAATGTTCTTAAATTTCTGTGGATCCAACACTTGACTGTGACAACTTTAAAGGAAAGTTCCACATTTGAGAAATGATATATGGAGTGTTTAGACAAGAAATTATATGATTTTCTAGGGAAATAATACATAGGACAAGTCCATGTGAAATGTAGTTCTGGATTTATGCAATAAATGCTCCAACCTATACTTTCATTTTCCTTAATGAGAATGCCACCATTATGCAATACTGAAGGTTAGATAACTCCTTGTAATTAATAAGGATAGACTAGGTTGTGCTTCAGTAATGGACAACCCAGACATTCAGGAGCTTAAAAGAACAAAGTTTTATTTATTTCTTCCTCATGGAAATTTAGCTACAGTTTTGGGTAACTCTCCAGAGCAGTTTGTCCTTCATGAAATGTCACAACATTGCATCACCATATGAAGACCTGGTTCCACAATCTTCATGTGCCAGCGGAAGAAAATACTTGAAGAATCCGTCAATTTTAAGCATCCCCAGTTAAATTCTCCCATCTAAGAGTGATTGTCATTTCTCACGTTTCATCGTTAATGTAAGTTGTATAACTATGCCTAACTTCAAGGAAAATGAGTGAAATATAATCCTACTATGTGCTAAAACGAGAGGAGTATTGACTAGTACTCTTTTCCCTGATTTACTCAGTGTTCTTATTGTGTATCAGTGTGTATATATGTGTATGTGTGTGTGTGTGCGCGTGCGTGTATATATATGTGTGTATATATATATACATCCATAGATATACGATAAATAACTATTCCATTTGGCCCCAATCCAGCAGATAAAACAGGGCTCTCCATCGTGAAAATGTTAGAATTCTTTTTGTCCCTCTTAAACGAATGACAGAATGATAGAATGGCACTTTCTCTTCCTCATACTGTACTTCTTTTCTTTCCTTTTTCTTTTCCTTTCCTTCACTTCTTTTATTGCTAGGCTCTTTTTCTCCTTTCCTGAACAATTCTATCCAAAAAGCCATTTGGCAAAGCCAAGCAGCTGGGCATCTGTGCCAGCAGATGGGAGGTCTGCAGTGATCTAGAGTGGATTGTCAGAGCCCAACTGGGTGAGGAGCAACCAAAGTGGGAAAAGAGGTGACCTGGCATGCAGTTTCAGAGCCACTGAGTAGGGTGAAGGACAGGGGGCACAGGGGTTGTATGAGTGGATAGAAGAGTGACTCAGCACTGGATGTCAGAGCATAGCAGGGTCAAGAGAGAATCCCCGAATCAAGGCGGCCAGCCCAGTGTGGGGTGTCACAACCAGACACAGTTGAGGAGGGTTTCTGTCATGTGGATGGCCTCATGTAGGATGTCAGATCATGAGCCGAGTGAGGAAGATATCTTGTGGGTATAGCCATGGAGATGACAATGGGAGATGGAGTGTGGGGTGAGAGGGAATTGACAAAATAAGTACACGTATTTAACATAATAAGAGTCAGGGTTTTTTTATTGCTGGAGAAGAGAGTTGCAAATATGTTAGGAAAGAAAACTAGTACACTCTGTGGTACAGCATTGGAATTGGATGTTATTAATTTATTTGAATTCATGGTGTTCAATTTGTTAAGATAAATATAGAACAAACATCAATGTAAGTGTGCAAATATAAATACATATTATATACATATATACACATATTAGCCTCATTCACTGAAAAGACATGAGAGCAGCAAGACCTCAATAGCAGTAAGTAGATGCAGCAGTCAGATCGTGATTTCTTATACTATTCTCCAACAAAAGGAACAAGGGAAACTTTGAGAAATGGCTGATTCCACAGCTGCGATAGAAGAAGTACAAGATGGGCCAGGAGGATCTTGTGGTAGAATGTCAAGAGAATGTCAAAAGGCCACAGAAGCCAAGTTGAATGTTCTCCCACTGACCACGTATGCAAACAATTTTAGTAACAAAATAATAATACTAACAGACCATTAAATAGGAAACCAGGGATCCACACTTTATATAAATAAATAAATGAATGAATTGAATCTCATTAAAGGCATTGTATTTACATAGTCTCAAATATTTCCCTAATAAAGTCTGACAGACACCTCCCTTAATCTAGTGACCAAAGTTAGCATTATCAATAATGAAGCTAACCGAAATCTTGTGTCCTCGGTGTGATATAATGAGAATATGGCATCACTTCGGCGATAACTCTGTCAAAGATGCATATATAGAATCTATTCATGAGAAAACATCAGATAAAATCTAATTGAAAGACATTGTACAAAATAATCTTTAATCTTCCAAAGTGTCTAAGCCATGAAAAGCAACGATTGAAAAACTGTTCTAGATTTAAGGAGACTAACAAAGTGTGACATCTAAATGTAATGTGTGATTCTGAACTAAATCATTTTGCCATAAAGGACATTTTGGGACAGCTGGCAAACTTGAATGGGGTCTGAGGATTCAATGGTAATAACTTATCTGTTTATATTCTCATTTTTGGATTTTGAATATTGAATTGCTTATGTGTAGGAGGATGCTCTTGATCATGGGAAGCACACACTAACATACTTAGGGTGATGGACATCTTTTCATCTTTTTCCAAATGGTCCAGGAAAAGAAAATTATTTATATCATACTTTTAATTTCACTGTAATTTTGAGATTGGTTCGAAATTAAACATGAAAAGAAAACGAATTTGTATAATTTTTTTGAGATGGAATCTCTCTCTGTTGCCCAGGCTGGAGTGCAGTGGCCCAATCTTGGCTCACTGCAACCTCCACCTCCCAGGCTCGAGCAATTCTCCCGCCTCAGCCTCCTGAGTAGCTGGGATTACAGGTGCACCACCATGCCTGGCTAATTTTTTGTATTTTAGTAGAGGCGGGGTTTCACCGTGCTGCCCAGGGTGGTCTCAAACTCCTGAGCTCAGGCAATCCGCCCACCTTGGCCTCCCAAAGTTCTGGAATTACAGGCATGAGCCACCATTCCTGGCGCTTTCTACACAATGTTGAGTAACATTATATAACCTATTATCAGTATATAAAAATTGTCATAAAATGCTAATTACTGAAATGTCATTTGGAAACCAAATCACAAGTACTGGCAACTGGTGATAGTTAATGTACTGGAGAAGGTAAAATTAGTTCTTTACACTTAAAAAAAAAAAAGTGTGTGTGTGTGTGTATCTTCGAGAGGCTTGACTTCTGATTAAATAAAATTGGCAATTCACTTTTTAATATTCTTACCTTTACATGTAAATATGGTATAAACTGTAGGAGTTGTCTCAAAAAATGTTTTAAAGTTATGTTAGGAAATTCTAAAGGGAGGCAACCTTTTAATACTTAAGTCTGGCATATTTTTTAATAGTAAATTGAACTTGAACAAAAAATTAAAAATTAATGTTAGATTTTTAGCTTTCTCAATTTTTTTGAACCTGTATTGTAGATCCTAACAAACTTCATGTAAAAAGGAAAAGGTTATTTTTTTAAATGTTTCCCACTGGGTATAACAATTTCTGTTAATTCTCATGATATAGTTAATTATTCTTACAGAACAACAAAAAAAGGAAAGAATATTTATTTTTGTTAAGTTCAATATGACCTGATAGAACTTCATCAACCAAATAGTAATGTCTTTACACCTGTCTTATACAAGCAGAGAATAGATGCAGATTGAAATAAATTGTCATTTTTTTCTCAAATAATTAGTAGTCTTCAGAAGTCATATTTTACAATGCAAAACATTGAGAAGAGTATTTTTATTTAACTTGTTCAATTTTTATAGCTAAATGATTTTAACTGTACTGACCAGGTAGTACCCATATTACCTAGAAAAATTTGAAGAACACCAGATTCATTACATGTATTCGTATGTATGTGTACTCATAATTCTGATTTCTAAGTAAATACTATCACTTCCCCATTCTCCCACCATTGACCTTGAAAAGAGAGTTCTGCTTCAATCTGTCACTACTTGACTGTCAAACAGGATTTATGCAGGCTGCACAGTAGACAGTCTTCTGCCTGTTTCTGCAAAGAAAAACTGGTGGATGGGGCTGTGCTACAGCAGAATCTCCTGAGGTACCCCACAGCTAATGCTGTTCCAATGCAGTACCCCCAAAGCATATCCTTGCCAATGCACTTTTCACCCAGCAGTGCTCTGCCGTCAAAGGAATTCAGGCTAAAATAGCAGGAAAAGTTAGAAGCACCTTAAAAGTATAATTTATAGTACTATGATAATAGTACTCTTCACACTAATAGCTTCTTTATAACATAAGCCTAGGCTACTTACTATTGTTGCCAATTACTTTCTGATGTGAACTCTACATTCCAATTGACTGTCAGTATTGTTAATTCCCAAGGTCACACCTGCCTGCATGCCTTTGCTTCTGTTTATTTATTTTTCTACTTAGATACTATAGTCTTTTCCTTCTTTCCCTTCCTAGAATTCTGCTTATTGAAATCTTACTCCTTCAAAACTTTTCTCAGTGCCTCTTTCAATCTGAGGCATTTTTCAGACTCCGAAATGTAGTGAAATTGTACTCTTTGAATCCCAGTTATACTAAATACCCCACCATATAATTATTTCTTTCCGTCTAGAATTATACTCATTTGTATGCTTGTCTTATCTCCCCTACTACTTTTCCCCATTACATTATGAGATCCTTGAGTGTAGCAGGAACTATTTTTAACCCCTGTAGGTATCCCTTGAAGCATCTCACATAAATATTGCATGTATTTAATTATTGTTTTAAACAAGGTTCTTTTTAAAAAAATTTATCATCTAAATTGTAAGGACGTAAATGCCAGAACCAGAAACATCATAGCTCTATTCAAATGCCTCCTAACAAAGCTTTTATGAACTTGATGTGGGGAGGAAAAGTCACTTTTTTATTTCTAAGAAGTTTCACATAGCAGCTGGTATTTTTATAGAACCACAGGAGTTTATTTACATAGCAGAATTTTATCAAAGCCTTATAACATTATTCCCTTTGATGGAATAATAGAAAATCTAAATAGTGGTATTAGTATAAAACATATTTTTTGATGTAAGAGGATTGTTTAAATTAGTCTTAGTTACAGTTTTTGAAATGCTGCTTAATTTAATGTATTAGGTTTTAGGGTGATTAGAAACAGGGATATTTTTTAAATTATGACTAATTTTGTCATAAGTCACATTTTATAATTTCCCCAGTACTATGGAAGTATTCCCAGAAGCCTGGAATTATACCTTTCTGTAAATAATAGATAAATTCAATATTATACCTATCAACTTTTCTACCATAAAATTGTCCCCCAAAAAACATGATGCCGCTGCAATGACTAATTACTATAAACCATACTTTCAACATTGCCATCTTATTTTTATAATTAAGACCACACTGGGGCTTATTTGTGCAAGTATCCTGACATCAGACCAAAACTGCTGATGTATCTTTAATGTGCATTGGGGCAAGAAAATAAATAACCTTTATGTCTGTAAACTTAACCACTATCTCGCAGTTCCTCAACACTTTATACTGATGTTGTGGAAGTTTTTTTCTTATTTTATTTCAAAGCCAACCAGTCAATTCCAATGTCAAAAACAATTTGGAGTTTTAAGATCACATTTTAAACAGCATACTTAATAATCACAGAGAAAATAAGGTAAATCAAGAAGCATATTCTTTGTGCAAGGTCAGTACTTTTACTATTAAACATAAAGACATTATTAAAATAATTATATAAAAATATATACATATATTATGTCTATAATTAGCTTGTCTGAGAGTTAAGATTGGATAAATCCAGCACTTTGAAGAATGGGTAATAGGAGAGCTTACTTATTCTCCCCAGCCCAATTAGAATGTTTTAGGATTCATTTCTATTCAAATCCTAAACTCCTTTGTGGAGGCTTCCAGGGTCACAGAGCTGTGTGACAGAGGATAGGATATGAACTGTGGCAGAGTTTCCACCATCATGAAGAAGAGAACATTAATGAAATGCTGTTTAATGCAGGTTGTTCTGACGTTGAGTCTATGTTCAACACTGCATAAATGATTCTAAATTGCAGTTGAGTTAATGCAGGTTATTCTGATGTTGAGTCTATGTTCAACACTGCATAAATGATTCTAAATTGAAGTTGGGTTCTCGCATAAACTTTCTACTGATTTATTTGCTGAATAAAGGGATGTCTTTAATCATAAGGGAAGTGATACTGGAAGATCAGCTCAGGCTGTGGCCCATGGCTTTATGTTTGATTTGTATCCAAATCTCACTTCTTGAGCCATCTTCCATGTTAGGGTCGCGAGCTACTGAATTGCCTTTTCTTACTCATTTTTAACTTTTCAAAGCCTGCTTTTCTAAAATCTAAAGCCCACCTCTTATTATTTTCAACATTTCCTCTATTTACTCTATTGCAAATATTTGTGAGGAGCACTCAGGGTTCCCACCATTCCACATTTACAACCAGTTCTTTTATATTCTAAGATGAAGTCCAGAGGCTGCATAAGTTCCAGCAGACCAAACTGTCAATAAAGTGAGTAGTAAATTCTTCTAACATCCTGCTTTTAACAATGTAAGAATTTTTGTTTTCATAATTGTCATCAGAAATAGCACAGAGTCAACAAATTGGCCTCCATAAATTCCTCATTGTCACTACGGTCACATCGTGTAAGCTGTTTGGGTTCATCCATTTAATGATTTTTAGCTCATAGAACCTTTGTGAATGTAAAATAAAATGCCACCTACAAAATACTTACAATGGGACCACCACATTTTTTAAAAGTCCAGAATAACTCTTATACCATATACTATTAATTACAAGATGCATCTGTTTTACCCTGTAACATCTCTGGAATAATTGCATCTCACATTGGAATCATTTTAAAACCTCTGTGGCCAAGTAACAGTTATGGCATAGTCATCACTGCTCGTACATGTGAACTTTGTTGTTATTCCTGGTGGAGCAATTCCATGATGCTTCTGAAAAAAAAAAAAAAAAAAAAAAAAAACTGCTAGGACCATTTGAGGAAAGAAAATAAATCCCAGTTGCTTGCTTAAAACTCTCATTGACACCTTCTGGGGCAATTAAAAATGCTACAACATCAAAACTTAGAGATGCATATCAGTATCCTGGAAGACAATTCTGGAGACAAAAGGGGAGAACGCTTTTTAAAGAAACCCTACATCGTTGGCACTTTTGACATCACAGAAGCTGATACTGAATAGGAGGAGAATACAGACTTCAGTGGGTGTGAATTAGAAAGATTTGGATTCTGAATGTAAATAAGTTTTAGAAATACCTTTCCCTTTAATGTATGTAAAAGAGCAATATTTAAAACTAACCCATAAAAAGCTATTTCAATAAGCATACAATATAAATTGAAGTAGATCAGAAAACATTGTATCATAGTTTAATTTGCAGCCATTTCTTTTTCTTTGGGATATGTAAAATGATAGTGTATTGCACAGTCAATACAAATTAGACTTGAAGAAATATGATATTGCTACTTAGTGACCTTCCCAGTAATGTTCTGGAGCATCATGAAGTATCATTCCATGTTAATATCCCTGTTTCTAATCACCCTGAAACCTAATACATTAAATTAAGCAGCATTTCAAAAACTGTAACTAAGACTTGCAACTTTGGTAATAACATTTGAAAATACACTTCATTTTCTCCATCCACAAAGTCTCAGTACCTATGTTTCTCCTGGTCAGCAATGACATGGGCCTTGTTGTATCTCATTTTTACTTTTTCTGGAGGGCAACAGCCTCTTTCTTTAAGGTCTTCCATAGACCCCTAAAACAAGTATGTAACTACAGAGTTTATATTTTAAGCCAGATCATGCCAACTGAGGTAAGATTAACATGTAATTTGCTTCCCTAGCAGTGCAGCTGTGTGCCAAATAAGTGGCAGATATTGTTCTTGTCAGCCATGTTAATTCCAAAGAACAGAGAATGTAAGGTTCCTGTTGGCACCGTATCTAATCTGCTATCATTGTCCATTTTTGTAGGTGGAATTCGCTGTCCAAATAGCAGTGCTTTGCAAGAGGTACGAAGCTGTAATGAGCATCCTTGCACTGTATACCACTGGCAAACTGGTCCCTGGGGCCAGTGCATTGAGGACACCTCAGTATCGTCCTTCAACACAACTACAACTTGGAATGGGGAGGCCTCCTGCTCTGTGGGCATGCAGACAAGAAAAGTCATCTGTGTGCGAGTCAATGTGGGCCAAGTGGGACCCAAAAAGTAAGAGCTTTAGAATGACAACAGTAAATCATGTAGCCAACTGTGCAGAGGATTGGCTCAGGCTTCACTAGCTTCATGAAATGGAACATTTTGATGTTTGTCATACCTATCCCCAAGAGAAAGATTTGTTTTGAAAGTCAGCCACTGATAAAGCTGTAACAGCTTTGAGTTTTGTACTGGGGAACCATAAATTCCGTAGAAATCTATCTGGTACCTACTTTCTGTTTTATAGTAGCACTTTCTGCTTTTATTAAGCTAGGGAGACAATGAAAGAAGTGCTTGCTGTAAGCCTGGCTGATCAATAACGACAGTGTACTAAGTCCTGGCAGTGTAGGTCATCCATGACCTCCTATATACCCCTAGGCTATGGAGGCTGTCCAATCTAGCTTAATTGGGTAGAAGCCTTGTATGATCTGCCTTTCATTTCCCCTAGACAACACTATATGAAAAATACCGAAGCATATCTTACTATGTCTTTCAGTGGTTAGAGTAAAAACCATTTACTTCTAAGAGAGAGCCTTGGGATAGGATGAGTGTTACTATAAGTAGAAAAACTATCAGATTCTCAGGGTGCTTATGAGTACTGTAATAACAAGGCAAACACTTTGCTGGAGGGGAGAACAAGGAACCAGAGAGTTGGCATATTATATGTGCCTTGTGAGAAGTATAAAGAAAAACAATGGCATAACTGAGCTAATCAATGCATAGAGAAAATAAATCAACTCTTAAAAAATTGAGGAGAAAAACCTCTATTTTTCAAAACTTAACATACTTTTTAAAAATTCAAATTGCCTTAGCCATGTGAGATAAGAAATGATAAATGAGTCGATTTTTAGCATGGGTTTAAAAGTGGCCTCATATTTTCTAAATACTCAGCCAAGTGGTTAAATGTTGTGTGTAATCTTCAGCATGCTACCTAACTTTTATTCTGGCTAACGGTTTTCGAAATCTGTTGAAAGGATTAAATGAAAAATATAATAGTAATCTAAGCACTCAATAAATGTTAGAAATTGGTTTTTTTCTTAAGAATTTCAGCTGCTCCTTAGTGTTCCAGGAAAATGAAAATAATGTCTCTGACGCATGAAAAACTCCAGGGAAGCAAATATGAATCCCATTGTGAGATGTTTGTATCTGGCCAGGGTTCCAGACATTAGGGATATTTTGCCCCACAATTTTTGTTTATATTGCTTGAAATTAGAAAACACAGAAAACATGCCAATGAGATTTGAATAAATTGAAAGACTATTTCACATGTTTAATAGGTAGCCTCAAACCAATATTTTAATAGAAATTATGCTAAAGCTGTGATGAATCTAACTCAGGAAATTAATATGCAGTATATTAAAATTCAAAAGTGGTAACAGCAAGAGCAGATGTCCCAAGTCCTAGAGGATTCTGCCTCTTGCTGGATCAAGAACAAAGGTAGACATACTCACTACCCAGGCACAGGACCAACCTGTTGTGATGCAGGATGAGGGTTATCGTGCTGAGCTTCTACCAGTGAGCTCATTCTGTTCCTGTTCCACGGTTAATCACGTTTCAAATGTTGCTGTTGACATTTTCCTCACTTCTATAAGCTACAAAATATTTTTCCTGAGTAATGGATGTACATATGTACAAGCCTGTATGTGAAAGAGCCTGCTGGATTAACAGCATTAAATCAGTAGGAAGGGTATCCTGAAGTCCCACATCATACTACCACAATAATTCATTAAAAATTTGCTTTGCCCTTGCAGCCTTCATTCAGTGACCTGTATACATCTATAGACTTGTTAAATCAAATGGATGCACTTTGCCTTTAAATTCTAGAAAATCAAGCAAATACTGTGAATTCAAAAGAAAATATTATTGCCTTTCTCTCTACATGCTAGGTTAAATTCAGTGAATGGTTTCCAATACTAGGTATTTGAACCAAAAAATGCAAATTGAAAATTTGCTTTAAACTTCTCTTAATAAAACAGATTACTGTGCAATGGTAAAGTCAATGTTATTGATCTTATCTATCCTCCCGGTAACAAACTTCAACTCCTATCACATCTGTTTAATTTGACCTTGAATAAGATTTGGGGGGAAATCGATTCCTTGATTTAAACTGCAAACACTAAATACAAACAGTACAAAGGATAAAAGAAGCATGTTGACTGAACCAATTGCCTTGCCAAAGGAAGTCCAAATTCATTTTATTGAATGTAATCTAGGCTGTATAATTTATCTTTGTGTGTTCATTTAACAACTTTGTTGTTTGTAATTTTGTTCTCCACAGTTAGCCAAGTATCTTGCTGTGACTATTTCTCAACTAAAACAGAATATTTGGAGGTTGTCAGTGATAACATTGTAAATTTCATTGATTTATTCAGGGCTAATATCTGAGGGGCATGCAACTGAGTAATGCTCTCTCATTGTTAAAGTTATAAAATTGCCTTATGGAACAAAAGTGCTGACAATCATAATTACTGACCAATAATCTCATAGTTCCAGAAGAATTAACTGAATTATATGTGGAGTTTTGCCATGTAATGTTCCCTGGTTAAGAATGCAGGTTAAATTGTAATTCTACTGATTTACAATCTAAATTGTAATAATACATTTGCTTCTATGATTCAAATCTAAATTTATTTGTTGTCCGTGACTTTGAATAGTCATAGAAATTAGGAAAATTTCAGCTCAAGATAAATCAAAAAGATTATTTTTGAAATGTTGAATCTTATATATTTTAAAATTTACTTCCAAATGAACAGTAGGGTTTTGAAGTAAGAGAGGAGAGCATGGATCTGTATAATTGAATAAAGCATAATATTTATGTATGAGAAAGAAAATTTACACAATTATAATACAAAATATGTCAAAAATGAAGTATCAGCAAAATACTACAAAGAAATTATGGGAAATAGATTAGTGATGTTGATTTTTTTTACTCATAGTTTACTTCTGAAAACCTGATTAACTTACTTGACAAAAGGCAGTTTATCTGGAACTATAAAATATTTGAATTCTCTTATATAAAGTATTTTAAAATCTTATTTCCCACTGATTTGCCAATTTATTTTAGCAAAAACTATACTAGTTGTTTAGATTATTTTTTCATTGCCTGTTAGCTTACATGGCAGGGATTTATATGGTCTCAAAAGAGAATTGCTTAGGAATCAGCATAAGTTACTTGTTACTTTTAATTATATGAATGATGTTATTATATTTTCTTTTCTAAGCTACATCTTTTTCTAGTGTTAAGGCTCATGATCAGCATTTTATCTCTAATAATAGTAGCATCAGATCATGAAAATGCAGAGAATTGGGAAATTTAAAAATTATTACTTCTCAGCCTTTTGGCTAACTAAGCTCAAGTGTAAAAAAATATATACTAAGTGTATTTTGAATAAGTATATTTAAAACCTATACATCACCTTCCTATTATCTCTTAAGAAGTGAAAGCTTATATGAAGTTAGACATTTCAGTGTTCATCATCCTTATCTTTCTCTTGTGTTCCCAATAAATGATGTTTTTGCTGTTATTTTAAAAATGATAGTTAATTTTACTATAATTTATGTCAAGCATACAGTATTTTTCTTTAAACTACTGATTTACTACCTTTATTTATATTCACTATTTTTATTCCAAAAAAAGATATTGTAGTTTATAAAAACATAAAAAAGATTAAATCCCATAATTTAAAACTAGGGACTAATGGAAAAGAAAACACAAATAGATACACTAAGTAAAAGCAGGAATAAAGCAAAAACTGCTTATCAGATTGATTTATACACTTTTATTATCTTATGTATTATTAAATATATAGTTCTTAATACAGTATTGTGTTTTGAGCATGTACGGTGAAAGAATACACTCCACTATAAAGTTATTCTACACAATACATACTTGAAAAAATAAAGTGTATAATAACTGGAAACTTATAATAGGCAAAAAGCCTATTTAGTCATACAAATATATATCATAGAATTAGATCCTTAAATTCATAATTGAAATTTTCACAAAATTTTTCTTTAAAACAGAATATAAATACTTATTAATGGAGAGATTATTATAAGAGAATAAGGTGTAAGTGTTATATTTGTTTCCAAATAACATCATTGCTATTAGTAAATCTGCACATCTTGCCTTGAGAAGCTTTATTGAGATCCGGTTTGAAACAATCAATTTAGTTGTATAGTTCTTGCCTGTAGCAGAAAGAAAGACTCCCGGAAGTTAAATAATACAGATGAGTAACTTGTTTTGCAATTTTAACAGTGAAAATTCTAGAGAAATTAAATTATCTGATTTTCTGCCTTACTATTGAAGCCTAATAATTTCCCTTTGCCTTTCTAGATGTCCTGAAAGCCTTCGACCTGAAACTGTAAGGCCTTGTCTGCTTCCTTGTAAGAAGGACTGTATTGTGACCCCATATAGTGACTGGACATCATGCCCCTCTTCGTGTAAAGAAGGTATGGTCTGCAGAGTTAGGAAAGCTGTTCACCTAGAAAACCCCCTTGGTAGACTTCTGAGGTCTTCTGGCCTAGCAGTGTTTGTGAGTTTTGCACAGGGCTATGTAAACCTGATTTGACATGCATGCCATAACACGTTAGTTTCCCTCTAGAAAATAACATAGCTTTAGAGTCAGACAAGTGAGGTTTATGCCAAAACCTGGCTTGAAATTTCATGATATGGATTAAAGTGAAGGATTCTAAATCTTATTGTATTAATAGTGTTCACTTTCACATTAGTTCTGAAAGAATATATCATGGTTTATGTATTTTAAAATGATATACAGTGCTTTTATCAGTACACATGGCTTTCAACCTACTTAATGGCAAAAAATAACATGGGACCAGATTTGCTGCAGATTCAATTATGCAGCCCCAAGAATAGGAATAAAAGAAAGAGAAAAAATGGTCAAATTGTTTCTCTGCCAACATGTAATGTGTCATGAGGAATTTATGAATATTTATTCCCAGTTTGGCTTAGTTTTGCTTTTATTACTTACAGACAAAGACTTGTTAGTATCAAGTCAAATACTTTGATAATTATTTCTCTACCCTCTGGGACAGGGTCTTTTCTCACTGCTGATGAGAAAGGTATCAACATCCTCCAGGTGACTTATGCAATAACTGAATAAATTTTCCTGCAGTGTTACAAATGACACTGTCTCCTATTTCTTATCTTACTCAACAAATACAGATAATTTTTTCTAAATTCCCCTTATGATTTTATTTTATTCATGTTTCTTAACACTTACTAGAGAGATTCAATTAACAGTCGACTTCTAGCTTAACAAATAACTACTTTGTCAAAATTTATTCAAATCCTTTAGGTATTATAAATTTAATAATGGGTACTTTTACTGTATTATTATATTTTTATATAGTTGAAACATGATTTTTCTTTTGATGGTTTCCTATTTAATACCCTCAAAATATCAAATAAAATTAAACACAAACTGAGAAGTGATCGAAAATTATTATTGCTTTTAATTTATTTTTTAAGACAGTCTCTTGCTCTGTCATCCAGGCTGGAGTACAGTGGCTCAAGCTCAGCCCTTTGCAACCTCAGCCTCCGGGATTCAAGCAATTTTCGTGCCTCAGCCTCCCAAGTAACCAAGACTATAGGCACACGCCATCACGCCTGGCTAATTTCTGTATTTTTAGTAGAGATGGGTTTTTGCCATTTTGGCCAGGCTGGTCTAGAACTCCTGGCTTCAAGTGATCCACCCATCTCAGCCTCCCAAAGTGCTGAGATTACAGGCATAAGCCACTGCAAATATTTTTATTTAGGAGTCTTTTAGTGAATTTAAATAGCTTTGGCAAATTAAAAGGAGTTATAAACATTAACTTTTATAAACATATTAATGCCATAAACTTGCTATGCAATGTCATTGCATGACATTTTAATCCAGATTTTCTTTTCTTGTTCCTTTATTTTTTTTAAGCTGAATAACATTGGTCACAGTTGGCAATAGAAATATACTTTCTTATAGATTAATATTTTACCTATGATGGCAATTATACGTGGCAATTGTTATTAATTAATTCAATTAAAAAGCATTATTAATTACATAGAATTAACACACATAAATTTTATTGATGCCTTTATACTTGATCTTTTGTGTTTATATAGAATATGCTCATTTATTAATTCCAAAACATGTGCAGTTACATTTATAACCAAATTGTTAATAGTCTAAAATAAATTTTAAGTGAAAATTTTGAAAGTGCAAAGACTTTGCCTTTCCCTTATTTTGGATATTTTCTTATATTTTGTAAATTACTCCTTTTAAAAAGTTGATTTGATCTAAAGTATTTCAAGGAAGTAAAGTTTTAAAAAGAACAGAAAATATTTTATTAAATTGATTCTAGAATAATCACTAATAAGAGTGAGGAATCAGAAATTTTCTCATTTCTTTAGACCTTTATTTGAAAATAATTTTGGATATTGGAATGTATCCAGGAATTAGGAACCATTTTAATAGCCTATAAATTTTTTTCTTAAGTTCTTGAAAACACATTTGTGATTTTGTTATGTATTATATACATCTGGAAAGGAAAGAAAAAATAGAGGTTTTTTACTCATAAGAAACCACACTTGAAAAGAAAATAACATGATTTTTAAATTTGTGATTTTTACAGTATGAAGAAAATGATTTACTCTTTGCTATTTGATCATTTATAAAATAAAAAATGTAAAACTCTGAAAACTCACATAAAGCACTTAAAAAAACTTCTTAGCAGATAGATGAGAATGAATAGATTGTGAATGCTACACAGGTCTTAACTGAGGCAGTACTTATTTGTGTATATATGTATAAATACTTATTTGCTGATTTCTGTATATAACTAGCACACTAATGGTCGTGTAGAGAAATCACAGTCCCAGACATCAAGGAAGCTTTTAATTGCATTTAACATATAGAACTCTTCTGCAGCAGCCCAGATAATGTAAGACTTGCATGGTTCAATAACAAAATTTAATGGTAAAACAGAAAGAGCTCTAAGGAAGGGAATAGAATGACCATGTCAGAACAAATATATTAAGGAAAATCATATTGAAAAGGAGGTGCAAGAGATTTTCTTGAAAGATGGACCACATGAAAGAATTCCAAGTGAGGATTAGAGACATCAGGAAAGCCTTAAATGACCATGAGAAAGATGTGATTTTGGAACGACCAGCCCACTGGAACCCAAGATGTGAAGGAAACTTTCCCAGAAGAGACTGAATATGAGAGACCATGTGTTCCAGTTGGTGCAGTGGTAGAAGGGCTAGAGGATGTAAAGGAATGAGAAGCTGAATCGTGTTGTGTATGTAGGTAGTGCTGTGGGTCTGGGTGATGACGAATGACCTGGAGCTGGGGAGGGCTCATTTCTTGTGATGAGTGACTGGCATGTGAGGCATAATGGGTTTAGTTGGGTTGGTCTCTTGGGAGAAGGTAGGAAACCTCTGTAAGTAAAAATGCATAGTACCACTAGGATACTATTCTCTCCTGGTGTTCCTGGGATGGTGGTGGCAAAGGAGTGCAAAAATGCCAACTCAGGAATCGGCTCTCTTGGAAGCAAGAGGGTCTCTAAGAGGCAGAGCGGTGTTTCCCTGAACACAGGTCATGTCATCCAGAGCAAGCAATGAGTGCTGACTGTTTTATTTGGCAGCTCATGTTGCTTCTCCTAGAACAAAAGGTTTTCGGAAACCCTAAACCTAGGCACTCTGATTTTAAAAGAATCACTACAATGGTGTATTGAGGAAATAAAAACTTTAAAGACTGGGGAGTGATAGAAGGGGTCATTGTTGGATAGCAGTGCCAAGATGCTTTGTGCTCTAGAAGAAGCTTTTTCTGTTTTGCCTGTAGACTGCTGTAACTGAGAATAAAGAGACAATGGTGTTATAGAAAGCTAGCCTTTTGTTGTGAAGAAAATAAAGCAATGGCATGAGGTTAGTTTTTTTCATTATTTGGTAAGAAATGGAAATAATCCAAGTATCATTTTGAAATTATACCAATTTACACACACTATTTAAAAATGCTAAACAAAGTTGAATGTTCAAAGAGAGGTAATAGCAACAGAAAATTAATTCAAACATAGGGTGGTTCTTTTTACTTAATTCTGCGAGTAAAGTCTAAATTTTACAAGGGTGTTGGGCTTATTAAAATGTGGGACTACCCTTCTTTTTAAAATCACTTTAAAAAAGTAAAATACACAATACTATTGCAGAAAATAAAACAGAATAGCAGGATTCCGGGAAGAACTAAAAGAGTTGTTTGAAATGTTATTCAGCCTTCTTCTAAAATATCCCTTGAAAAATCAATGCTGACAAAGATCAGTATTAAGTGGAACGTAGTTTAATCCTCAGACCAGTACACTTGCTAATGTATTTTTCAAATTTTTGTAAATTTTGACAAAGGGCACTTTAAAAAGTAGAAATAATTTATGCACATAAATTATTTGTACCTCTAATTTTAAAAAATCAATACATTTGATCAAATAATGTACTTAATTGCTCAAATTCTGTTTGCTCCTTTTTTTCTCACTGCATTTATTGTGTTGAAAGATAGAAGGAATATTGCAGAGGCTTATTCCTCATGTCCTGAATCATTAGAACACTAGAATTACCACCAAAGATCTGAATACTACCTTTACATTTTGCTTCTTGCATGAAACGTTTCCCTTTCAATTTTCTGTTACTGTGCTGCTCCAACCTGCAATCCATCCCATATCCAGTTTAATGAATCAGTTTTGCCTGTCTTTTAAATCTTTTTCATCAAGTAATTTCTCTGGTGAAATTTATTTTGAATGTGTTAAGATATATGAAAAATGCTATAACTGTGTGAGAGATTACATACCTTCTGAATCTCGGTACCCCATCATCACATAATTATTTGCTAGATGTACAATCTGTTTTTTCCATTCCTATCCTGGATAGGCATTTTTAAGCACAAACATCACAGGCAGATGCCCTTATTTTTCCCATACTTATTATTTCCAGTGAAAACAAAATGATAGCTTATTTTTATTAATCCTCAATGCACAGCATTGGTACCCACACGCTTACCATTATAAAGGAATAGGTAGAAAGAAATAGAAGATGCTAACTAATAATCCAGTTGAGAAGATGTGAAATAAATGTGTTTGTGCATTAGCAAATATTTATTAAGCACTTACTATGTGTGACTCTTAGGTAGAAAACACACAGATGAATAGAAACACTGCAAATATATCAACTACATATAATAAAATGAGCCTAAATACAAGCAGGGGACGATGAAAGGTATAAAATTCCAAAATTGCCAACTCAAGTTATTAGTGAGGAAACTTTCATTTTTCACTTTCAATGTATGATGTATAGCTTCCTTTTTTTCTGCTCTCTGATTTGAGGGCTCTATAACCTGGCAGAGCTCTACAGCACTGTAACTTTGAGTGCACAAGCAATTTCTTAACTGCAATCTGAGAAGAAACAGACCTCCCAATGGGTAAAAACATGGATGTCATGACACTTCCTGTGTAACCCCATTAAACTTCTTCTCTGGGTGTCATAGCTTTGAAGAGTTCCACTTTAATCAGTTCACAATCTCTATCCTGTGGGCTGTGCCAGGTTAAGGAATATGAACTTTTTATAAGAATAAATGGATTGCCACTCTGGAATCCATTAAGGACGTGAAAAGAGTCATCATAGTCTTAAATATCTAGTACTAATTTGTGGAGTTTGTGATGAGAAGGTGTTAAGAGAATGTTTCAGAAATGTATTCTAAGTGACATTTTTTCTTTCAAATCAACAAACAAAATAGAATTGAAACATTAATGTTCAATTGAGCTGCTTCCTCAAGTAAAACAGCCCTAGCTATGCACCAGGTGCCACCTAGATAGTTAATAACTAGGAGCTTTAGTCTATGAGGTGCCACTAATGCTGAATTCATTACCTCCACCAGTCCCCAGATCCCTTGGTCTTAATCCTGTGTCTGTTCTCTCTCTGCAGATTGGAGAGTAATTGCCTCTAAGAACTTTGACCAAGTGGGAAACAAAAACCCATTTGAGCCCTTTACGTCTTACCTCCCCGTTAAAAAACAAGCAAACAGAAACCTCCCTGCTTCCCCAAGCTAAACAAATGATGAGTCTGATTATTTAGTTTGTATACTTTTAAAAAAAGAAAAAAAAAAAAACAATAGAAATTGTAAAAGAAGGGCAAAGCCAGGCAGTGAATAGGGGAGGGGGTAAAAGGAAGAGGGAGAGAAAAATTATGCTAGAAAATCAAAGCTGAGGCAAGCTCCTGCAATTGAGAAGAAAATTAGCTCTGAGATTCTGGTGACCAAAGCAAAAAATAGAACTACAATGGATTCTTAACAGATTGTCAAGGGAAACAAAATTTTCCCTAGCTCTGAATTATGAAAGGAATTTATCACCTGGGCCTTAAAATACAGGTCATTTGGACAATATAATAGATGGAGACTGCATTAGCAATTTATTAAAAGTCCTATTGACATTTCTTAGATCTTCCCTAGGTAAATTATACTTAACATGTAAAAGTTGCAGCTGGCATTCAAACTACTGTTACAGTTAAAAGTCCATGACAATATTTTCAAATACTTTAATTCTGTGCTGCCCAATGCTTCTAGCCCCCAATTCCCTACTCCATTACCTGTAGTATCCCGCTTATTCATTAAAATAGTTATGCCATCATTAATAGTACAGATTACACCCCACGATGGGAATAATAATTCTAAAAAGTTATATGTAAGACCAGAATCTTAAATTGGGATAGGTCATACAAGGTCATGTATTACAGTAGATTTCAAACCTGGCCCTTCATCCCAAATACATGGCAAGATTTTTAAATATCATATTCCCAAACCCAGCTTCCAGATTCTGATTTAGTAGTTCAGGGTATAGGCCCAGAAATTTGTTGTTGTTGTTAAAGAGATTCTCCTATGAAGTCAGGTATTTAGGAATCACTAATCTGATCCATTCTCCCATCCAATACAGAAATCCTCTCTAAACATGGCGGTGAGTCAGTTGCCCAGACCATGCCGAAGAATATCCTTGACTTAATGAGAAAGGGTATTCTCTTATGGGAATGTTCTAATCATCAAATCATACTTTCTCCACCACCACCATATCTTTTAAAAAGGTTTCATTTGGTTTCTGATTAAATGTTAATTGTTAGGAGCTGCTAATCCTTTAAAATATTTCTGTTCCTATAGTCTATGTATCCAATATTTGAAGATCTTCCAAATAATGAAAATGCATCAGGAGGATTCTATTAACGTAATTCTTGAGAGAATTATTTAGTAAGTAAAACCCTGTGCCATGCAGCTATTCATCCTTAAAGTGTATGTAATGTTAGTTGAAATACATTTTATTAAGGTTGGCAAGTTGTATACACTATATGATCTTATACTAAAAGATTTTTGAATCCTTACATCAGTCGTACTGTCAAGTCGATGTCTTTATTGAAAGTATATCTTAATTTTTTCCATTTTAACATACTTTAGAGTTTCTTATTTATAGTAGTTAGTGCTATTTTGACTGCTTCTCTAAAAAGTCTGTGTCTGCCTCTAAGAAACCACTTTCATTTTACTACTTAGATCCCTAATGTTTAGAGTGCGACCTGAATTGAAGATCTTAGACTGTTTAACATGAATAATAAATGACCAGAATAATTCACAAGTTATGCATTTCAAATTAAATGAATAACAAATAAAATTTCACATTATAGCACTGAATTTAAGATTCATTACATGTGTATGAGTCCCATGTGATAAACAGGGCTAGGCAAAATAGCATGAAAATAAATTTAAGGTAGAGGAAAATAAATTAATTAGATCTGTCATATTCCTCAAGGGAAAGAATTATACAAAAGAGCAATTACTTTGTAACTGCACCTTAGGAAGTCTAATTGACTGCGGAACTGTTTTCTCCACTCTTCACTTTTTCTCTATTTTCAAATAGGAGTTGATTGGGTTTTCGATATAAATGGTCTTTGGAAATGTTTAGACCAGGTAAAGCCTCTCAGGGATGTCAAAGCACATGTAGCTGGAGGTAATGTAATTTCTTCACACAGACTAGTATTTAGAGGTTATCTTATCAGTGTAAAGTACAGAGGTTAAAAGACTGCTTCATTGCAGGGGACTCCAGTATCAGGAAGCAGTCTAGGCATCGGGTCATCATTCAACTGCCAGCCAACGGGGGCCGAGACTGCACAGAGCCCCTCTATGAAGAGAAGGCCTGCGAGGCACCTCAAGTGTGCCAAAGTTACAGGTAGGGTTAGAGAAATGTATCAAGAGGGAGGAGCTGAACAAATACGTCAACTCCACATTCTTTCCTAGGATAAGGAAAGGATGTCAACACTGTTCCTTCCACAAACTTAATGGAGTTGGGATGTTTATGGCTGTAGCTGCCATTCTTGTCTCTTCAGGAGAGCTGCTCTGCTGCTGAAATGATGTACAAGGAACAAATACTTGTATAAATTTCCAAGGTGTAGTGTTAGCTCCAGTAGTTTGGGGAAATGTCTTATGTTGATATAAACATATAAGAAATGCTGAAAAGTGATTAATAATTATGAAACATGTATGCTTTAGGAAGCAATTCTTTTTCACTTAGAAGAATAGCCTAAGCATTTCTCCCCTGCTCCAAAGAGCACCTGTTCTCATAAATGCTCACATTCTGGCTCAGGAAATGACATCTGTATTTCAATGATGCTTAGATGTTCTGTTCATTTGTGATCACCTTAAGTAAAATTATAGTTATTAAAGCTATATATCATCTTGATAATTTATTAGAGAAATTTTACTTCCTCATGATTAAGACAGAAATTATCTAATAGAAATCTGACGTAGTATACATTTGCAGTCCCAACAGCAAATGAGGTATTATGGCATCAATTAATGAAAAGTGTAATCACAAAATAAATATTTAAGATGACATTGTCAAATTTGCCATCTTAATATATGAGTCTTTAGTTCTGAGATGACAAATACTATAATTGTGTGCTTACACCATGAACATTGACAACTACTGGTTCAAACTTATTTATTTTTGGAATTTGTTTTTGTAAAGCATATTATAATTATAGTTGCTGAGATACTCCTACAATGCTACCCAGAAGAGCACTATACAAAAGACTCATGAATTGAATACAGTTTCATAACTTGAATAAAATAAATATACTTTATTTAAATGGCATACATCACTTCTGGGGCCATCTGGTGCATTTGTTGGCAGTCCTAATCATTAAAAAGTCTAAATGTTCTCTGTAGAGTCCTGTAGAACTTGACAATGATGTGTTCTTGTCTTCACTGCCAGAGAAAGTACTTTTATATTTAATGTTACTTCTTCTAAAGCCTAGGTGGAGATCTAAATTAAATTTAGATAGAACTGAGCATTGTTAAATAAATTTCTGTTTGCAGTGGTCAAAGTCGTGCTTCCATGCTGCTGTGTCTCTCTGATTTGCCTGGCATTTTTGCTTCTTCTCCATTGGGCTTCTGTTCTTGTCTTGTAGGTGGAAGACTCACAAATGGCGCAGATGCCAATTAGTCCCTTGGAGCGTGCAACAAGACAGCCCTGGAGCACAGGAAGGCTGTGGGCCTGGGCGACAGGCAAGAGGTGGGAGGCGCCATTTCACAGTTCATTTCTCCAGCATCACTAGTTTAACCACTGTTTTGATGCATTTGTCACTTGGACACCATGCTTAGCAAACAGAGAAAAGCAGATATAAATCTGCTCTGAGCCATTCCACAAAACATCAGTACATGGAAACTTGTCTTTTTACACTGTTCCCGATGTTCTTTGGCATTAGCTCATAACTAACTCTTGAATTTTTCTCATATTTATATCTGAAAGAAAGTCAGGCCAAGCTTTCAGTTATGACATAGATGGTACACTGAAGCTTTTTTGTTTGTTTGTTTGTTTGTTGTTAGATTAAGGTATTCCATAGCATTTTGCTTGCCACCTTAATAAGCAATAAGATTCTTACCTCCTTGCCTATATGCATTATATATGTGCATACATACAATGTAATAGAATTAGTTAACTTTTTCAGAAGTTCTCAGAATGACATCTCTGTCATTTTCATGGCTATCCACAATTCTGTTCATATTCAGTACTGATTTTTAAATGGTAGACTTATTTACTTAACTGCAGTCTGCACCACTAAATAACATGGAATCTTGCGGAAATGGGTAATGAGAATGTTCAAGCTTGCCATCATTATTTACTAGATATTATAGGGAATATATAAACTCAAGATTTGGAGTATGTTGTTTCTTCCAGACATAGCAAATTCAGTCTTTAAAGAGTACATGATTATTTTTACTCATATTGACTTAAAGCATACAGCTCCTGCTGTATATTTAAAACGTAGCACAATACATAATTGAATATGTAAGCAACTTCAATTTATAAAAAACATATTTTGCTCTCCCATGTGTACTTATGTATTTCATGTTGATACAAAAATTTGAACATATAGAGCAGAATTCCAGTTTTTGCTGATTTGATCTGGGACTTCATTTTCTATAGAGTGGAAAACTGCCTTTTTAAGAAAAACAAGTTTCTATTTTGTAAAAGAAAAAAACTATTTTTATAATCTTCCTTTTAGAAGTCCTCATCTGAAACATAAAACTTAGTTTCTAATAATCTTAAATTCCTAGTTGCAGTAGATTTTAGGATTTCTTTTTATTTACATAATTCTCATTATGTATCTCCCACCATCAACTTTGGGTAAAACGTAACTGTGACTCCCTTTACAGTTAGAGAGACTTAGGTGTATAGAACTGAAAGTCATTCTCCTCCATTTCAAAACCTTCTTTTTTTTTTTTTTTTTTTTTTTTTTTTTGCGGCGGAGTCTCGCTCTGTCGCCCGGACTGGAGTGCAGTGGCCGGATCTCAGCTCACTGCAAGCTCCGCTTCCCGGGTTTGCGCCATTCTCCCGCCTCAGCCTCCCGAGTAGCTGGGACTACAGGCACCCGCCACCTCGCCCGGCTAGTTTTTGTATTTTTAGTAGAGACGGGGTTTCACTGTGTTAGCCAGGATGGTCTCGATCTCCTGACCTCGTGATCCGCCCGTCTCGGCCTCCCAAAGTGCTGGGATTACAGGCTTGAGCCACCGCGCCCGGCCCAAGCCACCGCGCCCGGCCCTTTTTTTTTTTTTTTTTGAGACGGAGTCTCGCTGTGTCGCCCAGGCTGGAGTGCAGTGGCCCGATCTCAGCTCACTGCAAACTCCGCCTCCCGGGTTCCCGCCATTCTCCCGCCTCAGCCTCCGAGTAGCTGGGACTACAGGCGCCCGCCACCGCGCCCGGCTAATTTTTTGTATTTTTAGTAGAGACGGGGTTTCACCGTGTTAGCCAGGAGGGTCTCGATCTCCTGACCTCGTGATCCGCCCGCCTCGGCCTCCCAAAGTGCTGGGATTACAGGCTTGAGCCACCGCGCCCGGCCTTCAAATCCTTCTTTAAGAAATTGAGTGATATGAGATTTTCTTGTCATGCTCTACTAACTCCTTCTTGAATCAAGCATAGATTTGCATATATTTGGGGTTCTATATAGAGTTTATAATGAAAATGAGCATGAGTTTGGGAATCAGGAAACAAAAGTTTTAGTCTCCGTTCTTTTACTTATACAATGTGTCTTACTCATCCCTTCAGCTTTCTGGACCTCAGTTTATTTAGATTAAAAAAAGAGGGGTTTGGACCAACTGATGTTTTAGGATTATTCGAATTTTCATAGTAGATGCACAAACAATACCCAGAGATCAAAATGTGAAATAAAGTTAGGTAAAGCAGATGAAAGCCATATTTTTATAAAACACCACTGGAGGAAATACAAGATATAGTAGAAGCAACACAAGTGTGAAAACAGCCTCAGTTCCAAACGATGACGTATAAGCTGCACAACCTTGGATGACTCATTTCCTCCCTTTAAGGCTAAGAACACAAAAGCCTTACAGCAGTTGGCACATGTTGTCTTCATTAAATGTTCATGTCTTCCCTCTTCCTGTTTGTTCATAACCCAAGTGAATGTATGCATATGGGCCTTTTGGGTTTTGACACACAATCTGCACAAAGCTATTTTTTCTGTGATTACCCGCAAACTTTGCATTTCCAAATCAGAAAACTGTTCATTCTTCATCCTGAGTGGCCACCTTGTATTGAATACTTGTTACTCACTCCCTCTGTGATAAAAGGGTCTTAGCGTCTTCAGTGTGTGACTTTCTCCTATCTTTCTGATTGTTCCATTTGTGATTTCCTATTACTGGTGTCTCTTTCTCTGCCTGTACTTACATAGTGCTTCCTAATCTTGGCATACTTGTCAAACAACTTGCTGTACCTCAGCAATCTTATCCATTTTCAGGATATCTGGGAAGTGAAAGTTGCATTATAGCAAGTGATATCTTCATAAATATATTTAGAACAATCCCTTTAACTTCCATATGAAGACAGTCTTTTTATTGCCTTAGTAGATGAAAGACTGATTTTTCATACAGCTTATATTTCTATAGAAACATGAAATGGAGAAAATGAAGAGTGTAGAAGTATCTTTTACTAATTGCAAGAAGACAAAATTTTCTTCCTTTGATGGTCATGGCTGTTTTCAGAACTCCACATTATTAACCTGCCAAGTTCTTGCTATTTTCATCTTTGTCCTTACTTATGTGGTCAGAGACTTAAATAAAAAAATGAACTTGTGCTATTTTTTTCTTTGTAATCTCAATTTTATTAGGAAATACATGTTTAATATTATCATTACAAGTGTCATCATGTTGCAATTTGAACATTTTGAAACATAGATAATTAAAATAGTAAATGAATATAATTCATCCATTGACGAAAGTCATAGCTAACATTTATGATGTAAAATAAACTTATTTACTATATTAATTATATAACTTATTATTTTACAAATCTGCTTTGCATCACTTTTGAATCCCTATAATCTACCCAATTATTGCATTCCAACACAAAATTATAAAACATGTAATGGAATCAAATAAAATACATGTCATAGTTTGAGGAAAAACTCATTGTGAAGTATAGATTTTAATAACATTTTTTGAGGGAATATATTTACCAGTACTAACAAAGGAAGAAAGAACCAAATAAAATAGAACTATGTGAGTAAAATTGAATTATTACTATTATGTCTTCATAGTTCATGCACATTTTACTTACATATAACTTGAAATGCTATTTACTTAAAAAAATGTAATAAAATTCATTGAGAAAATATAAATAGGATTCTCTGGGGATTTAGTCTGCAAAAAAAAGGACAAAAGGAAGAAAGGAAGGAAGGAAAGTAGGAAGGAAGGAGAAAAGGAAGAAGTGAAGAAGGAGGAGATAGAAAAACATATGTTCTAACTCCATTTGGCAAAAGTAGAACTCTTGTGTTCTTACGAGGTAAACCTTTTTTTCGAGTGTCCAAATTCCTAAAACATCCAAACCAAGAATTCAAAATAAAATGAATTACAAAAATGAAAACTATTAAATGTCATGTTATTAAAAACAAAACTGCCCTATTTGGTCAAGGTGTACTATCATGTTGTAAGCTACGGTGTTGTCATTAAAAGTTCCATGGTATCACAATGGCCATGTTCCAAAGAAAGGACAGAGAGGTGAGGATTGTAACAGTTTGTGGTGATAGGGAGATTGTGAGCATTCTTGACTTGACATACTTGGCAGATAACTGTTTTAGAATGCTGAATTGGAAAATACAAATATATATTAAATATATTTCTTATAACATATACATTGTATCTCATTCTCTTATCTCTAAAACAGAAGGAAAAAATATTTATAAAATGATGAAGGTAAATCAAGAGAAAGAGAAAAGTTTCCGTGGACTTGTGCTATTTTTTATGACAAAAAATAATTCTATAGTAAACATTGAAACAATCAACAAAGACTATAGAGAAGCTACTCTCTGTCCCCTCTAGCATATCAGAATTTCTCATTTCAATTACTCATTCCACTGTTACTGCATTCAGAAGACTGTAGAAAAAGCTATAAATGTTAGGAAAGAATGAAGATCTTTAAACCAGACAGCTTCTATTTTTTAGGGAAATTAGATCAATGTTAATGCCACCTAACAAGTAAGAATTAAAAACTGAAACTTACCAATTGCAAAGCCAGTCATTTGAAGCTGAAGAGTGAGGAAAGACTTAAACTATGGGTTGGGACTTGACTTGTACCATAATATTAGAAAAGCAGGGAGGATAAAAGAATACAAAATAAGATGAATTCTATAAGCTAAGTGTTTGAGGTAAGAAAAACAAAAACATTAAATGTGTTCACAGAAAAGTAGGTAGATTGGGCTCTGAAGCTGTGATCTGGAGCCTGGGGTGATTTTCTGGAAGGCTATAAATGTCAAGATGAGTATTTTACACCTTGTTTGATAAGTGGTATGAGCAAGGACCTGATGAAAGCAGTGTTTTATCTGTTAGCGTGTACAGAATAAATTAGAAAGATAAGACACTTGGGCCTGAATGCCAGCTAGCGTGCTGCTGTAGCAATGCAAGGTTAAAGTCGTAGAAACAACAGTAATATAAAATAGGCAAAAATAAATAAATTGTGGACATATGATAGAGGGAAATATTTTGGGGACTTAGTAGCAGACAATAGAAGAGAGGTAAAAATAAAAGAGTCGAAGTTGATCGTATGATTCTTTAAGTCCAACATTTTTAGTGTAAGAATAGTTTCATTGGTGAAAATTCTAGGTCTAAAAGTAGAGCTAATTTTGGAAAGTGTATTTTATACATTTTATATTTGAAGCCATGGCAGGATTAGCAAAGTAGAAATAACCAGGTATACACTTGAAATGTAGAAACGTAGTTGTAGAGATAGCGTAGGATGGAAGATGGAAATTTGGGTAACATTTCCATACAGTGAATTGCTGAAGTTATAAAAAAGCTTAAGATCTCTAAAATGCAACTTGTATTATATATATGAGTAAAAGTGATTATACCTTATCATTAATGGATTTCTTTTTTCTCTAAAAAGTTTGCATTTGTAGATTCTTTAAGCATTTCTTTTAAAGTATTTAACTTAAATGTTACTAACTTGAAATTATCGTGTCTTTGTACTCCCACTTGAATAATATCATGTAACTAAGATATGAGATAGCTAACTTTACCATTGTCTGATTCTAGAGATAGAAATGTTTACTGCATGGCTCTTATCAATCTATTTGTCCATACCAGGAGCCAGCAAATTATATGGCCTGCGAGCCAAATCCGGCCCGCAGCCTGTTTTTTGTAATTAGTTGTATCGGAACACAGCTACATACAGCCATTTTTTTTACATATTGCCTATGGCTGCTTTCATGATACAAGGGAAAATTGAATAGTTGTGACAGACCATATGGCCTACAAAGCGAAAAACGTGTACCATGTAGTCTTTTACAGAAAAAAAATTGCTGACCCTTGATGTAAAACCAAAAACCATGTGACCAATGATGTAGTCATAAATTCTAATAATACTGAATATTCGTTACCCAATAGGATCAGAAAATCCCTAGAATTTATCTTGTCACTTGGGAAGATGTACACAAATTCAATTCAGCAATAAAAGAAACATTTTATACTTATGAAAGTAGCAGATTTTAAAGACTGGGACGATAGTAAAATATCTGCCTTTAAGGATGAAATTGCAGCATTCTTTTTGGGGGAGGTTAGGAATAAAATGTTGACTCTAAGAACTTCAGTAGTAAAAAATAAAATTAAAAAGGGGCTAAAGGTGAAACCAGAAAATACATGGGCTATGGAAAACAAGAGAGAAAAATATTCCAGGCCTCAAAATTCCTTTGTCTAGAACATGATCAATTATACCCAAAAGTTGGATATTCAGAGTCAATTTATTAAGTACACATAGAAAAAGAGAATGTGTGTCTCATATAATAGGTATCATTCAGCACAACACTTAAAAGGTTACCCATTATGATTCAGTTCTTCTCCAATGTCTGGAGCCTTCCATATTAATAGAAAAATATAACACAAATTCCTTTTTATCACCTTAATAGCCACACCTCCTAGGCCCACACCTACTTTTAACCACCTGTTAACAATAAAATAAAGTGGCCTTTATAGACAGACTTTCTTTTTTACTATTAATACTATTAATAGTGGAATTTTTCCAATTGGAGGAACTATCTGTGATGACATGTTTCAAAAGATTTGGGAAGCAATTATGTTCCCAGAGTCTCTTTAAAAATTGTAAACTGTTAACTACTTATAATCTCAGCACTGACATTCACTCTAAAGCAAATTTGTGAAAATCATCCTTATTCAGAAATGAGTTAAAATAACACAGGAATGAGAATATAGAGTCTCTTCTAATCAAGTTAATGCAGTCTTGATAAAAATCTATATCTTGTTTATGTCAAAACTATATGAAAAGTTTTCTGATCTATTATATTAGAGTACAAAGTGCTTTAAAAGAAAATTTATATATTCCTGAAAGTTTGAAAAGCATATAGGAATATTTTTTATGACCCAATTCCCTTTACATTTGAAATGAAAAGTGACATAATGGTGAAGCAGAATTTTATATCAGTTATTCCCAGAATCACCAGCAATTTTTGCCCAATCTTCTCTAAATTGGATTAGCTACTCTGCTACATAATGAGTATTTTAAGTTTATCAAGTATTTCTATAGAAACATTAGAAATCTTTTATAAAACAAATGCTTAAAATGTTGTATTGATAGTTTTATCAGGCTTCTTGGGCTTCTATAACAAAACACTTTAGATCAAGTAGCTTAAACAAAAATTTATTTCTCACAGTTCTGATGCATGTGAAAGTCAAGGTGCCAGCCAATTTGGTTCCTGGCAAAGGCCTATTTCCTGACTTGCAAACAGCCATCTTCTCCTTGTGTCTTTACATGGCAGAGAAGGAACAAGGAGGAGAGAAAAAGCAAGTGGAGTGAGAGAGAGAGAGAAAGTGCACTCAGGTCTCATCTGAGAAGGGCACTAATCCCATCATAAGAACTTCACACTCATGACCTCATCTTCAAATACCACCATCATGTTGACAACTTCAACATGAGGATCTGAGGGAGACACAACTCAGTATATAGCAGTAGTGCAGGATCCATACTTTTAAATAAAATTCCTATCATCTTAGTGTAGAGAACTGTATGTTTGTTAATATTATGCTCTTTCAGAAAGCTGTGAAAACAGGTAACTGACATTTCTAAAATCCAATCCAAACTTTCTGAATATAATTCAATATAATACATTCTCTCATAAAATAAATATTTATTGAATGCATGCTACGTATTTCACATTGCCTTCATGGTACTAGGCCCAGCCTCTTGAGATATTAAAAATGTATAACAAATAGATTCAGTTACCTTAGTATGGTAGAAAATATACTATAGGTATACATGACTTGGGTTACAAGTCATAATAATACATTAGTAGTGTATATACACAATAATCACTGAAGAATTGAAAAAGATATAACCACTGATAGGGCATAGTGAAAGAGAAACAGCATTTAAATATAGGATGACTCAAGCAAAAAGGCAAGAAGTAAAATCTTTATGTTTAAGAACCGCTCATTGACCAGTCTGCCTAGGGTTCCTGTGAGTGAGTTAGAGGCAAGGGGCAAGGATAGTTTTTGTTTGTTTGTTTGTTTTCATCAAAAAGTGGGAAGCAGTGAAGGATTTTTACAAGGCTTTGGGTATTGAGAATGTTATATTCCAGGAAATTTTGTATAATGGCATAAGAACTAAAAAGAGAGGAAAAAAATTTTTAAAGAAGACATCGACAGGATTTGGCAACTTTAAAACTTGAATCATTCTTAAATCTCATATGGAAATTTTAAAGGATCTTAGAAATAGGCATTTTCCCTATAAAATCGTCAGTAAAAGAGAAATGCAAATAACATGAAATATGGCCATCTTTCATTTTAACTTTTAAGTGAATAGACAGCTTATATTTTCTTCATGCTATTCAAGTCACTGTTGTATAAATTTTAATAGAACTATAACCTCCACTGTCTTTTCTCTCTGTTCATATTTATACAGTTCAGATGATATTTAGAAGGCCAAATTATTGGTCAGTGGCTATATAATTGAAACCTAGCCATAATAACTATAGATAGAATTGCCATTAAATTTGCATTAGAAATAAAATATATGACCATAATGTCAATTTTGGATGCTTTGTTTATTCTTTTCTTTACAACTGTCCTAAGAAACAATGTCAGTAACTACTTCTTAGATGTGTATCATTCCAGTGTTTATTACTTCATGACATGTTTCTACCAAGAGTAGAATTTTTAAAAGTTGCAAAGATTCAAGGTAGACATATCATATAAATGACTGCAAATTTGCTCTTGCTCAATCTCCATGTTGATCATCATGCCAAGTGTACTTGCTATAGATTAGATGGAACTAGGGTTAATATTTTCCAGGGTCTACCTTGTCTAGCCTAATCTAGCAGCCCCTCTGTTTTCTTGCCTGCCAAACAACACCTGTTGAAATGTCACTGGTCACTAAGATCTGACATCCGTCTTTTTTTTTTTTTTTTTTTTTTTTTTTTTTTTTTTTTTTTTTTGAGACAGAGTCTTGCTCTGTTGCCCAGGCTGGACTGCAGTGGCGCAATGTAGTCTCACTGCAAGCTCTGCCTCCCGGGTTCACTCCATTCTCCTGCCTCAGCCTCCCGAGTAGCTGGGACTACAGGTGCCTGCCACCACACCCCGCTAATTCTTTGTATTTTTAGTAGAGTCGGGGTTTCACCATGTTAGCCAGGATGATCTCGATCTCCTGACCTCATGATCCACCACCTCGATCTCCCAAAGTGCTGTGATTACAAGCGTGAGCCACCGCGCCTGGCCTGACATCAGTCTCTTTAGATGAAAGCCAACATAATTTGGATGCATTCTCAAATCTAGACCACAAAAAAGAAAAATATTTCAATAATATACCTTGCATAGGAGAGGCCCTCCTGGCCTTAGGAATCCTCACCCTGTGTCACTTACTGGTTAAAAAAGATTATAAAAGGAAAGTCTTTAAAAAAAAAAAAAAAAGAGGCCGGGCGCGGTGGCTCAAGCCTGTAATCCCAGCACTTTGGGAGGCCGAGACGGGTGGATCACGAGGTCAGGAGATCGAGACCATCCTGGCTAACACGGTGAAACCCCGTCTCTACTAAAAAAAAAAAATACAAAAAACTAACCGGGCGATGTGGCGGGCGCCTGTAGTCCCAGCTACTCGGGAGGCTGAGGCAGGAGAATGGCGTAAACCCGGGAGGCGGAGCTTGCAGTGAGCTGAGATCCGGCCACTGCACTCCAGCCTGGGCGGCAGAGCGAGATTCCGTCTCAAAAAAAAAAAAAAAAAAAAAAGATAAAAGAAAATGTTCTAATTCTCCCCTATTAAATCTAAATGTAGAGTATGCAATATAATAATTTAACTGTATTTTATGCTCTTATTTTTTGTGAACAAATATGCTTAAGTTACATGGTTTAATCTATATTGATGCGCTTTGCATCTCCCTTTGCTGAAAACTCTGACCCACTTTGTTCTTTTTTTTAAGATTACATTTTAGAGGCATTATTGAGGTTAGACTCATAATATCTGGGCCAGTTTATCCTGGCAGGGCACATTTATCTATTAATTGTCAAAAGAGAGTTCTGTAATAGAAAGAAAAAGAAGTGGAAAAATAACTAGGTAGGAAAGAGAGAAGGAGCTTGCTTTAAGGAAATTTTATACAGACATAATTTTTAATCTCTTTTTTGACTGATGTATTTGTTAGTTATTACCAGGTTTTATACTCTTCAGTTATGTATAGCATTATTTAAAACTTCTAGAATTATTTATATTTTAAAATGTTTATCTCTAACTTCCTATGAATATTAGCATCCTCGTTAATTTGGGGTTTTGGGTTTCGTTTTATATCTCTCTGGGAGATCTGTCATAAAATGCTTATTAACATTTGCCATTTTTTAAATAGTAGCTCATAAAATAAGCTTGGCACCGTGCTGGGTCTGTGATTGTTCTTGGTTGCTCCATGTGTTATGATGCAGTTAGTTAACCCTTCCCAGATCCCAACTGGGGATCTTAGCCAACCTCAGTCTGAGCTACTCCACTGGGAACTGATCATTATTTCCTAGTAAGTTCTCATCCTACTATTCTCATGTATATTATAAGCATCAGTGAGACTGGGGATCATTGGTAACTATTTAGGATCAATAAAAAATGAAAGTACATTTCTTTCCATTGTGCCAGGGCTACATTCACAGATTGTAATTAGGAACTATAATTTGACAAACTTGTCAGTGCAAATCTCTTTTACACAGAGAAAGACTAGGATCATTATATCTACCTAGTAAACAACTGGAACCCTCTTGCATTATTTATAGGTTTGATCTTATTTCTAAACACAATTATTTCTCTTGGTAACTAGTTCACACTTACATTAAGCTTTTTTGTCTTCATTTCTACATGATTCATTCTCGCTATTGCCATTTTTTTCATAAAACTATAAGAAAAAAATCATTCATCTAATTACTCAATGAGCTGATCATGTTCTGTCTCTAATGCTACCCAGACACTAGTGTAGTGGTATAAACCAATTTAATATTGTTCAGCTTAATAAATAAGGTCACAGAGCTCTTTGAAGCAGTAGCTACGTATAATCCAACAGCTTTCACTACACTAAGGCATTGATCCTATTCTGTTTCCTGTAATGAACTTCTATGTGCCCATTTTGGATCAGGCAATTTATTTCACTCTGATTATTCAAACAAAATGAGTGCATGGCCTTACAGGCTGAAGGGTAATTCTCTGACCAATAGAACACTCTCTTCTTGTGAAACCTGAATAATAAGGAAATTGCATTCCTCTTCAAAAATGAAGATGAGCAATTACATTCAGAATTCCATTTGATGTGCTTCAGAGCTGCATCAGTAGCCTTCCATTTACGCATTCATGTATGCATAACACAGATATCCACGTCCTCTTAGCTCAGCCAGTGTTATCTATTCCTTTTCAGTCCATGAACCTTTATTATTTTTCTCTTTAAAACATAACTTGAAACTCAATTTACATGAAAACATTCTACAATTAACTTATTCAACTTACTAATCTTTTTAATTTAAATTTACAGGAAGTTTCAAAGATACACAAAAGTAGAGGGACTAATATAATGAGTACTAGCAATGTAGTCATCATTTACTCAGCTTCAGCAGTTTTTAACATGTTGCTATTCTTGGTCTTCTGTCCACACACTTAAAAAGAATTCTGCTGGAGTATTTTAAAGCAACTTCCAAGTAAGATATATATCATCCATAAATACTTGAGCATTTTTAACACAACAACAGCATTATTATTACATAAAACAAAATTAGCAATTCTTTCAAACTAATATTTTTTATATAATAAGTTTTCTCCATTGTCTCAAAAAATGTTTATGCATAGTGTGTTTAAACTGAGGTTCCAAAAGGTCTCCACATTACATTTGTTTCATGTGTTTCTTAGGTCACTTTTAATCTAATAACAGTTCTAGCTCCCTTTTTCATAGCATTTATTTGTTGAAGAAACTTCTCTTATTTGTCTTTACAGCATTTTCCCAATATTGATGGGCTAGACTTACTTAACTTGATTCATATGTAACCCATAAATCCATCATATTGATTCTTCCCATGCTTTCAGTCTGCCAGGAGCAGCCTGTCCTATATCACTTAAATAAAAATTGCTGTGCTTTATATAAATACAATGAATAAATGAAGTAAATGGCTATAATCAACAGAGTTAAATATGGAATTTTACTTTAAAATAATCATTTTGATTTTTGCTGATTTCACTGAGAAGCTTTCATGGTGAATTATCTGTAGGGTAACATGATTTTTGTCCCATCTTGCTAACAAGTCTTCAGCTCAAAGGAGACCTTGTGTCATCATTAGATATGACATATACATGCTTCACCTGTAAATACAGATTGGGTATATATAGTTTTCTGGTGTGCTAAGAAACTATGCTCTTAGTATGATCCATCTTTTCTACTGTTCAAATCACCCTGTTTTCAGTGTTTTAGAAATGATTTTTAAGATTTATAAAGTTGAGAGACCAGATAGTTTCCTTTCCAAACATTTATATTTTCCTCGCCCTAATATCAGGAAGTTCATTTCAGATTGCATTTCTGTGTTTGAATTGTTCTGTTTCCTCTAAGTCGGAATACAAACAAGTTGAGATGTAGGATAAGTTTTCAATATATTGTATGGATTGTGCTGTTGCTATTTGTTTGGATAACATTGTATGAGTAATTTATTCCAAAAGTACACTGTCTAAAATCTCAGATAAGTGGTGTAAAGGGCAGAGTGGGTTTCTGAGAATAACTATGGGAATTTTACACATTTTTATTTTCTTTTCAACTAGCTGGAGTACTTGAGATTTTATGTAGTGCAGATATATGAGGAAAAAGGATTCCAGTTTATGTGAATAATAGCTGCACAAAATAAATTGTTTCTGGAATTGTATAGGTAGTAGTGTCACTTCATTTTGCTTTTGGTGTCACATAACAAGATAATGGTTGGAGCAATTCTGAAACAAAATTTGTAAGAAAGACCCTTAAGAGAGAACCTAAGTCAGTTTCATCTAATTTCTCAAAAGATTTTTATTGAAGTCTGTTTCAAAGAGCTAAATGGAATGAGTAGGTAAAAGTAGTATCATTTCAAAGAACCCAAATTTAGTCTGGTGATTTTTAATTTTCTTTTAGTTGCAAACAGTGAAACCCTCTTCACAGCTTATGATTCTCATATGATCAGATGTCTTATTTTCCAAATATATCATTCTTGAGGCTCCTGCATGTCCTGATTAGTAAAAAGTTTAATATCTTTCTCTTTATCAATTATTTCTTTTGAGTATCTTTGGGGAAACTTTGTCCATCAACCATTGGCACTTACTGAGTTTAAAGTATTCAAAAGGGTCAATCCTGCTTCCAAATGGCAGGTATAGAAAGAACTTCAAAATCACATCAGCTCATTTATATCCTGCATCTTGAGGAATTCTCCTACCCCATGTTACAGATGATGTTCTTCTAAACTATATGGATGTTCTTCTTTATCTATTTCCTGTACAAATTTCTATCATGCCCTTTCTTTGAACTCCAAGTTTAGAACTCTTTTAGCTCATAAAATGTTCAGCCATTGTTTCCGAAAGCTTGGCGTGGTACCAGGGTGATTAGGTACCAAAAGATTTTCTGTCTCAGCCATATGTGTTTGCCAGAACCCTTCTGTACCTTGAATACTCAAGCTAGTGGCTCTCAAACTTGAATCTGCATAAGGATCACCTGAGCATCTTGAAAAAAATGCATATTCTTTGACCTCATAACAGATACTTCATTATTTGGATTGGTCCAGATTATGAAACTCTTTTTGGGTCCAGAGATCTTCACATTTAATAGCATTCTAGGTGTTTCTGATGCAGGTGAAAATATATTACCTACTAGAGCAGTAGTTCTCATATAGCTTGGATAATTAAATCATCAGAAAGCTCAAAAAGTATCCTAATTCCCAGGACCCCAACCTCAACCAGGGAAATCAGAGCATTAGAGTTTAGCAAGGGCTTAGGTATTTTCCAAAAGTTATCCAGGGGATTATAATCCACAGCCAGACATGAGAACCACTATTTTAGACTGCTATGATAAACATATAGCACCAGATATGTCCTCCCTCGATGGGGTAGATTCTCTTTGAGATACTTAATGTTCTTTACTTTTTTCTGCCATCTAACCTTCATCAAGGCCAACATTGTTCACCCTACCAGGATTTTCATATTTTTAAAAATTTAGGGGCCCCTGTTCTTTTCTTACAAATTGGTCTTTCCAAAGTCATGTGTACTAAATGAAAAGCACATCTAAAGCTAAGAAATAGGGAAGTGCATCCACATTTGAACAATTTTTAAGAGCCTTTTATGTTAGGCCTGAAGCAGTTGCATTAAGTTGTGTTCAACTACACAGAGAAAATCTTGCCTTGCTGAAATTGCTAGTTATGTCCATTTACACACTCTATTACAAAGCCCTGCACTCCTAGGCCTTAGGTTTTAGTACATAGATCCAGACAGTGTTGTCTAACCGGAGGCCCTCTATGCCCTCACTGTAATTTAAGGTCAAAAATGTCAGCCTCCTTCACCTTGATTTCATGGTGACGGAATCCTGAACAGGACAGAGATCAGCGGCAGCTTCAGCCTATACTATAAACCTGAAAAAGCCATGTAAATCAATCTGAATGAGACCATTTAAGATAATTCCATGAAGACAACTTTAGGACCACGGTTTAAATGTTTCATCTGCCTCCTCAATAAGTGAGTTGTTTTTAAAACCAATGGGAAGGAAATGGCATAGGGAGAAAGTGGACTTTAAATATACTTGCTCTTTTTCTTTAAGACTTGTTACCATACAGCAATCATATATATATATATTCAATAAGTAAAAATATTATTTCTTATTTTGTCAGTAGAACAACATAGGAGAAATAATTCGTATGAAATTAAACTTTGATTTTTTAAAATTTATATGAAATTATAGAAATACAAGTTTTAACATAATAAATGAAAATTGTTAAACATTTTTAAGTGCAAGATTGATGTTTGTGCATGTGAAGAACTTGTAGAAAGAGGAGATGGAGGACTTTGACATTGTCTATCCATTAATCATTCCAACCCTTCCTAATAAACTTGCAATGTAATACAATGAACATACTTTCCATGCCAATGCAGTTTCAAGGTAAATTCTATAAACACACCCTCCTGACCCCAAACCCCAACGTACCAACCAGTTTGCTGCCACTAAAACACATCTATATAGGAATTCTAGTGTGCCCAATGATATAAAACAATATTAGATATACCTAGTGCCTTCCAGTCCCTCTCCAAACATCCTATGTTCAACATAAACTATTATCAGAATCCATGTATGATTTGTCTTACATTCTTATAAGTTTATTTCTAAGTATACCCTAAATGTGACCTCAACTGAAACCCTGAATACATATAAGTAAAAGTGCTAAATGCTAAGTGTGCATTTGTGTCCACTTTTCTATGCCACAAAAATCACTCAGGGTTATGTGTTATTAAAAAAATACAAAACAAATTTAATGGCTACTGTGCTCCTATAAGATTTCTACTGTAAGTAAGGAATTACAAGAGGCTTTCTCTGACTGCTTAACCAAATGTTAGGTTAGCTTCTAAATTATAAAGTAATTAGACATTTGAATTTAACAGCTTTATGCTTTTCTTTTAGCCATTACTTGTCGCAAGCAAGATGGAGGACAGGCTGGAATCCATGAGTGCCTACAGTATGCAGGCCCTGTGCCAGCCCTTACCCAAGCCTGCCAGATCCCCTGCCAGGATGACTGTCAATTGACTAGCTGGTCCAAGTTTTCTTCATGCAATGGAGACTGTGGTGCAGTTAGGACCAGAAAGCGCACTCTTGTTGGTAAGAATAATTGGGATGCCAAAGCCAGTACACGTCAAAGCAGAAAAACACAATACAAGTCAGACTAAGAGAGTTCTGACAATGTATTTGAAAAATAATATACCAATGGATTCAGACGTGTATTTTAAATTCAGTTGGCAGTGATAAAAGCATTGTGTACTTCTAGTAGGAAGAAAAGGAAGCCTTGAAAATTGAACTCTGACTCCCTATATAATAGGCAGTAGATTATTTTCTGGTGTCGACGTGATCTTTTAGTGGACTGCCTATAGACTGTGAAGTGTTTGGAGCAAAGTTTTTGGGGGGACTTTATTAACCCATTCTCACTGTCAAAGCCTCAGATTATCCTTTCTCACCTAGAAGGGGGAATGTAGTCTGTATCTGAAAACTGTATTTTGAACCATAGTAGTGACTGAAAGCAGGAATATAATGAGCAAGAGCAGGAGCCATCATGCTGAACTAAAGCTTGGTGCGTTTGAAATATTGCCAATGGCAAAAGCAACCTAAAAATATTGGTACTAGTAGACTATTCAGAATTGAAGTTAAAAAATGAACCACCTATATAATGAAGACTGTCAAAAACTATATTACACAGCTTATGAAGGTGAGAGATAAATATATGTAATTATCTGCTGTATAATTTAAAAGTATGTGAAAAAGAATGTTCTGAAAGGATAATACAAATTTTACTATACAAAGTACCCAATACTAACAAAAGCCTATATAGAAAACACTGTGGCGTGAGAAAATATAATCGATTTATAGGCTAGTGTTAAACATGGTTAAAAATGGAGAAAAGGAAATTAGGAAAGTAGGAAATGTAGGGATGTGTGAAATTAATGATGGTATTTTCCAACTTAAATTGGCTTGGTTGTTTCTATTCCACAGGAAAAAGTAAAAAGAAGGAAAAATGTAAAAATTCCCATGTGTATCCCCTGATTGAGACTCAGTATTGTCCTTGTGACAAATATAATGCACAGCCTGTGGGGAACTGGTCAGACTGTATTTTACCAGAAGGAAAAGTGGAAGTGTTGCTGGGGATGAAAGTACAAGGAGACATCAAGGAATGCGGACAAGGATATCGTTACCAAGCAATGGCGTGCTATGATCAAAATGGCAGGCTTGTGGAGACATCCAGATGTAACAGCCATGGTAATTCAATCTTTATAGTTATATATTTGCTATCTTTGGGAGTGTGGATGGAAAATGCACGTGCATTATAGTGGAATGGAAGTGAAGGTTTACAGATGTATATTCTAAATCAAACTCTATGAAGCACCACACTATACATATATCATTTATATGTAACAGGAGGTTCAATGGCATTGCCTCATTGTCCAGATGTTGGCAACTTAAGTCCCAAAGATGGTGACAGGAAGCCTGATGGGGCCCACATCTTACAAAGGGTAGGCAAAAACCGGTGCCAGAAAGGTCCCCCAGAGCTTATCAACAGCCTGTACATTGAACACACCCAACAATCCCCAACAAGTCCATACAGAAAGGGAGTAAGGAGGAAATAAGATTTGAATCAGTTTGAGATTTAAACAGACTTTTAACAATCAAACTGGCAAGATTTGCAATGTCCTCAAAATGTTATTAAGCGTCAGAGAAGATGGAAACTAGTAACTGATGAAAACGCAAATGTTTCTTCTCCATTGAATTCAGATTGGCGCATGCACGCGCGAGCACACACACACACACACACACACATACACCAGAAAAAAAAAAAAAAAAAGGAAAAATGTGCATACTCCTAGGAAACTGTGTCACTTTTATTTTCTAAGCCAAAAAAGTAAAAAATGCAGCGATAATAATTGTGTTGCCAAAAGGTTGTGAACAGTGCCATCTTTGACCAGAATATATTTAATCTTAATATAGGCAGTATTAAGCAATTTTCACTGTTATTGTTTTATTTTAATACAGTTGTCTTTTTATAATGGAATGAAAGAAGTTTACAGAGGGGCAGCCTGAAACACAGATACCACATACTTTCAAACACTGGATGGTGATCTCTTACTTACTTGATAGAAGTGACCAAGGAAGGATGAATTAAATTGCAAGGAGCATGATACATGACAGTTACCCTCCAACCTTGCTGAAATATTAATAACTCTTGCTATTGGAATGGTGCTGCTCCAGTTTTATTATATAGTTCAGAAAACAACACTAACAAAAACCATCTCACATTTATAAACCATCAAGGCGTCATGGTGACATATTTATTGAAATCTCTTAAACATCTCCGCATATATATATATCTCCATATATATCCACATATAATATATCCATACACACACACACACACACACATACACATATATGCGGCAGACAACTGTGGCACCTTTTTTTTTTTTTTAACTAAATTATATTTTATTCAAAAATTTATTCGATGAAATTATTATTCAAACTAGGTATGGCAATATTATATGAAAGGAACAAATAATAAACAAAACCAATAAAAATAAATCAAAATGTCCCTGGGGAGATACTGAAGAGCATGTAAGATCAGACAAGAATCAATAAACTTTGTATAGTCAAAATGAATTCTAGTGTTGTTTACAACTTCCAGCAGGAAATAGAAGAAAGAACACCAGTTCTGGGATACATGGGCAGAACGTGAAGGTTTGTGACATAGGTATATGCATGCCATGGTGGTTTGCTGCACCCATCAACCCATCATCTACATTAGGTATTTCTCCTAATGCTATCCCTCCTCTAGCCCCCCATCCCCTGAGAGGCCCTGGTGTGTGATATTCCCCTCTCTGTGTCCATGTGTTCTTATTGCTCAACTCTCACTTATGAATGAGAACATGTGGAGTTTGGTTTTCTGTTCTTGTGTTAGTTTGCTGAGAATGATTGTTTCCAGCTTCATCCATTTTATGATGTATATGTGCCACATTTTCTTTATCCTGTCTGTCATTGACGGGTATTTGGGTTGGTTCCAAGTCTTTGCTATTGTGAATAGTGCCACAATAAACACATGTGTGCTTGTGTCTTTATAGTAGAATGATTTATAATCCTTTGGGTATACACCCAGTAATGGGATGTCTGGGTCAATGGTATTTCTAGTTCTACATCCTTGAGGAATCACCACATTGTCTTCCACAGTGGTTGAACTAATTTACACTCCCACCAACAGTGTAAAAGTGTTCCTATTTCTCCACATCCTCTCCAGCATCTGTTGTTTCCTGACTTTTTAGTGATTGCCATTCTAACTGGCATGAGATGGTATCTCACTGTGGTTTTGATTTTCATTTCTCTAATGACCAGTGATGATGAGCTTTTTTTCATATGTTTGTTGGCTGCATAAGTGTCTTCTTTTGAGAAGTGCCTGTTCATATCCTTCACCCACTTTCTGATGGGGTTTTTTCTTCTAAATTTCTTTAAGTTCTGTCTACAAAGAAGTTTCTAAAAGTCTTGTCCTTTTGTTGTTACCTTATCACATAGTTCCTATTGTATCGAAGTCTAGTGATATGCAAAGAAATGATAAATGTTTGAGGTGATGGGTATCTCAGTTATCCTGATTTGATCATTACAGGAGTATGCATGTACTCTGTAATATCACATGTTCACCATAAATATGTATAATATTACCATCTTAACTATCTTTAAGTGCATCGTTCAGTAGTGTTAAGTACATTCACATTGTTGGGCAATCAATCTCCAGAAACTTTTTATTAAAAAACAAATTTTATTGCATATATTTAAGGTAAAAAAAAAAATTTTTAATGATGTGAACTCCGAAAACTCCACAATATTGAAGCTCTAGATATAAGTATTTTTCAGGTTAGTATATGTGCATTGCTGAATTGAAGATTAGTACATGCCTTGAGAACAATAACTATAAAAGTAAAGGGAACTTAATATTTATAATTGGTGCACTTTGAGAAACATCTCAGGGTAATTAAATATTTTATTTATATCAAATAGCATAAGTGCTATAAATTAGATACCAAGAAAAGTCTAAATTCCCTTTCTACTTTGAGGTGATAATGTAGAAAACCGTAATTAGCCATTATAATATAAAATAGATCACTTTCAAAATGTGTTTATTTTGGAATGCAGGATGTAAGTGTTTGCTCACATTTTAACTTGTTATGCACAGTGAATCACTAAAATAATCATTTAACAGTACCTGTGAGCTTCCAGAATAACATTCATATTTTCTCACTTTTGTCTTGATCTATTAATTAGATGCATGAGACTATTACCAAGTCACTTCCATCAATCTTATGTTTAGAAAAATCTTTTAAAATACTCTGTGACTCTCACAGAAATGTTTGATCCCTTCAAAAAAGTAAAAGAACAAAAACAATTGAAATTGGCCAAAGGTAGTATACATTTCTTATTTCAGTATTATCAACTCACAGCATGAAGAATCCAGTACTGTATTTTAGAGAAAGGCACTTATAGAAAAGTAATGAATCCATGATGACATTGACTTCGTGGGGATTCTGAAAGGATCTAAGAAAGATCCTTAATGAAGTGAATGGTTCTAGCTTAGTTCTTCTGCATGTCCTGCATCATTCCTTTCTCAATCTGGTATCTGATGGGATGTCCAGTGGATATTTTAGTGTTTACTAACATAATTACTTGAAGTAAAGACTTGAAAAATTGAATCTCTAATGCCTGATTTCTTTGGGAATTCCTACTTTCCTTAAATATGTTCTGCAAATTCTGGTGTTTGTGGAATGTTATGACTTGGCCACTCTATCCCAGTCATCCCCTAGTTATAATCTCTATGACAACCGCTTTCTTCCAGCCACATCAGCTTTCTAGATGGATAGTTATTAAGTGGCTCTGGAGAAAAAACTCTCTTCTTGCTTTCAATTTAAATATAAAATTGATCCCCATGTGTGTGCAGTGCAATGACAATCCCCTATTCAATAGTGTCCTTAGGGTATTTCTGTTTAATCATTGTTGTCTATCTGTGGATCATATTACCAGTTATTATATTCATAAACCAGTTTGACTTTCACCAGTTTAATTATATTATTTTAGACTGTTTCCCACTAGGTCACTTTTTTTAAATTTCTTAAACTTGAAGCAGAATTCTGTTATTTTTGAACTTCCGTGTAACAATAGACACTGTGCTGAAAAGTGATATAACTGCATTGCCAAAATCAGATATTAAAGTATACTTTGGAGGCGGAGCAAGATGGCCGAATAGGAACAGCTCCAGTCTCCAGCTCCCAGCGTGAGCGACACAGAAGACTGGTGATTTCTGCATTTTCAACTGAGGTACCGGGTTCATCTCACTAGGGAGTGCCAGACAATTGGTGCAGGTCAGCTGCTGCATCCCGACCAGCAAGAGCATCACCTCAAATGGGAAACGCAAGGGGGAAGCGAATCCCTTTTCCTAGCCGGGGGAACTGAGACACACAACACCTGGAAAATCAGGTAACTCCCACCCTAATACTGAGCTTTACCAAGGGTCTTAGCAAATGGCACACCAGGAGATTATATCCCACACCTGGCCAGAAGGGTTCCACACCCACGGAGCCTCCCTCATTGCTAGCACAGCAGTCTGAGCTCTAACTGCAAGGCAGCAGCGAGGCTGGGGGAGGGGCGCCTGCCATTGCTGAGGCTTAAGTAGGTAAACAAAGCCACTGGGAAGCTCGAACTGAGTGGAGTCCACAGCAGCTCAAGGAGGCCTGCTAGTCTCTGTAGACTCCACCTCTGGGGACAGGGCACAGCTAAACAAGCAGCAGAAACCTCTGCAGATGCAAACGAACCCTGTCTGACAGCTTTGAAGAGAGCAGTGGATCTCCCAACATGGAGGTTGAGATCTGAGAACAGACAGACTGCCTGCTCAAGTGGGTCCCTGAACCCTAGTAGTCTAACTGGGAGACATCCCCCACTAGGTGCAGACCAACACCCCATACCTCACACTGTGCGGTACCCCCCCTGAGACGAAGCTTCCAAACCAAGAATCAGACAGGAACACTCTCTGTTCAGCAATATTCTATCTTCTGCAGCCTCTGCTGCTCATACCCAGGCAAACAGGGTCTGGAGTGGACCTCAAGCAATCTCCAACAGACCAACAGCTGAGGGTCCTGACTGTCAGAAGGAAAACTATCAAACAGGAAGGACACCCACACCAAAACCCCATCATTACATCACCATCATCAAAGACCAAAGGCAGATAAAACCACAAAGATGGGGAAAAAGCAGGGCAGAAAAGCTGGAAATTCAAAAAATAAGAGCGCATCTCCCCCTGCAAAGGAGCTCAGCCCATCGCCAGCAACGGATCAAAGCTGGACGGAGAATGACTTTGACAAGTTGAGAGAAGAAGGCTTCAGTCCATCAAACTTCTCAGAGCTGAAGGAGGAATTACATACCCAGCGCAAAGAAACTAAAAATCTTGAAAAGAGAATGGAAGAATGGATAACGAGAATAATCAATGCAGAGAAGGCCATAAACGAAATGACAGAAATAAAAACCATGAGATGAGAAATACGTGACAAATGCACAAGCTTCAGTAACCAACTCGATCAACTGGAAGAAAGATATCAGCGATTGAGGATCAAATGAATGAAATGAAGTGAGAAGAGAGGTCTAAAGAAAAAAGAGGAAAAAGAAATGAACAAAGCCTTCAAGAAGTATGAGATTATGTGAAAAGACCAAATCTACATCTGATTGGGGTGCCTGAAAGTGAGGGGGAAAATGGAACCAAGTTGGAAAACACTCTTCAGGATATCATCCAGGAGAATTTCCCCAACCTAGTAAGGCAGGCCAACATTCAAATTCAGGAAATACAGAGAACACTACAAAGATACTCCTCGAGAAGAGCAACTCCAAGACACATAATTGTTAGATTCACCAAAGTTGAAATGAAGGAAAAACTGTTAAGGGCAGCCAGAGAGGAAGGTCGGGTTATCCACAAAATGAAGCCAATCAGACTAACAGCAGATCTCTCGGCAGAAACTCTACAAGACAGAAAGGAGTGGGGGCCAATATTCAACATTTTTAAAGAAAAGAATTTTCAACCCAGAATTTAATATCCAGCCAAACTAAGTTTCATAAGTGAAGGAGAAATATAAATCCTTTACAGACAAGCAAATGCTTAGAGATTTTGTCACCACCAGGCCTGACCTACAAGAGACCCTGAAGGAAGCACTAAACATGGAAAGGAACAACCAGTACCAGCTATTGCAAAAACATGCCAAAATGTGAAGACCATCAAGGCTAGGAAGAAACTGCATCAACCAACGAGCAAAATAACCAGCTAATATCACAATGACAGGATCAAGTTCACACATAACAATATTAACCGTAAATGTAAATGGACTAAATGGCCCAATTAAAAGACACAGACTAGAAAATTGGATAAAGAGTCAAGACCATCAGGTTGCTGTATTCAGGAGACCCATCTCATATGCAGAGACCCACATAGGCTCAGAATAAAGGGATGGAGGAAGATCTACCAAGCAAATGGAAAACAAACAAACAAACAAACAAAAAGCAGGGGTTGCAATCCTAGTCTCTGATAAAACAGACTTTAAACCATCAAAGATCAAAAGAGACAAAGAAGGCCATTACATGATGGTAAAGGGATCAATTCAACAGGAAGAGCTAACTATCCTAAATATGTATGCACCCAATACAGGATGACCCAGATCATAAAGCAAGTCCTTAGACACTTACAAAGACACTTAGACTCCCATACAATAATAATGGGAGACTTCAGTACTCCACTGTCAACATTAGACAGATCAACGAGACAGAAAGTTAACAAGGATATCCAGGAATTGAACTCAACTCTGCACCAAGTGGACCTAATAGACATCTATACAACTCTCCACCCCAAATCAGCAGAATATACATTCTTCTCAGCACCACATGGCACTTATTCCAAAATTGACCACATAATTGAAAGTAAAGCACTCCTCAGCAAATGTACAAGAAAAGAAATTATAACAAACTGTCTTTCAGACCACAGTGCAATCAAACTAGAGCTCAGGACTAAGAAACTCAACCAAAACCACTCAACTACATGGAAACTGAACAACCTGTTCCTGAATGACTACTGGGGACATAACGAAATGAAGGCAGAAATAAAGATGTTCTTTGAAACCAATGAGAACAAAGATACAACATACCAGAATCTCTGGGACACATTTAAAGCAGTGTGTAGAGGGAAATTTATAGCACTAAATGCCCACAGGAGAAATCTGGAAAGATCCAAAATTAAGATCAGAGAAGAACTGAAGAAGATAGAGACACAAAACACCCTCCAAAAAATCAATGAATCCAGGAGTTGGTTTTTTGAAAAGATCAACAAAATTGATAGACCACTAGCAAGACTAATAAAGAAGAAAAGAGAGAAGAATCAAATAGATGCAATAAAAAATGATAAAGGGGATCTCACCACCAACCCCACAGAAATACAAACTACCATCAGAGAATACTATAAACACCTCTATGCAAATCAACTAGAAAATCTAGAAGAAATGGATAATTTCCTGGACACTTACACTCTCCCAAGGCTAAACCAGGAAGAAGTTGAATCCCTGAATAGACCAATAGCAGGCTCTGAAATTGAGGCAATAATTAATAGCCTTCTAACCAAAAAACGTCCAGGACCAGATGGATTCACAGCTGAATTCTACCAGAGGAACAAGGAGGAGCTGGTACCATTCTTTTGAAACTATTCCAATCAACAGAAAAAGAGGGAATCCTCCCTAACTCATTTTATGAGGCCAACATCATCCTGATACCAAAGCCTGGCAGAGACACAACAAAAAAAGAGAATTTTAGACCAATGACCCTGATGAACATTGATGCAAAAATCCTCAATAAACTACTGGCTAACCAAATCCAGCAGCACATCAAAAAGCTTATCCACCATGATCAAGTGGGCTTCATCCCTGGGATGCAAGACTGGTTCAACATACGCAAATCAATAAACGTAATCCAGCATATAAACAGAACCAAAGACAAAAACTACATGATTATCTCTATAGATGCAGAAAAGGCCTTTGACAAAATTCAACAGCCCTTCATGCTAAAAACGCTCAATAAATTCGGTATTGATGGAATGTATCTCAAAATAATAAGAGCTATTTATGACAAACCCACAGCCAATATCATACTGAAAGGGCAAAAACTGGAAGCATTCCCTTTGAAAACTGGCACAGGACAGGGATGCCCTCTCTCACCACTCCTATTCAACATAGTGTTGGAAGTTCTGACTAGGGCAATCAGGCAAGAGAAAGAAATCAAGCGTATTCAGTTGGGAAGAGAAGAAGTCAAATTGTCCCTGTTTGCAGATGACATGATTGTATATTTAGAAAACCCCATCATCTCAGCCCAAAATCTCCTTAAGCTGATAAGCAGCTTCAGCAAAGTTTCAGGATACAAAATCAATGTGCAAAACTCACAAGCATTCTTATACACCAGTAACAGACAAACAGAGAGCCAAATCATGAATGAACTTCCATTCACAATTGCTTCATAGAGAATAAAATACCTAGGAATCCAACTTACAAGGGATGTAAAGGACCTCTTCAAGGAGAACTACAAACCACTGCTCAGTGAGATAAAAGAGGACACAAACAAACGGAAGAACATACCATGCTCACGGATAGGAAGAATCAATATTGTGAAAATGGCCATACTGCCCAAGGTCATTTATAGATTCAATGCCATCCCCATCAAACTACCAATGACTTTCTTCACAGAATTGGAAAAAACTGCTTTAAAGTCCATATAGAAACAAAAAAAAAAAAAAGCCTGCATTGCCAAGACAATCCTACGTCAAAAGAACAAAGCTGGAGGCATCACGCTACCTGACTTCAAACTATACTATAAGGTTACAGTAACCAAAACAGCATGGTACTGGTACCAAAACAGAGATATAGACCAATGGAACAGAACAGAGTCCTCAGAAATAATACCACACATCTACAGCCATCTGATCTTTGAGAAACCTGAGAGAAACAAGAAATGGGGAAAGGATACCCTATTTAATAAATGGTGCTGGCAAAATTGGCTAACCATAAGTAGAAAGCTGGAACTGGATCCTTTCCTTACTCTTTATACGAAAATTAATTCAAGATGGATTAGAGTCTTAAATGTTAGACCCAGTACCATAAAAACCCTAGAGGAAAACCTAGGTAATACCATTCAGGACATAGGCATGGGCAAGGACTTCATGTCTAAAACACCAAAAGCAACAGCAACAAAAGCCAAAATGAAAAATGGGATCTAATTAAACTAAAGAGCTTCTGCACAGCAAAAGAAACTACCATCAGAGTGAACAGGCAACTTACAGAATGGGAGAAAATTTTTGCAATCTACTCATCTGACAAAGGGCTAATATCCAGAACCTACAAAGAATTCAAACAAATTTACAAGAAAAAAAAAACCCCCATCAAAAAGTGGGCAAGGGATACGAACAGACATTTCTCAAAAGAAGACATGCATAGAGCCAACAGACACATGAAACAATGCTCATCATCACTGGCCATCAGAGAAATGCAAATCAAAACCACAATGAGATACCATCTCACACCAGTTAGAATGGCAATCATTAAAAAGTCAGGAAACAACAGGTGTTGGAGAGGATGTGGAGAAATAGGAACACTTTTACACTGTTGGTGGGATTGTAAACTAGTTCAACCATTGTGGAAAACAGTATGGCGATTCCTCATGGATCTAGAACTAGAAGTACCATATGACCCAGCAATCCCATTACTGGGTATATACCCAAAGGATTATAAATCATGCTGCTATAAAGACACACGCACATGTATGTTCATTGCGGCACTATTCACAATAGCAAAGACTTGGAATCAACCCAAATGTCCATCAGTGACAGACTGGATTAAGAAAATGTGTCACATATACACCATGGAATACTATGCAGCCATAAAAAAGGAAGAGTTTGTGTCCTTTGTAGGGACATGGATGCAGCTGGAAACCATCGTTCTCAACAAACTGTCACAAGAACAGAAAACCAAACACCACATGTTCTCACTCATAGGTGGGAACTGAACAATGAAATCACTTGGACCCAGGAAGGGGAACATCACACACTGGGGCCTATTATGGGGAGGGGGGAAGGAGGAAGGATGGCATTGCGAGTTATACCTGATGTAAATGACGGGATGATGGGTGCTGACGAGTTGATGGGTGCAACATACCAACATGGCACAAGTATACATATGTAACAACCCTGCACATTGTGCACATGTACCCTAGAACTTAAAGTATAATAATAATAAAATAAATAATGTATACTTTGGGAGCCACATAAATGTTCATCCATCCTGATGCATGGTATTAAATATAGTAAAGGGCATAAATGATGATATATAAACACGTTTATGGCATATCTGCAGTAAAAACATAATACAAATTTTGTATATTCACTCTTGTTATGAAATCTTGGAAGGTGTCACTATAGCAACAACTTTTTAGCAGTTTTTTTTTTTTAAATTATACTTTTGAGTTCTGGGATATGTGTGCAGAACGTGCAGGTTTGTTACATAGGTATACACGTGCCATGGTGGTTTGCTGTACCCATCAACCTGTCGTCTACATTAGGTATTTCTCCTAATGCTATCCCTCCCCTAGCCCCCCACCCCCCCGACAGGCCCTAGTGTGTGATGTTCCCCTCCTTTCTGTCCATGTGTTCTTATTGTTCGACTCCCACTTATGAGTAAGAACATGCAGTGTTTGGTTTTCCGTTCCTGTGTTAGTTTGCTGAGGATGATGGTTTCATCAACCAATATCTTAGAGGAATCTTGTGATGAATAAAAAATGTGTAACTTGATTTTTGAGTGATTTAGAATTGTCGCTATCCTCTCAAGGAAATAAAAGAGGACAACAACAATTTGATTTTTAGTTTATTAGAAATTTATTGAGAGCCTAACCACACAGTACTAGGTACTTCTCAAGTTAATATCTTCAAAATGTTACAAAACAAAGGGTAGAATATCTGGAACTTTTTTATTATGTCATTTAATCTTCATATTTTAAAGAATCTTAGAGGTAGCCCAGCTTATACAAGGTACGTATATACAAGATTTCTATTTAAATAGAAAGGATAGAATGGTATTGTGCCACCCCTCAGCTTGATCCAGTGCTCCCAAATCCCTTTATCCTGCTGTACATTTTACATTTCTAAAGCGTGTATCATCTTATAACATACTATATAATTTACTTACTTGTTATGTTTCTTGTTTATTCTTTATCTCCCATTCAAGAATAGAGATTGATGAGGGTATCTTAGACTATTTTATTCACTGATGTATCCTGAGTACCTAGAATAGTAGGTGCTCAACAAAATTTGTAGAATAAATGGACGAGTAAAAAGCTGGATAGAGTGATTTTTTTTCCAGATAAAGAGTCACTACCTACTGGAGTTGCAGTGGTTTCTGTAGTTTGGGATGACCGTGGCAATTTCTTAAAATAAGACAGTCATGAATTTTTTTTTTTTTTTTTTTTTTTTTTATTTTATTATACTTTAAGTTCTAGGGTACATGTGCATAACGTGCAGGTTTGTTACATATGTATACTTATGCCATGTTGGTGTGCTGCACCCATCAACTCGTCAGCACCCATCAATTCATCATTTATATCATGTATAACTCCCCAATGCAATCCCTCCCTCCTCCCCCCTCCCCCCTCCCCATGATAGACCCCAGTGTGTGATGTTCCCCTTCCCGAGTCCAAGTGATCTCATTGTTCAGTTCCCACCTATGAGTGAGAACATGCGGTGTTTGGTTTTCTCTTCTTGTGATAGTTTGCTAAGAATGATGGTTTCCAGCTGCATCCAACCCCATCAAAAAGTGGGGAAAGGATATGAACAGACATTTCTCAAAAGAAGATATTCATACAGCCAACAGACACATGAAAAAATGCTCATCATCACTGGCCATCAGAGAAATGCAAATCAAAACCACAATGAGATACCATCTCACACCAGTTAGAATGGCAATCATTAAGAAGTCAGGAAACAACAGGTGTTGGAGAGGATGTGGAGAAATAGGAACACTTTTACACTGTTGGTGGGATTGTAAACTAGTTCAACCATTATGGAAAACAGTATGGCAATTCCTCAAGGATCTAGAACTAGATGTACCATATGACCCAGCCATCCCACTACTGGGTATATACCCAAAGGATTATAAATTAGTCTACTACAAAGACACATGTACACGTATGTTTATTGCGGCACTATTCACAATAGCAAAGACTTGGAATCAACCCAAATGTCCATCTGTGACAGACTGGATTAAGAAAATGTGGCACATATACACCATGGAATACTATGCAGCCATAAAAAAGGATGAGTTTGCGTCCTTTGTAGGGACAGTCATGAATTTTGCTGCATCAATTGACTTTTTCATTCACTAAAGAGTTCTCTGTTGCATGCAGTGTTGTTTGATAGCGTTTTACCCATCGTGGAACTTCTTTCAAAACTGGCGTATATCCTCTCAAACCCTACGACTGCTTTATCAACTACATTTATGTAATATTCTAAATTCTTTGTTGTCATTTCAACAATTGTCACAGCATCTTCACTTGGAGCAGATTCCATCTTAAGAAATTACTTTCTTTGCTCACCCATTGAGAAGCAATTCCTCATCTGTTCAAGTTTTATCATGAGATTGCAGCAATCCAGTCACATCTTCAGACTCCTCTTCTAATTCTAGTTCTCTTGCTGTTTCTACCACATCTGCAATTACTTTCTCCTCTGAAGTCTTGAGCCCCCTCAAAGTCATCCATGAGAACCAACTTCATTCAGACTCCTGTTAAGGTAGATATTATGACCTCCTTCCATGAATCATGAATGTTCTTAATGGCACCTAGGTTGGTGAATCCTTTTCAGAGGTTTTCAGTATACTTTGCCTGGATCCATTGCAGGAATAGCTATGGCAAGTATAGTCTTACAAAATGTAATTTCTTAAATAATAAGACTTGTAAGTCAAAATTACTCTTTGGTCCATGTGCTGCAGAATAGATATTGTTTTAGCAGGCATCCAAACAACATTCATCTCCTTGTACATCTCCATCAGAGCTCTTAGATGACTACATGCATTGTCAATAAGCACTAATTTTGAAATCTTTTTTCTGAGCAGTAGGTCTCAGCGGTGGGCTTAAAATACTCGGTAAACCATGCTATAAGCAGATATACTATCATCCAGGGTTTGTTGTTTCATTACTAAGCACAAGCAGAGTAGATTTAGCTTGATTCTTAAGGGCTCTAGGATTTTCAGAATGGTAAATGGGCTTGAAGTCACTAACTGCATTAACCCCTAATAGGAGAGTCAACCTGTCCCTTGAAGCTTTGAAGCCAGCCATTGACTTTTCCTCTTTAACTATGAAAGTCCTACATGTTGTCTTCTTCCAACAGGAGGCTGTTTCATCTACACTGAAAAATCTGTTGCTTAGTGTAGTCATCTTAATCTATTACCTTAGCTCAGTATTTGAGATAACTTGCTTCAGCTTCTATATCAGCACTTGCTGCTTTACTTTGAACTTTTATGTTATAGATAGCTTCTTTCCTTAAATCCAAACCAACCTCTGCTAGCTTGCAATGTTTTTTTTATGCAGCTTCCTCACCTTGCTCAGCCTTCATAGAGCTGAAGATAGGATCTTGCTCAATTAGGCTTTGGTTTAAGGGAATGTTCTGACTGGTTTGGTATTCTATCTGGACCACTAAAACTTTCTGCATATCAGCAGTAACACTCTAGCACTTTATTATTTGTATGTTCACTGGAGCAGTACTTCCAATTTCCTTCAAGAAGCTTTTCTTTGCATTCACAACTTGGCACCCCCAAACAATTACAATAGTAACATCAAAGATCACTGATTGCAGATCACCATAACAGATGTAATAATAATGAAAAAGTTTGAAATATTGCAGGAATTACCAAAATGTGACACAGAGACACAAAATGAACACATGCTGTTGGAAAAATGGCACCGATAGATTGGCTCAATGCAAGGTTGTCACAAACCTGCTATTTGTAAAAACTGCACGATCTGCAAAGCAAAATAAATCAAAACCCAGCAAAATAAGGTATACCTGTAAAACATTCTAATATACTTACATTATTTCTTTATCAAGTTTTATTACTCTATGTAATGCATTGGATATTAAATCTTAATGGAAAACTGGTGCTGAATACTATTAAAAAAAATCAAAGCCCAATTCAGATTTATCCTTTGAAAATAGTCATACTTTAGCTGAAGAAATTCTATACTAATTGAACTTTAATGAACAGAATGATTCCACATTTTACAGCTCAAGAATTTTTATTATTTTACTCTGACTTTTTGTGCTTAAAGAAAAAAATTAAAATTACAAAGAGAACATAAATCAATGTATCAGCCAAAATATTAAAATATATCTGTAGAAGTATTGAGGAAGAAAAAAGTCTTTTTCAGTTCATCTAGAGAAAAAGGGAGAGTTCTAGGTTTATTTATTGCCCTATTGTCAAACAAAATACAACATTATATTTAAGTGCTGGGCACACTTTTCTTTGTGCACTAAGATTCATGATCCAATGGCCCTAAAATTACCAGGCCTTGGTACTGCCGTGTGGACATCATACTGGCATTCAGAAAGCTAAAATACATTTTTTGTAGGCCACTTTAATTATATTCGTTTGTCTTCCAATTGTAATAACAATTAAATAGTTCAGAATAGTTTGCCTAATGCCTTATTAATATAAAATAATGTCTTTTTAACATTAATTTTTAAATATAGTGATTTGTATTGACTTTTCCACGTTTTCTCTCTTTGCCTAGTATGCTTGTGAATGATATTACAGAGGGCTTTCTGGACATTAATGAATAGCTTAAGCAACTGCTTTTTTGCAAGCATCTGTAGGATTCAGAGTATGCTTTGCTAGCACCCAAAGTTACTCTTTAGAAATTTGCTTCATACCAGTTTGCACTATAGCACTAATTATCAAAATAAGAAGGCTCTACAAATATTACAAATAAGGAAAAACCTTTTAATAGAATATCTTTATATTGTAAATATGTGTGTGGAATATTCATATCCTTGTGTGGCAACATTTAACATTGTTGCCTAACAGCCTAAGCAATCTACTGCTTATTCCACCAGCCTCTCACAGTTCTGACATAGATGATTCCAAAGCAGGTGTCATGTTTCAATGACCATTGCTAGCTACTGCAAGGAAGGAACTATAAATTTCAAACACTGTTGTATCACTCAGGGCCTCTAGTATACATGCCTCAGCTGTGGCTTTTCTACTAGCATTTGTAGGAACAGGAAAGAATCATCAAAAAAAAAAAAAAAAAAAAAAAACACTTGGAAAAGGAATACATCCTGGATGAATTTTAAAAATTATAATACCCAATTTACAAATAGACTTTAGTTTAAGAGTTGGTGCTTTTAAGTTGATATGGAACTCAAGATAAAACTGGTAAATATAATCATGAATATGGGTAGAGAATAACCCACCTGACCACTCAACCATAAAGTAACTGAAATGTATTACTTTTTGTAATAGGATTCTACCAAAGATTATATAGGTTCACTATTAGAGGTTAATTAGAAACAAAATTGAATAAGAAATTGTTCCTTATCATAGTGGATACTCGTATTTGAGGAAGAACATGTTTAATTAAACCAGGCAGAAAAAGCAATAAATAGAGTCTTGTAAACAAGCTGAAATAGAGTCCTAATTTCTCCAAAGAGCTTTTCCACTTGGTAGAATTTATTTAATGTCTAATTCATTTCAGATTTTCAATGTCTCATTTGATAGCATAGGGAGAGCTAGTTTTGCTTTTGCAGTTATCATTCACAACTGGAGTATTTTTTCCTTTCAAATGTAAAAGAGAGGCAGGAGGTGAGGGACAGACTTTTCCTGAGGTAACTAGTTGCAAGTTTAAAGAGCCAAGGAAAGAAGGAAAGAGCATCTAAGGATACTTGGGCACAAAGAGAAAGCAATTGCCTCGGGTAGAATTTAAATAAAATGTGGAGATCAGCACTAAGCTCACACAGGCTCCCTGAGGGAGTACAGAGGAGGTGATGAGGGAGACACAGGCTGGAGATTTTTCTGCAGCTGCCATTTGTGTCAGGTGTGATGGAAGAGCATCTGCCATTATCGTTTAGTTTTGTCTGTTCACGTCCTGACACCTCAACTATCTACTACTTCATATCATGGTTTTCAAACTGGGTTTTCCAGAGCCCCTTAGGCCAGGCTGTCAAACATAGGCCCCAATAGATCCTGTGTCCTTATTTGGCTTTCCTTTCAGATTTTTAGGAATAAAGTATTCCATTGCTTAAAATAAATTTCACTGCCAAGAACAATTCATTATTTGCAAAAACCAAACAAGAAAAATTAGAATTTTGCTTTTATCAACAATTTCTGCTACTATAGGAAATTTTAAGTAATGTGGATATAAAACAAAATTGACTCCCCTTTGATCTTTTAAATAGATATTTAAAAAATAAAACAGGAAATGTATCCAAATAACACTTTCCCCTCCCTTTGTTGAAATTAATTTATTGCCAGTTTATCCATGCTTGACCTTTGACCTGTAAAATATAAAATAATGTAGGAAGAAGAAACTTTCTTAAGCTTTTGGCATTTTCGTTTGGTTGCTTGGTTTTGCATTTTCTTCTATACCTGGAAATGGACGTTAAAAAAAAAAAACCTACTTTAAAAATCTTAAATTCTGAATGGTTCAAAACATGAATTCAATTTTAAAGCATTCCAATTATAATCTATTTAGATCTATTTCTCTGGTCCCCAGTGAGATGCTATGTGAAAATGTCAGTAATTATGGGAATGCAGTATCCGAGTCATTCTCTTAGAGAGTCATAGTTTGTATTACCCAAACGAGAAAGTCCAGGGTAAAGAGACCTGTAAAACCTAGTTTAATGCAGCAGTTTTTCCATTTATGACAGAATGCTTTTTGTTAAAATTATGTTTAATACTTATCGGAATCCAATAAACCAGTGTTTAGAGATCATCCTTTGCAAATACTTTCATGGCAATATTAGATTTTAATTGATTGAAAGAACAGTGCATTGCACTGGAACAAGTTAAAAATAAATCATTCTAATAAGCTTCAAAATTAATACATTTTCCATTACTTCATCTTCACCGTCTGTACACTCTATCAAATATGTTTGTATTCCTGACAAACCCCTATTACTAACGTGAAGTTTTTAAACTCTGTGTCTGATTTTCAATATCATGTTAGTTAAAATTATAAATGTTAAATATGAGGAGAAAGTCAATGTATAATTAATATGTGTAATGATTCCCAAGGTTTGTTATTATGGCTGAATAAGTAAAATATAGACACAGGTTCTTAAATATATAAGTTTATTTTCTTTTTTAACAAAATATATATTTGAAAGTGCAATATAATTATGATACTGACTACCTGGAGTTAGGCCAAACTTCACAGGTTAAGGGACCAGTACTCCACAAGACTCCTCTCACTTCAGATATCAGCCACAAATTTGGGAGTCCCCAAGCCAACCTTACTTCTCACAAGCTGGCTGCAAATTTCTGACTTCCCAGTACTGCCCCAGGCTCAATAATTCACTAGAACAGCTGACAGAACTTGGAAAAGCACTATATTTACCACTGCAGTTTTATAATGGCAAAAGGATACAAATCAGAACCAGCTTGAAAAGACAGGTAGCTGAGGTGAGGGGACATCTGAAACATGAAGCATCCATAATCTCTCCTTATGGAGTCAGGAGGCATCTTTCTCTCAGCACACTGATGTGCATTTCCAAACAGAAAGCTCACCTGAGCTTTGGTATCCAGAGTTTTTATTCAGGTTTCATTACATACGCATGACTGAGGAGGAATCATTGGCCATGTGGTTAAATGCAATCTCTCCCTTCTTAGAGGTGGGTCAGATAACATGTAGCTCAAAGCTCCAACTCTCCAATCACATGATTGGTCTCTCCGGTGTGACCAGCCCCTTCCTGAGATATCCCTATGGCATAATAAGTGGTCTGAGGAGCCCACCATGAATAACATAGATAGTTCTATCACTAGTGAAATTTCAGGGCCGAGAGATTTGCCTTTCAGGAATCAGGGACAAGGGCCAGGCAAATTCCTTATTACACAAGAGAAGCCTTTAGAGTTTGCTGTGAGAAATGCCCTTGGTAATGAGCTTGTATATAGATATGAACAAATGAATCTGAAAAAGCATAGTCATTGAGTAAACTCCCAGTATTAAAATAACAACAATAACAAAACCTCACAGCCATTCATACTGATGTTGAAATTTTCTGAGAAAATGTATAACTACTTAGCAGATATGAAAACATATGCCTTCAAATGTATATAAAATGAATAAACAATTAAAATAATATTTTATTATACTTCTGCAAATTTTCCTGGGTACTTTACTATGATAATTAATTGCCTAATGTTGATTTATAACTTTTCATCCATCAAATACACAATGAGTAGAACATTGGAACATAGGAGTTTGGATATATACATAGTAATTTGGTTGCCCCAGGTATCAGATCACCAGTTTTTAATATATAATTGCTCCAGAATATTGTCCATTTGGAAAATTTTTGCAAAATTTTTTTTTTCAATTTTTTCCAGCTTAGACAATAGACAGACAATAGATAAGAGACTAGCTACATCTTCTCATTTCCAGTTGCAGTCAAGTGCATATAATACACATTTAAGTAGAAGAGATTTTTGAGGTTGCTTTTGAAATTAATCCAGATGTTTCAAAGAGAATGCCAGAGTTACTCATTCACACAGCTATAAATCAGAACCAACCAGTATTTTCTATGTGCTTTCAAAATGAATTCTTTGATCCATCAACAGTGCTTCTTTCAACAGCACAATTTAGTAATTGTGAAGTTTGTTGAAATCTACTTTATCTCCACATTCATAATTCAAATGAATGAGTGATTGTATGTATCTCAAAGGCAATATGTCCCCCAGTTGCCACTTTAAGCCTGCAAGTGTTTTGTGTTATTTCAACCTGAAAGCAGCAGTCAAAAATATAGTCAGAAGTCTGGAGTTTAATTTTTCCAAGTGTCAAATTCTGTGTTGAACTGCTGAAAGTTTTAATATCCTAATTGTGAAGTCATTCATTTTATTCCAGCATCCTCAAAAACCATACATTGCTATAAGATGCCAGCAGTTTATTTAGCCTTAAAACATTCTAAATGTTTTTCTGTCTTTCCACCCCCATGGTTGTTCGGTGTTAATTGCCCTAAAAAATGATCTGAGCAGAGAAGGCAGAGGAATGCTTATCTAGCAGTTCACCAGTAGCATTAAGGGTTTTAGTGGTGCTAGATAAACATGACAGGCAATTATTGAATGTTGTCAGACATTGGAAAATAAAATTGAGATGCTAGGCAATATACAGTTTTGCAGTTTTATCTTTATCTCAGTTTCTAATTTGTATCTTTTAACAGTTTAATAGGCTGAATTTTATTCGAGAGATGTTTTCTGGAATATGCTATTGGAAAATCAGACATAAAAGTTTTATATCTCCTTCCTTAATAACACAATGTGAATCATGAAGTCATACATGTTAAATCTTACTAAAGCCATAATATTTCAATCAAAAAAAGAATTTCCATTTATCTGTTACTCTGTGGGGTAGTGACATGAAAGACTACCATGTGCTTCTATTTTCAGTTATAATTACTGAGCTAAAAAAGGCTAGAGGTTTACTTTTGAGGGACATTTTGCAGTGTATCAAGGTGGGAGAATGCAATGCTTCTAAAAATATTTCAATAACTTATTACCTTTGAAATACTAGTGCTCTTTTGCCAGAGCCATTGATAATATTTGGAAATGATTTGGATGGTTTTTAATTCACTGTAATCTTACAAATATTATTAAATAATCTGGTCATAATGCTATTGATTTGGAAATGACTTTAGATACTTTTAAAGTTTGATTCTATTAACCTATTATTTATTTAAAGAAAATAAATTATTACTGGCCCTAAAATAAGAGGAGTTATTTTTAGGCATCTCTTACTATTTTAGGTCAATTAATTTACTGCCTGAGCTGTTAGAAAAAGGGAATGGAATTTGAAATATACTTCAACTCAGAATCATGAAGGGGCTTATTTCTCCACCCCAAAGCATAAAGTCAAAATGTAAGATTTAAGTAGATCACTGCAATCTATTTTAAAATTTCAGTAACACTACTCTGAAATATTCCTTTAGTTCTTCGTTGGACTTTCCTCTGGACCATTATCGATACTCCAAAAGTCATCTTGAATATATGTGAAGTTACATTAGAAACTTAGCACTGGCATCTTCTTTCTGTCTTCTCTGTCTCACAACAAACAAAATCCCAAGTCTGCCACATCTGCCCTCCAGAAGATTATCTGGGACTAATCCCCACTTTCAGAACTTTTCATTGTATCCTAATCTTCATGCCAAATCTGTGATCCTATTTTTTAAAATTTATACTTCATTTACAATGGATGATATAATACACATACCATCCAATTTATCAATTTCTCTCCTAGGAGTACACCAAACAGAAACACATACATATGTCTATCAAAAAACACGTTCTAGAATATTCATAGCAGCGATGTTAACAATGGCCCCTTATTGAAAACTACCTAAATGCCTACCAACAATAGAATGAATAAATAAGCCATAGTATAGTCACACAATAGAATGCTACACGTCAGCTAGAATACACAGTATTCAGCAATATGCACCAATATAGATGAAATGCACATCACAATGTAGAGTGAAAAGGCTAGCACAAATGGATATACACTATATGATTCCATTTACATGAAATTTTTAAAAAGTAAAACTATTCTACACTGCGAGTAGTCAGGATAGTTGTTACTTTTCTAAGAAGAGGTAGTGGCTGGAAGGGAATACAGAGGAGAGTTCTGGACTATTGATTTCATGGGTGTATTCAGTGAAATTTACATCTATGGAAAATGCACTTTCGTTTATGAAGACTACAATACAAAGGTTAAAACAAATATCTCTGACAAATGTATAGGAGATACTACATAAAAAGATATGCCAGAAATCTATCTTCCATTTTTTTGGTTCTGCCTGTATCTTACAGTAGCTCTTCCTAACTTAAGTCCTACACAATCACACACACAAATGATTGAAAGTAAAACTTGTGAAACCTGAGTAAGCACGATGGATTGTATTAATGTCAGTAACTTGAGAGTGGTGAAAGCTTGTATTTTTAACATGTGTCTCAGGTAATTTATGATTAGGCAAGGCTAGGAAATACTATATAGTAAATTAATATTTTAACACTTTCAATACAGGACAGTTGGGGCAAAATCTTATAGATTAAGTTTGCCATTTTGGTTTAAAGGTGGTCTGACTTTCCTGTAGTTAAAGAAATTAATATTTGTTGGTTCTTTTTAAAAACCTACCTACGCTAAAAAGAATAAAATACTGAAGAATAAATATAACAAAATAAGTTCAAGACCTGTACACTGAAGACTATAAAACATCATTGAAAGAAATTAAAGATCTATATAAATGGAAATAAATTCCATGTGTCTGAGTTAAGATGGCAGTACTCCCAAACTGTTCAACAAATTTGACACAATTCCTATCAAAATCCTAGCTGCAATTTTTTCAGAAATTGACAATCTAACTCTAAAATGCATATAGAAATTTGACTCAAAATAGCCAAACCTATCTTTAAAAGGAAAAACAAAATAGGAAGGCTCACACTTCTGGATTTCAGTACTTGCTACAAAGTTACAGTAGTCAAGACTATGGTGCTATCATGAAATGAGACACAGAGATAAATGGAATTTAGGGTTCAAAACTAAATCATTACATTGTGGCCAACTGATTTTCAACAAGGGTGCCAAAACAGTTCAATTAGGAAATAACAGTATTTTTCAACAACTGAAGACAGGATAACTCAATAACCACATGCAAAAGAATGAAGTTGGACCTCTACCTTTTATCATAAACAAAAATTAACTCGAAATGAAACATGCACCTAAATATAAAAGCTAAAACTATAAAATTCTCATGAGAAAACACAACTATAAACCTAGATGACCTTGATTTCAGTAGTGGGTTCCTAGATATAATACCAAAGCACTAACAACCAAGGAAAAAAGACAAACTGGTCTTCATTAACATTTTTAACTTTTGTTCTTCAAGGAACACTAAAATTTTAAAAAAGAGACAATAACAAGTTTGATAAGAATTCATAGAAATTGGAACATGCATACGTATCTTGTGGAATGTAAAGTGGTGCAGTCATTTTGGAAAACAGTTTGACACTTCCTGAAAAAGCTAAATGGGTTACCACATGACTGAGCAATTTCACTGTAATGTATATATTCAAGGGAATTGAAAATGTATGCCCACACAGAAGCTTGTAAACAAATGTTCCTAGCAGCATTATTCATGATAGACAAAAAGTGAGAACTCGAATGTCCATTAACTGATGAGTGGATAAACAATGTGAAATGTCCATACAATGAAATATTCAATCATAGAAAGGACTGAAGAACTGATACATGCTATAACATAAATGAACCTTGAAAACATTGTACTAAGTGAAAGAAACCAGCCAGGCATGGTGGTTCACACCTGTAATCCCGATACTTTGGAAGGCCAAGGATCACTTGAGGCCAGAAGTTCTAGACCAACCTGAGCAACACAGTAATACTTCATCTCTATTAAAAAAATATGAAAATCCACCTGGCATGATGGTGAGCACCCTTAGTCCCAGCTCAGCTACTTAAGAGGCTGATGTAGGAGGATCTCTTGAGTGCAGGAGGTCAAGGCTGCTGTGAGCTATGATGACACCACTGAACTCCAGCTTGGGTGACAGAGTGAGACATCATCTCTAAAACAAAAAAGAAATAAGATCACGTAATGTTTTATTTCATGTATATAAAATGTCTAGATTAGGCAAATTCATAGAGATAGAAAGCAGATTCATGGTTGGCAGGGGATGAGGAAAGGGAAAATAGGAAGTGGCTGCCAGTAACCATAGAGTTTATTTTTGGAGTAAAACAGATGTTCTAAAATTAGATGGTGGTGATGGTTGCACAACTCAGCAAACATACTGAAAACCAAAACGAGATTATTTTTATGGAATATTAATTATATCTCCATAAATTTTTTAAAATCTACCTAGAGTTGCCTAGTATCAACTGTTTACATTATAATCATTGTCAAAATCGAATCTCTGCTGTTGAGATAAAATGGTAAGGCAGAGTGTTTTCCTGTACCAAGAACACCCTCTCTCCACATTCAGACTATTATAGAGGACAATCGTGTATTTCATTCTTGACTAGAGGAATTTTGCTGTTTTCACATGTTTGCCTTGAGAATAATAGTGTTTAATTTGTATTGTGAAATGGCAAGTTTGTAGTTAAGAACTATTCAAAGATAGAATACTCCCATTTCCCAAAACAAATCTGTGCACTATTAATTGAATTGGTTGGGTGATTTGATGGAATAAGTACTGGATCAGACCTCAGAAAACTTTTCCCCATCCCTTACTGTGTAACCTTGGACTCAGTCAGTCGTCACTCTGCATTTGTTTTCTTATCTGCCTGTTAGAATATCAATACTTGCACAATTCACACATAAGATTTTCAAGAGAAGCAAATGGATATAAGATGTGAAGGTGCCTTGAAAGTGACAGCATGTAAAATATGAGACATCACTTAACATCCTTCATTTTTCTTCAGATTTTATTTTCAAAGGAGGAGAAAAACAAGATGCTAAGTTAAATGGCTCCTTTTGGGTATTGAGTGAAAGGGACTGGGATTTCTTAAGAAAGAATGTTGCATGGACTCAGAACCCTGAACTTGTGTGACATTAACAGATAGAGTTTTACAGAAAACTGTTATAATTTTTTAATGTATCATTCTGTCAGCATGAGAATGATATGGCAGTAGACAGGTTATTGTCAATTAAACACGAGCTGTCAGTCAGAAATGTTGAAATATGGTGAGCATGAATCCTAAGCAGACCACGTGGCAGCTGCTCAACTGTTATTTTAACAGAGTCACTGTATGTATGTGACATTTTCCTGCAGAATTTAATTTAAGTCCCTAACAACGGAGACACTTCTGCATTTGCATGCTGCTGTCAAGTCAGTCTTGGACCTTCTAAATGAGCTAGAATAGTGGGTGGTAGTGGGAGAGTGACAGGTGGAGAAGATGACTCTTGTCTCATTTTCCTTCACTCAGGTTACATTGAAGAGGCCTGCATCATCCCCTGCCCCTCAGACTGCAAGCTCAGTGAATGGTCCAACTGGTCGCGCTGCAGCAAGTCCTGTGGAAGTGGTGTGAAGGTTCGTTCTAAATGGCTGCGTGAAAAACCATATAATGGAGGAAGGCCTTGCCCCAAACTGGACCATGTCAACCAGGTATTTTCTATCATTGACAGTGTTAAGATATTGTTGAGATTCACAATGATCTGATTTTTTTCTCCAAAATGGAGAAGAGTAAATAATAGCTATTGAATAAAAAATTGACCCATTTTTACCATTAGAATGCCTGAATAAATACACATATGTTATTAAAATTTCAAATTAGACATATTATCTCTGTATTCTCTGGAGATTCCATACCTTGCAAGTATATGAATATGTATATAATTCAATGGAGAGAAAAATTACACCTATCTTTGAAATAATGTCAAGGTATTTAATCTGTCATAAGATTGTATCTAACATTTAGGCTGAGATTATCTCATAGTTCCCCCAGACTGTCAGAAAAGACATCTCAATTACCAACTACTTAAAGTCAAAGAAATAATATGGATTTGGGTCTAAAATTAGGAAAAATATATACTGTTTGTTTAAATGTGTTTGAAATAAAACAAATTGAGAAAAACAACTACAAAGATGGCCTCAAAGTCACTATAAGTATGCTATCAATTTACTCATTGGCCATTTTCAGTTTTATTTGGAACTCTGACTTTTGATACACTCTTTCTTACCTGCTGTTAATAGTTGTTATTCTGTTCTATTAGAAATAAAAAAGCCTAATGGAGGAATTGTGACTAATTTAAATGAAATGTACCCTAATCCGACAATTATTACCATGTTTGGCCTACAGGTGAATTAATAAAGAATAATTTCATATATTATGTGTGGGTGTTAAGTTGTGTATTTGAATTTAAATCACAACCAAATGAATCAAGTCCTTAAATATGTAGAACTGTTTCACACATATATAGACTCATTTTAATCTCTAAACACACTGCTTACCTGTATACATACTTTACTTCCCAGATTGACATAACTTTGTTCATAATAAAATTACATTGTAGAGAAAACAGAAAGAACTTTGGAATTAAGTAAATTAAGATGAAGATCATGGAGAATTAAATTTTATAATAAGTACTCTAAAGAGTCTTGATTGTTCCCCAAGTGAAGTTGCTGATTTTAGGTGCAATGGAGGGTAAATAACACACTCCCTTGCTGCCATCTACTGGTAGTTTAGCTTCCCTGTCACAGAGCATTTTGCGCTTCTAAGACGCTAAGGAAATTTCCAAAGAAGAAAATTCAGTTCAGCAACTATAATTATATAACTGTAAAACAGAATAACTGAACTAAAATGTTTATAATACAAAAGAATATTTCTCTACACATTTTGAAACCTTGAATTTTCAGTGGCAAATTTAAATTTTGATAAATTATGTATGATTCACAATCCTAATAAAGAGAAATGCTACACGTACTCATACCTATTTCACTTTAGCATGTATGTGTACACCCTGTCAGATATGCAATTAAAATCTGTGTTTGCCTCAGATTTTCCTTAAGTGTGAATTTCAAAAGGTTCAAAACCTTCAGGCCAAGTTGTCTTTGCTATTACTAGTGTTCAGCCTAAACCATTTGTCACTTTCCAACTCTAATATATTCTGATGCAGTTTGACAGGGGTATTGTGACTTGGTATCAGTTGACTGAAGGCTTATTGAGACATTAACAACTGAAAAATCAAAGCTAAAACAAATAATACATTTTTGAACATTTGAGCATAAATGTTCTGCATAAAAATAGAAACTTTTATGAATTTGTGTATTAGTGAGATATTTAGGGAAAATAAAAATGTAAAGATTTGTGTTAATGTTGAAAATTTTAAATCACATAGATGTTTACTACAATGATACATTCCTCAGTAAAATAATCAGAAGCCCGTTGGCTTGAAAACAGTCTCCGAGTTTCTATTTTTCTAGTTGAAGAAGGAAGTACTCAAATCCTCATTTTCTACAAAACAGCTGAACTGATTAAGGTAAATCAATGGATAGATCAAGCTACAAATATACTGATAGACAATAGTCCATTGACAAGTTGGATCACAAGTTATTTGCATCATATATCAATTTCCCATGCTACGCATTTTGAGGTCAACTCCGTTCTCCAAGATTTCTCCATCCTGCCCATCTAATTTTTTCATTGGCTCTGCTATTTACAATACTCATTTTTGTGTCTTACTTTTCAACAATAATAAGTAGTTGTGTATTATCTCCTATGACCTAAGAAAAATGTTCTAATATTTTACCAAAAAAGTAGGTTTTTACATTTAAGTAATAATACTTGAAACTTACCACGAGTTCTTCTCATAGCATACTGACGTTTTCACCTATCTTGTTTCCTTTTTCATCATTCCTGTTGACTACCACTGCAGGCACAGGTAAGAACTGTTAAAACTCATGGTTCTTAATAGAATGCTTCTTTTCTAAAATTTCCTGGTTTCTGAGAATACATTTCTCTTCTTGCCTTGTCTTGTATGTTTTACAGGGAGAAAATATCACATTTTCCATTAAATAATTTTTTTCTATAGCCGTTTTCTTTTTCTTTTATATCATAGTTACCTGTGTTCCTGCATTTCATATCCCTCATTGTAATATCAAGGACTGAGGTGAACAAGAGTTGGGGAGAACAAGTTTCACTTTGCTAATCTTGATAGGCAGTGACACCCGTTATTAATGGTCTTGTGCTTTTCAGAGGGAGAAGGAAAAAGTGCAAGTGGACTGAAAATGGGTGGGTTGGAGATTGTTCTGAACTGATCGGTATTCACTTCAATACAGGCGATTAAAATAAAAGCCGTCAAAGGATTAGGAAGAACAGCATTTCTCCTTCGGTTTTTCTTTTCGCCATGAGTTGTAGGGTAATGTTTTATCCTGTGCTATTTAATTCTATTTTAATATAGCACCTAAATGTGAATGTAATCACTTATGGCAATCATTGCAGAATTTGACTCCAACAGTGCATTTTTTATTCTTCTTTGAGACAGGTCCACTTTATTCATTTTACTTAGGTTTTTAGTGCACTAAAATTGGCACAAAAGAATGGCTCCAAAGGGCTATTTAAGTCTCTCTTTTCTAGAATTCATTACATAAAAAGCTATAGTTTCTCTCTTCTCTTTTTCTTTCTCTCTCTCTGTCTCTTCAAGAGCGGTGTGTGTGTGCGTGTGTGTGTGTGTAAAATAAGGAATAGAGTTGTACTATCATAGATTAGAAAAATATTTTCAAAGAATTGTATTTAATGCCTGAGTCAGCTTGGTTGCAGTGGATTAAGTGTCATTTATTTCCTTTATTTAGTCATTCTTCTCGTTGAAAAAAGAACATAATTGGTTCATTGTACTAAAAACCCTGAAACCAAGCACACCACCCCAAATGTGGGACTGAAAGGCTTTATGGACCCTGGAGCAGAGACAAATTGCTTTGTTTCATGTGGCCTTCACTGCTTGGGGCTGTAGACCAATATCAGACTCTGCTTCCAATCCTTAAATGATTGAGGATTTGTTTTAAGATGGCTGTATTTCATATTGTTTCTCTTTTTAATTTAGTTTCCCATATGATACACACCAAAAATGTAAATTCTCATCATGATTTATACTTATCTGGAAAATAGGTCAAATTGTGTTTATTTGGAAAACAGCTATGTTTTACACATATTTAATTCATCAATTCATTATTCATTCAATTATTCTGCAAATCCCTATTGAGTACCTAACATGTGAGCACCCTGGGCTAGTATCGAAGTCACACAAAACTGTAAATTACACAGATGGTCCAGAAAGTTACAATACAGTGTGTTAAGGGTCAGCACAGGAAAATATGTAACCTTTCTAATGTGATCCAGTTGATCGGATTCACACCTGCAGCGTAATAGCAGAGCAACAGAATACAACATGGTTAGCCCTATCCTTTACTGCTAGAACTCTTGAGTTCTCTCTATTGCAATGTTAGAATAATAAGCCATAAAGGAGGGGAATGGAAGTAGCTTAACAGTGAAATGATTGTTGTTATGGTGTGGAAGTCTTCTTGCTCACTCTTACCAGATTCCCTGAGATTGCTGAGAGCCATGTGTGTTTCAGGTGTATGAGGTTGTCCCATGCCACAGTGACTGCAACCAGTACCTATGGGTCACAGAGCCCTGGAGCATCTGCAAGGTGACTTTTGTGAATATGCGGGAGAACTGTGGAGAGGGCGTGCAAACCCGAAAAGTGAGGTAAGACAAAGCCTAATTACACAGAGAAGCAAGACACAAAACCATCTCCCAATTGCACGTGTGCCAACACAACTGTTCACTCCTCCCCAGTCTTCTGGATAAAATTGTCTGCAGTTTTGCTTTTAGGGAATCTGTGTTCATGGAAAACTCTAGGAGAATCTGCTTCAAGCAGCAGTTTATTCTACTCTGGCCTTCTGACTTTGGAAGCTTCACTTCAAATACCCTTAAAGAGAAGGAACAGCGTATTCAATCTGAACTAATGCAGATTTTCAACCCCAATAACTTTTTTGCTTAAAGGCCAAATATATGTCCAAGTTCGTTTTTAAAATAATCTGTTTTAAACTCTTGCTCTTTTGTATCAAACTGACTAACTGAATACTATCCTGTTATCCAGGGAGCTTTCTCTGAAACCCCCAGCTAGTTCCTGCCTGTCACTTGTTCTTCTGTAGCTACACTGGTCAATAGGATAGCCACTAGCCGCACTAACTCAATTTAAATTTAAACAAATTAAGATTAAATTAAATTAAAAATTCATCTCCCCAGTCACACTAGCCATGCCTCAGTGCTCCATAGCCACATGTGGCTGGCAGCTATCTGTTGGACAGCACAGACATAGAGTATTCTTTTGTCATAGCAGAAAGTTCTATTGGACAGGGTTGTTCTATTACACTCCATATACCCCTCACTGTATTGAAAAGATCCCTCTTCATGTCTATCCCTGTAATAAAACTATAAATTTCTTGAAACAGAGAACCCACCATATTCATAAGAATTCCCTACTGCCTAACACTAGATTGATACTCATTAAATTTTCCATACAGCATTTATCACATGATCCTTGAGGGCTCTAGAACTCTGTGAAACAAGTGCATGAGGTTTTATCACCTCCATTTTGTAGATTAGATTCCCAAGTACCAAATAATGTACCAAGAACACCCATCTAGTGGAGTGGCAGCATTGGAATTCAAACCCACGTCTCCCTCCACTCTTTTTAAATACACTAGTTTCTTTTAACCCTTCTCAGTAACACCCAGGAAAGACAAATATAAGAACATCCAGCCGGGCGCGGCGGCTCAAGCCTGTAATCCCAGAACTTTGGGAGGCCGAGACGGGCAGATCACGAGGTCAGGAGATCGAGACCATCCTGGCTAACACGGTGAAACCCCGTCTCTACTAAAAAATACAAAAAACTAGCCGGGCGTGGTGGCGGTGCCTGTAGTCCCAGCTACTCGGGAGGCTGAGGCAGGAGAATGGCTTAAACCCAGGAGGCGGAGCTTGCAGTGAGCTGAGATCCGGCCACTGCACTCCAGCCTGGGCGACAGAGCGAGACTCCGTCTCAAAAAAAAAAAAAAAAAAAAAAAGAACATCCAGCACACAGCAACCCAAGTTATGAAGAAGTTCATTCTTACCCATAACCCATAACCCAACCTTTCATACATTTAAGATTGATATGTTTTAATCTACTTCAGTAGGAAAGCAGAACAAGTTAATATTTGTTTTACCATATAAAACCTTTGATATGAGCCTATATATAATCTATGTCTAATAAAAAGTTTTATATTTCTTTTTTCAAAAGCCCATCTGAACTCTCTATTTTTTCTCTGAGGACCTTAATATAGGTAGACTGGGAATGGGGAAGATGTAGAGAGGTAATGAGTAGACAGGGACACAGAAAAAAGAAGAGATCCTGTTTTCCACTATTCTCCTTTCAAATTATTTTTTTTCTTCAAAATTAAAAAATATTACATTAAGACTTTGATCAGGTTTGTTGTTTCATTAGTAAAGAAAAATTATAGGCTGGGTGCAGTGGTTCATGCCTGTAATCCCAGCATTTTGGAAGGCTGAGGAAGGCAGATCACATGATCAAGAAATCAAGATCATCCTGGCCAACATGGTGAAACCCCATGTCTACTAAAAATACAAAAATTAGCTGCGCATGGTGGCGCACACCTGTAGTCCCAGCTACTCAGGAGGCTGAGGCAGGAGAATTGCTTGAACCCCGGAGGTGGAGGTTGCAGTGAGCTGAGATGGTGCCACTGCCCTCCAGCCTGGCCACAGAGCAAGACTCCATCTCAAACAAAAAAAAATTTATAATAAAAGAACTACTGGGTTGTTTTCTTCAGCTTTCCTTTCCACTGTCTGTGTACATGTTACTTTTTTTTTTTTTTTTTTTTTTTTTTTTTTTGCTTTGTAAATAGATACTCTTAACATTTCCAAACACATTCTAAACAAAGTAACTTTTCAGATCAATTTTTTTTTTAGTAAACAACTTCAATGCAAATAGAGAAAAGAGGTCAGTATTGATTGTGATCTCTAATCATGTAATGATGTTTCTGTTTGTTACTGATTGAGTAGTGCACCTCCCTTAAATTATCCTCTGCTAATGAAGGTCAAAATGTCCTGCTTCAATGCAAGTGTTGGGTGACATTTTCAGGATAGATGGGTCTATAAAAAAGGAGGTTTAAATTTATTCAATTACACTCTTCCTCTTTAAGGATGTTATAGCCTATCAAGGAGTGGTGGTAGAAGTGGTTTGCCTTGGTAGGGAAGGATATTTTTTCACTGAATTTTTCTAGAATTGCCAGCACATAGTGATAATAAAAAACAGACAGATTTAGTTATTGTTGCTTTTTAAATCTATGCAGAAAATACACTCTCATTACCACACCTATGATGGGCTTCTGACTCCACCCTTTGGCTATAACTTGGTTCTACACCATGTATCTCTAATATAGTTCAGTTTTCTCACAGTATAATTCTTGTTCCTTGAAAGAAAGGCCAAGATTTTGCAGAAAGCAAAGGAATTTAAAGTCCCTTCCTTTGGGCTTAAAACTTGATCCAAATATTTATTCTGTATTCTAGGGTGACTATAAAAATTATTTGTAATGCAAAATAACAAAAATAAAGCCTATAAGTAGCCTGAATGCTACAACAGGAACATTTTAGCAGTTGTGGCACATTTAAGCAATGGAATTCAAATGTAGACATTAAAATATATCTTAGAAAAATAGTTAATGAAAAGAAGATGATCATAATATATTGTAGATTTTTTAAATGGTACAAATAGGTAAAATTTGCTTCTATTTTGTAAAATGAAAATATATATTTAAAGTAATAGTCTATTAATATAGTCTGTTATGAGTGGTTATCTCTGATGAAATTGTGGAAATTTTTATTCTTATTTTCTTAAAATGAGTATATTACTTGTATAACAAAAAATAAAAGGAAGAGAGATGTATTCGTCTGTTCTCACAGTGCTATACAGAACTTCCTGAGACTAATTTATAAAGAAAAGAGGTTTGATTGACTCACAGTTCAACAGGCAGTACAGGAGACGTGGCTAAGGAGCCTTCAGGAAACTTACAATCACAACAAAACGGTGAAGGAGAAGCAAGCACGTTTTCACATGGCAGCAGGAGAGAGAAAGGGTGAAGGGGGAAGTGCCACACACGTTACAAACAACCAGATCTCATGAGAACTCATTCACTATCATGAGAACAGCAAGGAGAAATCTGCCCTATGATCCAATCACCTCCTACCAGGTCTCTCCCCCAACATGAGATTTGGGTGGGGGCATAGAGCCAAATCATATCATTCCACCCTGGCCCTTCCCAAATCTCATGTACTTCTCATATTTCAAAACACAACCATACCTTCCCAACAGTTCCCCAAAGCCTTAACTCATTCTAGTGTTAACTCAAAAGTTCAAATCCAAAATCTCATTTGAGACAAGGCAAGTCCCCTCTGCCTATGAACCTGTAAAATCTAAAACAAGTTAGCTACTTCCAAGATACAATTCCCCCATTCCAAATGGGAGATATTGGCCAAAACAAAGAGGTTTCAGGTCCCATGCAAGTCCAGAACCCAGCAGGTCAGTCATTAAATTTTAAAGCTTCAAAATAATCTCCTTTGACTCTGTGTCTCACATCTAGGCCACAATGACACAGGGGTGGGTTCCCAAGGCCTTGGGCAGCTCGACCCCTGTGGCTCTGCAGGATACAGTCCCCAAGGCTGCTTTCATGAGCTGGCATTGAGTGTCTATAGCTTTTCCAGGTGCACAGTGCAAATTGTCAGTCCATCTGTCATTCTGGGGTCTGGAGGACTGTGGCCCTACTTCCACAGCTCCACTAGACAGTGCCCCAGTGGGGACTCTGTCGGTGCGGGGACCCAACCCCACATTTCCACTTCACACTGCCCTACTAGTGAAGGCTCTACCCCTGCAGCAGACTTCTGCCAAGACATCCATGCATTTCCATACATCCTCGGAAATCCAGGTGGAGGCTCCTGAGCCTGAACTCTTAGCTTTTGTGCACCCACAGGCCTAACACTATGTGAAAGCCACAAAGGTTTTGGGACTTGCATCCTCTAATACAATAGCCTGAGCTGTACCTTGGCCCCTTTTAGCCATGGCTGGAGCTAGAGAGACTGGGTTGCCAGGTGCCATGTCCTGAGGCTGCACAGAGCAGTGGGACCATGAGCCTGGCCCACAAAACCAAATTTCCCTCCTAGGCCTCTGGGCCTGTGATGGGAGTGGCTGTCATGAAGGTGTCTAAAACGTCTTGGGGACATTTTCTCCATTGTCTTGGCTACTAACATGTGGCTCCTCTTTACTTACACAAATTCCTGCATCTGGCTTGAATTCCTTCAAAGAAAATGGGTTTTTCTTTTCTACCACATGACTGGGACTGGGCTGCAAATTTTCTAAACTTTGTGCTCTTCTTCCTTTTTAAATGTAAGTTCCAGTTTGGAGTCATTTACTTGTTTATCCAAATAAGTTAGGCTTTTAGAAGCAGCCAGGCCACATCTTGAATGTTTTGCTGCTTAGAAATTTCTTCTGCCAGATACCCTAAGTCATCTCTCTCAAGTTCAAAGTTCCACAGATCTCTAGAGCAGGGGTACAATGCAACCCATCTCTTTGCTAAAGTATAGCAAAAGTGAGCTTTATTCCACTTCCCAATAAGCTTGTCATCTCCATCTGAGAACACCTCAGCCTGGATTTCACCATCCATATTTCTATCAGCATTTTGGTCACAACCATTCAACAAGTCTTTAGGAAGTTCCAAACTTTCCCTCATCTTCCTGTCTTCTTCTGATCCCTCCAAACAGTTCCGACCTCTGTCCATTACCCAGTTCCATAGCTGCTTCCACTTTTTCAGGTATCTTTATAGCAATGCTACACTTCTCTTGTACCAATTTTCTGTATCAGTCTGTTTTCACACTGCAATAAGGAACTACCTGAGATGGAGTAATTTATAAAGAAAAGAGGTTTAATCAGCTCATGGTTCTGTGGATTGTATAGGCTTCTGTTTCTGGGGAGGCATGAGGAGACTTACAATCATGGCATAAGGGTGAAGGGGAAGAAAGCACATCTTCACTTGGTGGCAAGAGAGAAAAAGCAAAGGAGGAGGTGCTGCATACTTTTAAACCATCATATCTCATGAGAACTCACTATCATGAGAACAGCAAGGGGACCATCCACCCCCATGATCCAGTGACCTCCCACCAGGCCCCTCCCACAACACTGAGAATTCCAATTCAACGTGAGATTTGCGTGGGGACACAGAGCCAAATCATATCAAAAGAAATCTTTGAAAATAAAGATTTATGTACATAACTGCCTAATAGAGTGTTGGATATCTGTTCTTAACTCTAGATCAATAGGTAATTCTACAAGTTGATCCTTGCATATAGTGACAGTACCTACCCAAATGTAATCTATTCTTAGGAGCAAATCCAACTTTTGAGCACTGAAATGCCCTGTCTGCAACATGTCTCTAAGCTGCTGTCAACAGAACATTTTAAAAATGATATTGAAGGTAGAAATTTTTCCTGGGAAACTCAAATTCTCCCAAAAATATTCATAATTTATTTTTTTCAACAATGAAATCATATCAATATCTAATTTGCATATTTTTGTGATTGCTTTTTATGTATGTATCCAGTATACAAAAAAAAAAAAAATGCATAGGTATTTGCATATTTTTTCAGGCTACAGGCCCATTAAGACATGACCAACAACACAGCTTTCCAGTATTTGACTGTATCCCACAGGGAAAGGACATTCCTCTTAAGTTCAGCAACACTGCATAGCAAGGTGACTCTGTAGAGTAGATTTGTGAATGTTCCTGCTGATTGTAAATCCCTGAGAAAAGCTGGGATTCCAGGTATCACTGGCAATATAATTCAACTGATATTTTAATACATGACACTAGGTTTGGGAGACTTGAGAGTTCAAGTCTTCCTTTTCAACTCCTGAAATGCAGTTCTCTTCCTGAATCCATTAAGTTAGGCTGACCTTTTCCAAGTTATACATGAGAGAGAAAGGTTTTCTCTCCTGCTATAATATTTAAGTGCCCAGAGAGATTATTTACTATGGTAAAAGTGAAGTCTGATACTAGCCATGTTAATCAGATTCCCAAAAGATGAATAAGGAGCCCTTCATGACTGCTTACAGGAGAATAAAATGGAACACAAACTAACAATTTTTTTAGGTCAAGTAGTAGGAAAATCCAAATGACCACATTTAGAGAACCTATGCTATACCTATTATAATTGTCTTTTCACTTCTCACTTTCTTTTAAGATTCACAGCAGAAGGGAGGCTAAAATTACCTTTAAAAATGACAAAATGATTTGATAAATGCCTCTAGTTGTTTTCACAAATACTCAATGAAATCTCCCACTTAGAGATTTCAGTGTGCCTGGTCTTGCATCACATATAAATCAACTAACTCTACCTTCTCTATGAAATCCATCATTTTCTTGAGACGAATAAATGCATTATATGCCAAATTGTAAGCCCTCTATGAAGCTCTTTGGACACTTCCTCATTAGTTTCTGCCTCATATGTATATAAATGACCCTCTTCTTTCAGAGGAAGCTTTCATAACATGCAGAGTTTACATACACACAATGGCTCTTATATTCAGACTCATGAATGCAAAACACATTTTTGAATCATGCAGAAGCACTACAGATATTTAGGAGAGGCAAAGATCCTTTTAAGTCTTCATTTCTGGAGAATTTCATTAGATAACAAAGCTTCCTACTTCCCACCTCCATAACGATGTCTTAAGGAGAACCATCTGTCCTGTGGGTTGGTCATTCTAATTGTCCTGTTTTCTTTACTTCTGGAAGGTATGTATATTTTCTAGAATATATTTATGTTCTTTTCTAGATGCATGCAGAATACAGCAGATGGCCCTTCTGAACATGTAGAGGATTACCTCTGTGACCCGGAAGAGATGCCCCTGGGCTCTAGAGTGTGCAAATTACCATGCCCTGAGGACTGTGTGATATCTGAATGGGGTCCATGGACCCGATGTGTTTTGGTAAGATGATTAACCTTCTTGTTAATGTAGAGTTTATTTAATTCTTTTCCACTGAAGCTTTAAAGACAGTATTTTAAAAATATAATAACTTCAATGTAAAATTTGTTTGTTTGCCATATTTACCAAAGCAAGGTGTGTTTTCTCGGCCACATCATTTTATGACTGTGCTATTTAAAGTTTGTAATGTTTCCTCTCACACTAGAACAGCTCCACCTCTTGCAAGCTTTACTCAACCCATCATCCTATCCCAGCACAAAAGGCCTTCAGTTTGCCTTATAAATACACAGCATGTTAAAAACTGCAGTGGTGATAATGATTCCCTCCAGGTAAAAGGGAAAATGAATGAAGTAAAGGTACTTTAATGGTGTCAAGTTATTGTCATCCATTGCTTTTTGCCCAATACCTTTTATTTAAATGGTAGGAATAATCTCTCACACAGTGGGAATACAGCAGCAGGGGTATTAACACTAAAAAGCAAAAGATACTGGGTAAGAAACTAAGTAGAAGAAGAAAGCTGTGCACCAATGAATCTCTCTTTACACACTGACTCTGTGTCTCTTTGAGCCTGGAAAGCCAGCTGAGAGTTTCAAATCACACAAAGCTCCTGCGTTTCAACAGCCAGTAGGGGCTCATCCACGAGGCTCTGGGAAGAGAGTCGTTTGAAACAGAACTGGCTGCTTATGTAGGATGTTTGGCTTACCCATGGGCACCTTTGTAAAACTGTACATTTCAAAAACAGCATCAAAAGTATGGGAAAAATAACATATGGAATTATTTTGTTGAAATATGATATAAAACCATTTCAAAGAAGACTTTATGGTGCATATTTTCCAAGGAGAAATTGATATTCCATTTCAGTGTTAAAGATACTGATTAGCAGACAACTGATATAGCAGGAATAAAACAAAGATGGCAGTTGACTGGAATGCAAGTTAAACTGTAATAATCAACTGTTTCACAAGGATATACAATTGATTTTCTGTCCTAATTTCATAGCATCAGATTTGAAGTTACATCAAATAATTGGGCTACATGCTACACTGTCTGTGTTTATAATAGTGAGATTTTTTTGTCAGATATTTTATTACAAAAATTTTCCATTTTTATAAAATAGGAAATATTGAAGCCAGGCCCCTTCTTAAACTTATTAATAGGGATTTTAATAAAAGGAACCACTAAACTGGAACTTTGTCCAGTAGGTTTCTATGTTAAATGATCAAGGATAGCCATCTTAGAAGAATTATTGAGGTTCTATTATTTATAAAAGAGAGTTTGTAAAGCACATTTTGTGTTCCTGAGAGTTTGCCAATAGGAATGTTTGGATAAGAATAAAATTCAGTGAGGTGAATAAACTGTGATTCCTGGGCTTTTTATTTCTTTAAAGAAAAACGTTAGAAAAATTAAATTTAACAGTTTAATTGAGCAAAGAACCATTCAAGAATTGGGCAGCCTCCCAAACCAGAACAGGTTCAGAGAGGCTCCAGTACTGGCACATGGTTGGAAAAGATTGTTGGGCAGAAGCAGATAAGTGACATACAGAAAATGATATACAGAAGCGAGGTTCAGCAACAGCTAGATTGGTTACACTTTGACGTTTGTGATAAACAGAATGAGTAACTAAGGCAAAAGTCCCAATCAATCGAAGTTTAATAAGCCAGCTTTAGGACACATCTGGGAAAAAGCAAGGAGGCTTTCTGAAGAGGTGTTCAAGAGGTTTTATGTTTATCCATTCGCTTAAATGGCGGGGGAGTCACGTAGGAAGAGAGGCAGGTAGGCATTAAGGCAAATAGTTATATTCCTGTGAGACTAGTTAGTGCCCCATAATCTACATTTTACATAAGGTAAGGTGAATGTTTGAAGAGAAAAAGGTAATAGAGGAAGAATCAATTATGCAGACATGCTGGGTAGATGGAAGAATGACTGATCTCCTCTTGTTTTTGTTCTGAACCTTGGGAAAATACATTTGTGATTGATAGTATCAGTGTGGAATCAGACTTGAGTTTTAAGAGTTAGACTTAGACTGTAGACCTAAAGTTACAATTGGTATGTCCTTGTTTGTGGGAGGCCATGAAAGAATTTACCTGTGAATCATCTATGGGAGCAGTCATTCATGATGCCTGAGGCCGTTTACCTTTCTGTGGGAATCTGGCACAATGCTAGCAATAGCTATTCAAGTGGAAGAGAATGTTGCAAGACGGCCTCCAGGCTTACCCTTCCCTTTTGCATAGGGTGTATGAGATCCTGAGATTTTTTAAAAACCTTCCTTTGCATTTGTCATATTTGAACATGATTTGAACAATCGGCCACATTTGAAACTCAGTGATTGCACAAGAGTAGGTAACCATCTGTTTACACATCCAAATAGGGTACAGTTCACTATGTGCGAAGAAACCTTTAGGATGAACTTGAATGTAAGCGGACAGCTTACATTCAAGCTAAATTTTATTTGACATATTTTACCTTTAACTCACCTTGTTTCTTCCCTCAGGCCTTCATTAAACAGATACCGATTAAGCTTTTACTGTCTATCAGTAACTGTGTTAGATAGGGAAAATATATTGCTATCTAAAACATAAGTCTTCTCCTAGTGCAGCTGTAGAAAGGAACAAGACCTTTATATAATACACATTATGTCAAGACAGATAGTGTTATTCCAGTGGTGTGACCAAAGTGCAATGGAAGCAGGGGAGGAGGAAGCAATTATTTTAGGCCTTAAAAAGTCCATGGAGGCTTGTTCCTGGTTTCTTACCATTCTTAGAAACCAACTGTTTTCAGAAGACTGTACCAGTAGATGAATGGCAAGCCAATCTTTTTAGATGTTGTCAACTGAAGAATGACAAGGTTCATAAATTTGGAAAGGAGGGCTTTATATCTCATAAGGGGTTGCAGCCTGCAGGGTGGCCATCCTGACAGGTTGGGAATCATAGCTGCCAGCCAGAAGCTGGAAATAGACACTTCTAGGGAATGGCAAAGGGAACAGTAATTTGTGTTGAGCAGGGTGGCCAAATATACATATTTAATAAGCTATATGAGGAGTCATGAATATTTATTTAAAAAGTATGCATGTGCAGTTGACCTTTATGCCCCCTCATGTGTCCCATGTACCAAAAATAGTGGTATTAGCATGATCCAAGGGTAGGAATAGGGTTTTCAGTGCTCTAATGTCAAAAGGTGAAACAGAGGTCACAGAAACCCTTACTGTACATCCTCCATGGACTGCCCAGAACCACTCCTTAATCAGTGGTTTCTTTTTAGGAAGAAATGCTGGTTGGCTGTTCCGTTGCAACCATAAAAGGGAGAGGCAGTGTCAGGCTCTCACCACCCAAGGGGTTCTTCCTGCCTGCTGCACGAATAAAGACCAGGGTATTGCAGTAAAGAAAGAGTTTAATAGACATAAGGCCAACCATGCCACATGGAAGATGGAGTTAGTACTCAAATCAATCTCATCTAAGGCTCCTAGGTAGGGGTTTTTCAAAGGCAGTTTGGGGGAAAGGGGTGGGGCTGCCAGGTAATGGGTGCTTGCTGCTGATTGATTGGGGCAGAGATGAAATCACAGGGAGTCAAAGCTGTCCTCCTGCGGGCTGAATTCTTCTGGGTGGGGCCACAGGAACTAGGTTGGTGGTTCAGGTAGAGCCCTGGGTGTTAGACATGCAAAAAAACAGAAAAGATATCTCAAAAAGCCAATCTACTGTAGTGGTGACATCTGCAGGAGTAGCTAGCAATCATTTGTGTCTACACCTTAGCAGAATTCAGGTTCCTCTCCTCTCCCAGCCTGATGGCCTTTCATTAGCTTTACAAAGGCACTTGAGTTTGGGGAAAAGCCTGTTATTTAAACTATAAACTAAATGTTTCTTGAAGTTAGCTCAGCCCAAAAACCCAGGAATAACTAAGAGAAAAGCGAGATGAGGTTGGGTTAGATCAGATCTCTTTTACTGCCATAACTTTCTTGCTGTTATAATTTTTGCAAAGGCAGTTTCAAGACAATTGGTTGATCAGGTATAGAGTGTTTCCAAAGGGCTTGTTTCTGTATAACCCTTAGGGAAGAAAGCCTAAAGGCCGAGAACTCAGTTTTCAAGGTTTCTCTGTGGTCCCTATGGCCAAGAGGGGGTCTATTTGGTCAGTTGCAGGTCTTAGAACTTTATTTTTTTGTCTCAATTCTAAATTAAGGATTAAAATTAGAATTCAGAATTAGAATTGTTTATATGCATATATACATGTACATCAGGAAAAGGAAAGTCACTAACACCAAGTCATTTCAAGTTATTCTTAAAATGTCTTTTAAGGCCCAAAAGACTATACATAATCCACAAACATATAATTATATATATAATAATACACATATAACTTTATATGTATATATATATATAAAATAGCTTTCTATAATAACGTGACCACCATGTGTGTGTGTGTGTGTGTGTGTGTGTGTGTGTGTGTGTGTGTGTGTAGGTGTGAGGTGATATGTGTATTAGCATTGGACACATGGCATCTTATAGCTAGATGGTACATCAAAATCTCATTCAACAGCTTCATTTTATACATTGAACAACTGAGGCATAATGAGGTTGACTGACTTTTCTGAGTTAGCCAGTGGTCCAAATGTTCTAACTCCTGCTCCAGTGCTGTCTCTAATATACCAGTTGTGTAGCTGAGTATTCACTTTTCTGAGAATTTGTACTGTTCTTTTTAAGCCTTGCAATCAAAGCAGTTTCCGGCAAAGGTCAGCTGATCCCATCAGACAACCAGCTGATGAAGGAAGATCTTGCCCTAATGCTGTTGAGAAAGAACCCTGTAACCTGAACAAAAACTGCTACCACTATGACTATAATGTAACAGGTACATGGATCGTCATCTGATCACAGAGTTAAGTCCAAATCTTGTGTCTGTCAGCTCTGAAGTGTTCCTGTCAGTATAGTTCATCTCTCTCTGTGTGCCTTTTGGACAAGCTGCTTACTTTCCCAGAAATAATTACATATTAAATGACAGAAATACTTATCTGGGTTTTTTTAGTAAACACCAAGATAGAGGAAATAAAAATGTCGCACAGACATTAGCCCTTAAAGTAGGTTGTGAATATGCTAAGTGTTTCTGCATAAGACAACCTCTCACTTTGGGAAGGTGAATCTAAAATATTTTTGGCACAAGTATATTTATTCAAAAATGTCTTTCTTTTTTAGAAGATGCTTAATTGCTAAAGCATACTGGGGCAACAATTCGTGAGGTGTGGGCAGTTTATAAACATGATTAGTCAGCAGTCTCAAACCTGCCAAAGATTATAAATCAATGCTATAAAAGGTGCAGGTAAAAATAGATGAGTATTTTCAGAAAAACCGGTTTATTATAAGTTGCATTTTCCCCTAAAACTCATTTAATACTATCAAGGTGCATACGCTAGGAAAGAAAATCTTTTATTTGTTTATATGAATTGGGACAACACCAAAGCTTACTTTGGAATTTTTTCCAAGTAATTTTCACTCTGAAACAAACTCAAGAAACTGTACAGTGACACATAACAGGTCAGATTGGCTTTCTGTTTCTTGTGGTTTTTCTCTTTAGTTTCCTTTGATGATACAAAAAAAATCAAAGTTATCTGGGACATGCTATGTTACCCAGGGAAAAGAGATGAAAGAGGTATTTTGCAAAAGACATAAAATAAGAGAATTAAATAAATATGGCTGAAGTGATTTTATCACTTTAATAAATGTATGCATTTTCATGCATTCTAAATATGGATAAGAAGTAAAATACATTTTATTTGAACATAACTACACAGTTAAAGTACCATCTGTCACAATTACAATTATTTTGCTAAAAGTAATGCTAAGATTTTAAATTATATTTTTATAGGGAAAAAAAGTTTTTAAGTGACATTGATCTGTAGGCCAAAGCCATTTTTACAGTGTCACCAAACGGCTAGCTATCAAGATTTTCAGGTAGACATGTGCCTTTAAGAATAATCCCTGTAGCTATGTGCAACCCCAGCAATTCCATTTGACTCCTGATATGTTCAAAGCTGGGATCCATATGCTCTGCATGGGGGATGATTGATTATGGGGCTTAGGAAGCAGTTGTGAATTAAATATGGGATTCAGGTCATCAGAGTTTCATTTGAAATCTGTTTCATACTTAGCCTTCTGTTCTGATGGGCTTCCCTTTTTTTCAGACTGGAGTACATGTCAGCTGAGTGAGAAGGCAGTTTGTGGAAATGGAATAAAAACAAGGATGTTGGATTGTGTTCGAAGTGATGGCAAGTCAGTTGACCTGAAATATTGTGAAGAGGTAGGTGGATGCTGTGTTGTATCTTCGCGAGTAAATTCTTCCCTAATAATTTCAGTTTCATGCTGAGCCAAGTGACCCGTGCTCCATGCAGCTCATTGCCAGCAGATGTTTTTCTGCACTATCACAGGCTAAGTGTGTTCTTGAAAAGATACAATGTCCAACACTACTGATTCCTACATATAATTTCCTGTATTTTCTTCTCCTTGGAGCCCAAAGGTATGCTAATTAGCCTATTCTGAAAGAAATGCTTGGGGAACAGTAAGTAAGGTGAATAAAAGCAGTAAATTTTAATCAGACTACTTATCTTTTGTAATTTGATATGAATTTTGTGTAGTGCCTGGGACACCTGCCAAGGTCCATCATTTATTCTCTTTGTTGCTAAACACTGATCACATGTGGTTTCATAGCAGATTTTGATTAATATCTGGGATCTAATACCCAGCTGTGACCATCTAAGTACCCAGGTCTGATTAAGAGACAGCCTCCAATTCAAACAAAGAAATGAAGCCAGCCATTACTATCTTCTAGGCACAGAGAATTGTAACTGATAATTATCTAACTGATGAAAGTAATGTCATCATACCTAGATGTGAGCCTCTGAAATGTGAGGAAACATAGTCATTGGCCTTTCTTCATTTTTATGAAGCTACACTTTATGTTGTAATAATTTTATCTAATTTCCATACCCAAAACATGACAAATGTTGACTCTCCATGCATCTGAGGTCCACTGGGTCAAATACTAACCAAGATAAGCAGGAGCCTCAATAGATCTGGAATAGACTAGAAGGGGGTCGTAACCTCATTAGAGTTTAACATACACAGTCACCATGTCTTCTGTCTACACATCCTGCGGTTATTATACCCACAGTAAATTGTTCCAATACCTAGGGGAGAACTCTAAACAGAAATACTTTAATTCATTTGATATATTTATCATACGGACCTAACTTAACCTTCTTATGTCTCTGTTCATGAAAGCAGAGCACCCACATGTGTTGAAAACACAAATTTGTTTTGTTAATAAATGCCTCCTGCTATAACCTTCTAACATAACTTACTGTATTAATTATTTAAATTTGAATAATTGGAAATTTCACACTTGAATCATTTTAGTTTTGTAACCAATAACATTGAAGCAATATAACCATTATAAGAATAATGTCAGTATTGAGCTGGGTGGGGTGGCTCACGCCTCTAATCCCAGAACTTTGGGAGGCTGAGTCGGGCGGATCACCTGAGGTCAGTTCAAGACCAGCCCGACCAACATGGAGAAACCCCATCTCTACTGAAAATACAAAATTAGCTGGGTGTGGTGGCACATGCCTGTAATCCCAGCTACTCGGTAGGCTAAGGCAGGAGAATCGCTTGAACCCAGAAGGCAGAGGGTGCCGTGAGCCAAGATCGCACCATTGCACACCAGCCTGGGCAACAAGAGCAAAACTCCATCTCCAAAAAAAAAAAAAGAGCATCAGTATTAATGAAGATAATAATCATATACTGACTGGAGAGCTTTCTGTGATCTACTTCTAGTTGATTAATATGTCTTTTTGTTTGCAAACATAAATGCACTCCTTGGTCAGTATGAAATATAAAATAAATGAGAGCTTTGCAAAAGCTGAAACCTAAGCATATGTGACCAATTTTAAATGATTTCATATGATTAAAGGACAAAGCTGTAAACTGGATTCTTGATTTCTTACATCAAATATGAGTAAAAACCTGGGAAATAACTAATTTTAATTATATGGGAGTCTAGATAAGTTTAAGCTTAAATGCAAATATTATAATATTTGAATGTTGCATGGCAATTAGGGACTCCTAGTTTTAACATTCTAGCAAACACTGTCTTCAAGGACTTACAATTTGACTGTGCAACCCTGCATTCAGTGCCACAGCAGTAGGTAACACTTGCTGCTTCCCTAACAGCCACAAAGAAAGATGGCATTATTATCCAACAAAGACAAAGATTAGAGTTAAACCTAATAAGCACTTATGTAGTATTTTTATCTTTAGTGTTTTTCAGACATTTTCTCATTGGATACCAAGTAATCAGTTTCTTCTTTCCTATTAGATTTTTGAATAGGTTTCTTTTTAATTTATTTAGACAGATGTTTAGGTAAATGAGAGAGAGAATTAAAAGAGATATATGATCAATGTAAGGAAAAAATTAGTACAGGATTAAAATGTGTAAGTGGTGGATATGTAAGTCAGTAATAATTGAATCCTGTGATTCAAACTTTCCCCATGAAACTATTATTTACTTTAAATGTAACACATTATTACACATTATCATATCACCTCAAGATTCCTATCTCCAACCTCCCATGACTTTTAAGAGGCTTTATGAGGCTTCAGTTGAGTGATGTGGTAAAAGTTTTCATACCAAATACTCAGCTCTGTTAGGTGTTACTGGTGTAGAATATAATGGGAGCGCCTGCAGAGAGATGTATTACACAAAGCTATGATCTGATCCTCTCTCAGTGGATAACTTAGAGCTAAGAGCTATACTTGAAACACAACATAATGTTTCAAAACAAATTTTGCCATTATTTGCTGTATAAATTAGAAAACATTAACTTCTCTTTTCATGCAGAAATAAAAAAGATCTTGGAAATTCTAAGAATTACTAGTTTTAAAAATTTATATTCTCCTAACAAGCTCTTACATTTTTCTATTTCTTTGTCTTTTTTTTTTTTTTTTTTTTTTTTTTTGGAGACAGTCTTGCTCTGTTACCCAGCCTGGAGTGCAATGGCACTATCTCAGCTCACTGCAGCCTCCACATCCTAGGTTCAAGCAAGTCTCCTGCCTCAGCCTCCCAAGTAGCTGGGACTACAGTCATGCACCACCAATCCCAGCAAATTTTTATGTTTTTTTTTTTGGTAGAGGTGAGGTTTCACCATGTTGGCCAGCATGCTCTGAGGTGATCCGCCCACCTCAGTCTCCCAAAGTGCTGGGATGACAGGCGTGAGCCACCGCATCCAGCCAACATTTTCCTATTTCAATGCTACTTTGTACCATAGACATTTTAAATATTGGAATATACAGTAGAAGAATTTGAAACATCATCTTATATTTTTAAGGCAGAATATTTAAATAAGTAATGGAACCCAAATGCCAATAAAATGGCACAACATTATTATCTGATGAGAAGGTTTGACACCAAAGTAACTGAATTATACCACAGTTGAGTTTTAGAAGTGAAAATCTTTGTTTTAAAAAATGCACATAAAATATTAATAATCACAAAACACTTTGGCGACCCATATTTCTTTTTTTAAAAGATAGCTGATATATTATTTCAATACATGATATCATTAGTTTTGACTATCAATTTATGTTTAGAACCTTTTCCTTTTGCTTTTTAGTTTAAGATATGTAAAAATAATATCACTAAGATACAGTTGTAGATCAAAATATTGATGATATTATTAGTTTTTACCTAATGAAAAGTATTTTTGCTTATATTTATTTGCTCCTCATTTTGGGAAATTCAATCAATTTGGAGGTTAAATCTACTTTTTTTCATTGCTTATTGAAAACAAACAATATGTAAGTATAGATTACATGGGCCCCTTCTTTCATCTCGTACCCCTAACTTCCACTCGCCTAGGTCAAACCACTTTATACTTTTAATAGTTTGGATGTTTGTCCTCCAGGTACCATTTTATTCTGTTATGTGGCTTGCTTTTTCTCCCTCCCCCTCTTCTCTCTTCTCACCTCGTTCTCTGGCTTCTTCCCCCAATTGACAATATAACGTCCTGATCTACCTCTGTTCTTCCAGCTTGGCCTGGAGAAGAACTGGCAGATGAACACGTCCTGCATGGTGGAATGCCCTGTGAACTGTCAGCTTTCTGATTGGTCTCCTTGGTCAGAATGCTCTCAAACATGTGGCCTCACAGGTTTGTTTGTACCATAACTCATATTAGGCTAACGGTCAAGGAATATGAAACAAAAAATCCCTCTTGCTTCAACCCATATCAGATAATCTTCAGAAAGGTTGGATTGGTTTTCTTTCCAAAACATCTAAGCCTTACTTGTTCCTGGATCGCCTCAGGAGATACCACTGTGATGCCTTCTCCCAATGACATATATGCTTGCAAAACCATAAAATATATTAAAGTTGCATCACTTTGTATCTCTTAAAGGAAAAATGATCCGAAGACGAACAGTGACACAGCCCTTTCAAGGTGATGGAAGACCATGCCCTTCCCTGATGGACCAGTCCAAACCCTGCCCAGTGAAGCCTTGTTATCAGTGGCAATATGGCCAGTGGTCTCCATGCCAAGTGCAGGTATCAAATCTCAAGAAGTTGTAAGGAATTGTGTACTCTATCTGCAGACTTTATCTGCAGAAAAACAGACAAAAATAATGTGTTAGAAATATTTTTCAGAGCTCACAGATGACAAGCTTCCTAAAATTTTTATGTGCCTTGCCATTTTATAACCATTTAATTAGTTTTGATAACTCCCTGCCCTGTATTTTTTTAAATCATTTGGAGACTGATTCATTTTAATGAAAATTTATTTTCCTGTCTTTAGCTAGAAAACAACTAAATTGTTCAATGTATGCTTTATTGCTAGTGCCCTATAGGGCTTCTTCCTTAGGGTTTCAAATGCTTCTCTAAATGTTCATAAATCAAAGTCAGTGGTGCAGAGATAACTAAGTGATGAGCTCTCGAATGAAGTATTTCTCTTTTTCTAATTAGTTATTTCTTCCGCCATTCCAGGAGGCCCAGTGTGGAGAAGGGACCAGAACAAGGAACGTTTCTTGTGTAGTAAGTGATGGGTCAGCAGATGATTTCAGCAAAGTGGTGGATGAGGAATTCTGTGCTAACATTGAACTCATTATAGATGGTAATAAAAACATGGTTCTGGAGGAAACCTGCACCGAGCCTTGCCCAGGTAACCACGGCAAAAGAGAATTCATATTCTGATTATTTTTTCCTAGGACAAGGGCCATGAAGGGGTTGCATATAAAATATAAGTTACAGGATGTCAACAGTCTTCTTATTCAGTAATATCTATGCCAACAGCTCAACACTATGCCTGTGGGGAACGGGGCGCTGTCTCATTACTGCCAGGTAGGGGTGAAGTCCAGGTCTCCCATGTGGCCTCTCTCAACACCCTCTGGAGTTTTAACATCTGCAAGAGATGGTAATTAAGGCCTTAAGCCCATGCTCCACAGAAAAGGTATGAAATAAAAGTTGAGAAAATAAGGATAAAACATAACCTATTAGGGATTTCCAGAAGAGAATAGGGAAAGAGAGGCCAATGTTTAAACACATAATGGCTAAAAACAGATTAAGTCCTCATAATAACAGCTTACTCTGGGTCCAGGGTGGAATGAACAACAAACTCATACCTAGATAAATGTAGTTAAAACATAAAATATAGAAAAGTAAGTAGTAAAGTCTTCAGTAAGGAAAAAACAGATTATCTACAACTGGAAGACAAAATAGCAGCATGGAGGAAACTGTTGAAAGATATTTTTCAGATTCAATGTTAGACACAATGGGTGCCTGCAGTAAATGTAGAAAGAAAATTTTGTATTTCAAATAGTATGGAAAAAATGGCAGGCAGTGATAAGCTAATATTTATGAATTTGGGCTTGATGCAGAGAATTGTAGAGGAAATTTAATGCCAAAATATGCCAGAAAACCCATCCTTAAAAAAGATATAGATGGGGCAACAATTTATTAGTGGACTGGAAATGAACAGATAGAAAATGAATTACCTGTATTTTATCCCCAGGTGGAAAATTTGTATTCTCCCAATTTGCTTACAATTATCATTTAAAAATTGTATCTCTTTTACAATATTTTGTTTTGAATCTGACCTCAAAATGTTAAAAATTAAGGATTTGGCAAAAATAATGGGGCATAAAATACATTTTCTATATAAAATGATGTGATTTAAGAAAATTGTAAAAGTAGATAACATATATTAACAAAACTTTGTAAATGGGATTGAGTCCTTAAAACCTGGAAAAACTGACATGTTTTAGCTATTTATTCACTCATCGAGTTACTTATTCCTTTGTAAAAAAAAAAAAAAAAATCGTTTGAGATGATAAAAATGATAGGGTATAGTTTAAGATGAACTGAATGAAATTAAACAGTAAGTAAAATAACCCTGATCGGGGTTATTTTGAGGACAAACCCCCTAGACTCTGAGAATATCCAACTCTTGTATTGATCTTTGCACACATGGATATTTTCATCTACTTCAGGTCAAGAACTGAACTATTTTTAAAAACCAAAAATCTGAATAGCAGCTGTTTCTCAATAAGTGTAAAGGTTCAGCTATGCAAGGTGAGTAAGTTCTAGAGATCCGTTGTAAGACATAGTGCCTGTAGTTAACAATACTGTATTGTATACCTAAAAATGTGTTAAGTGGGTAGATCTCATGTTACATGGTCTTATCACAAAAAAAAAAAAAGAATAAAATAAAACTTAAAGTAACAGAAAATCTGACTTTCTAAAGCCGGGCAAAGTGTTGCTATTCAGACATTCCTACACCTGCCAACAACCTTTTGCTGATCCAGCAATTCCCCTCTTTCATTTCCTGCTGCTGAAACTAGTCTGATACCATTTAAGATCTCACACACAATTCAATTTAATATAATCATTTCACTTCACTGTAGACCCAGCCTGAGGCTATGGCAGCAGGTGACAGCTCCAGGCAGGGTCAAGGACATTCACACCATTGAGCAGAACACGCATCCTTGTCAGACAGTGGCGCATGCCTTACTATGGATACTCCCCACGTGATTTCATTATATACTTCCTGCAGCACACTCGCTCACTCATTTGACTGTTAATTACAGGTCAGGCCCTGGACTTGAGGCGGGAGATACAGTGAAGACCAACAGACCCTGTCCTTGTACAGCTTACTTTCTAATGGAAGGGAACAATTGCTAATCTAATAGTGACGTAAATAAACATAAGATTATAATCTGTGGTAAATGATGTGAAGGAAAATTACAGGATCCCATGATAACATAGAACGGAGCAAACACATTGTTTTAATTAAAGTAATTGCAAATCTAGGAGGCTGCTCTTCTAAATTACAATCTATTCATTTCAGTTCCTCTCTTGCTAGTTTTCTCTAATGATGGGTTTTGAAAGCTAGCAATATGTGAACTAATAAGCTTTAAAGAGTAGAACACTGAATTAGGAAATACATTTCATGTGTTTAATTGTCATATCTTTGGCAGGCATAGGGTAATTTTATTGTTATTACAATGGTTTACATGGTCAAAATAGAAAAGTATGTTTAGAACAAGGGAGTATCTCACTCTCATTTGCTGTTACTACATCTTTAAAGCCTGACATGCATTACTTAGGGGTGATAATTACATAACTCACAAACTATCATTAAAAGATTTATTACATTTTGTTGCAAAATAAATGATGCTAAATGTGGATTGCCACAAAGATGAAGCCTATTGGTAAAAGGTATGTTTCTTTTCCATGTAATTTTCAATCACCGAGGTGAAATTTTATTACATTCATATTGACAGGAATTTTTTGAACTTTAGCAGTTTTCCTACATAATTAAAAACTGAGTAACCACAAAGTGGCGTTTCCTAGGAAATAAAAGTGTTTCTAAAACTTTTTCAGACTACTTAGAAATTCTTTCTAGTTTCTTTTTCTTTTGCATTTCCAAAATTTACTAGAACTTTCTGTACTTCAGGAGTACCAATTACATTCTTTAATAAAGGCCTACAAAAATCACTCCATTTTACTATTATGTATATATGTTAGTCAATAATTCATGTCTTACCAGGACTTCTTAGGCATGACACAAGAAGTTTTTCCATTAATCAGATCTCCAGGCAACTTTATGCTAATACCAGTCACCTTCAGCATAATATAAGGCAATATGAATTATTCATATGACCTGGCTAGAATAAATAAGTGATAAGAAACCTTTGTGAATTTGTGTCTATCATAATTGACTGTGTACTCTGAAGAGTATCACTAAGCAGTCACTCTGAAGAATGGATGGGTTAATGGAAAGGGTGTATTTCATAAAATCTTTTCTGTTCTTAAAATGGCTAAAGATTTTGAAAGCATGGACGCACTATGGCCCAGCAGTTGCACTCCGAGGTACATACCCAACAGAAATGCATATATAAGTTCATCAGAAGACTTGTACTGAAATGTTTGTAATAACATGATAGGAAAAATGTACAACTCCCCACATGCCCATCAATAGTAGAATGGATATCTAAATTGTGATATATTCACATGATGGAAAGTAGTAAGAATGAAGAAATTAGAGCTTCATAAATGTATGATGGATCTCACAAACATAAATGAGAGAGAAAGGAGCCAGACACAAAAAAAGTACATATGGTATGATTTCATATACTACACAAGGGAGGGTTTTGAGATCCTGGGAATGTTTTGTTCTTTGATTTGGGTGTTGATCACATGGTTAGATAATCAGATTGCCAGACTTCAGCTATCTGTGCATCTGTGATATGTGATCATTTTACATGTTTGTTGTCCTTCAGTAAAGTATTTTAAAGAGAAGTTGATTGAAGATGTAGATCAGAGGAAATAGTGAGCATTATTTCCAATACTGCGACTGCTCCATTGCCTCTCTCACCTCCACTATTCTGGGAAGAAATAAGAATGAAACATAAAACCAGCTTTGTGAGCCTTGGACTTCAAACTTTTTGAAAATTGTGAATACCTAGAAGACAAAGTCTGTTTATATTTAGGCTCTCTTTGAGTGCACCTCCTGTGTAATAAACCACTTTACTATGATAATGACAAGAGTGGTGGTAGGTTTTGATCAAATATTTTTTGTATCCTCAGAAGAGATGAATTATAGTGGATGAGCTCCTGTCAGCCACAGTTTACCTTTGATATCAACACATAGACCAGTAATAGCCATACAGAAAATAACAATACATATACAAAGTTATACAATTACAAATTTACAAATATTAAATGCCTATTTAAATCTTATAAATATTATGTATGGCTGGGATACCTAAAAACATTGCCCACTGGGGTTGGAATTAAAATGATTATCGGGCTGGCTTTTCTCTGTGGATATGGGTGTAAATTACAAACCTGTGTTTTACAGGTGACTGTTATTTGAAGGACTGGTCTTCCTGGAGCCTGTGTCAGCTGACCTGTGTGAATGGTGAGGATCTAGGCTTTGGTGGAATACAGGTCCGATCCAGAGCAGTGATTATACAAGAACTAGAGAATCAGCATCTGTGCCCAGAGCAGATGTTAGAAACAAAATCATGTGATGGTGAGTGCTACCATTCATATACTCTATCTTAAGCAAAGCATAAGATTTTTAAAAAGTCTGTTAAAAATAAATTTGGCTTGCAGTGAGCTGAGATCCGGCCACTGCACTCCAGCCCGTGCAACAGAGCGAGACTCCATCTCAAAAAAACAAAAAATAAAAATAAATAAATAAATAAATAAATACATAAATAAATAAATAAATAAATAAATAAATTTGACCAGGTGCAGTGGCTCATGCCTATAATCCCAACACTTTGGGAGACCAAGGCAGGCGGATCACCAGAGGCCAGGAATTGTGAGACCAGCCTGGCCAACGTGGCCAAACCCCAACTCTACCAAAAAAAAAAAAAAATTAGCAAGGCATGGTGTCAGGCTCCTGTAATCCCAGCTACTCAGGAGGCTGAGGCAGGAGAATCACTTGATCCCAGGACGCAGAGGCTGCAGTGAGCCAAGATTGTGCCATTGCACCCCAGCAAGGGCAACAAGAGCGAAATTCCGCCTCAAAAATAAACAAATAATTTAAAAATTTACTAAGATGTCACTTAAGGCTGAGGACTAAAGTAAGGGGAAGATTCTGAATTCTAAAGATTGGGAAGATGGAAAATCCTGCCACCGTTCATAAATAAGATGTGAGTTTTACAAAAACGTTTCCCAGTTTTATGAGCTCAAGAAGGCTGAGATAATTAGGAGCACATTATTTTTACACTTATAACAATTATAGTCAGGTAGGAGTCTAACAATATCTTCAATTTATTTAAATCAAATGACAGTATTAAATTAAAATGACAAGTTCACAGTAAGGTGAGAGATTTTACTATGTTTTTTCAAATGGATAAATCAAATTATTGGTAAAAATTGAGTTTACTCTAAATATTACTTAAAACATATATAAACATCTATGTTTATATGTCTGTGTGAATGTATGCACACATAGAATCATTCACTCAGTGTAAGCAATACATGACATCTTCAAGAATCACAGCATTAAACGTCATAGTTTGGGAAACAACATGCTAAGACTCAAGGAAAACAAAAGAAATGCTATCTGGTAGAGTGTGTGAGGCTCAACAAACAACTCTTAATTCTGCTTATGTTCTGAAATAAGTAATATGACATAGCAGCAAGCAGGAGACAAAATATCACCTTTCTTACCGAAAAGTTGGACACAAAAGCTTAAAGTGTTGGAAAAGAATACTTGCAGTAAAAACCAAATGGGCTAGATGACTTAGCCCAAGAATTAGATAGAATTACCTGCTCTGTCAATTTAATCTTCCTAAATTTATCAACTAGGTAAAACATTCCATATGCTAGGACAGGATAAGTAAAGAATAAAGAAAGGTCCAAAGTTACAATGAATAAAATAATTCCCAAGGCAAGAAAGAAAAGTATTCACTCCCAATGACAAGGAAATAAAATTAGGAATCAATAAAACAATGACAAATCTCCACACGCACACTTTAGAAGGGTAAAAACCATACTTCTAAAGCATCATATAGCAAATGTTATATGGGATGCAGCAAAGAAGTACCCAGAGGAGACCCTGAAGCTTTGAACGCTTCTATAGATGGGAGAAAAGTTAAAAATGAACTAAGCATTCAACTGAGTAAATTTTTAAGAAAAGTAAAAAGGAAATGGAATGCAAGCAACATGGATGAGTATAAATTCAATGAGATTGAAAATAAATAATCAACAAAACCAATAGATTGTTTTTAGAGCAAACTGACAAAATAGACCAGTTCATGGTAAAATCAGCGAAGAAGAATAAAAAGCAAAGTCATCATTACTATAAATAGAATAAAGTTTGGAAAATAGAATATGATTCTGTGAATAGTTTTTTCTAACAAAAGAAAAAATGTTAATGAAGATAATTTACAAGGTTATTATATTTTATCAAGAGTAACGAAAAACCTACACCATAGATTATGTAACTATTTTCAAACCTGTGAAATACATACTCACACATGCACACAAACTAAAACTTAAATGGCTTTAATTATGAGTTTTCTCAAAATTTAAAGAAATGGACAACTCCTTGTTGAGATTTGATCAGTCTGGTGGGAAAAATATTAGTTACGATAGCCACAAAACCCTTTTGGAAGGCCTGAGGGTTTTCACATGACTTGGGTAATAGACCTGGCAGAAGACGGTCTGGTCCCATTAACTTTAGTTAAATAGAGTAGAGTAGTAAACAACCGGATGTGAGGAAGTTACCTAGTTAGCTTGTTTACCCATATGGTCTCAACCTTTGATGTGTGCTTTTTACTCCAGACGTCCACAATGACAATTACCCTCTAATGGCGTTGACTCAAGCTTTTGTTAATAAATGTGAGCCTCCCTCCTAATCAGGGCTGGCCACAGTGACAAACCTCTCTTGGTGTGTAGATGGTCAGACACTCAGCAGGACTGGCAAAAGATAATATCTGTGTGTCAGTGTACATTTTATTCATCCATCGCTGGGGTCAGGGTCTGCAGGCAGACACCCACAGCTAATGCCCTCTTGTGAGGAGCAATACCTCAACTCCTATTTATGTGAAATCTTTTTTTGATAAGAACATGTTCTTTTTTTTATTTGAATATTTTTTTAATTATACTTTAAGTTCTCCGGTACATGTGCAGACCATGCAGATTTGTTACATAGGTATACACATGCCATGGTGATTTGCTGCACCCATCAATCCATCATCTACTTTAGGTATTTATCCTAATGCTATCGCTCCCCTAACCCCTACCCCTCAACAGGCCCCAGTGTGTGATGTTTCCCTCCCTGTGTCCATGTGTTCTGATTGTTCAACTCCCAATTATGAATGAGAACATTCAGTGTTTAGTTCTCTGTTTCTGTGTTAGTTTGCTGAGAATGATAGTTTCTGGGTTCATCCATGTCCCTGCAAAGGACATGAACTCATCCTTTTTTATGGCTGCATAGTGTTCCATGGTGTATATGTGCCACATTTTCTTCATCCGGTCTATCATTGATGAGCATTTGGGTTGGTTCCAAGTCTTTGCTACTATGAACAGTGCTGCAATAAATATAAGTGTGCATGTGTCTTTATAACAGAATGATTTATAATCCTTTGGGTATATACCCAGTAATGGGATTGCTGGGTCCAATGGTATTTCTGGTTCTAGATCCTTGAGGAATCACCACACTGTCTTCCACAATGGTTGAACTAATTTACAGTCCCACCAACAGTGTAAAAGTGTTCCTATTTCTCCACATCCTCTCCAGCATCTGTTGTTTCCTGACTTTTTAATGATTGCCATTCTAACTGGTGTGAGATGGTATCTCATTGTGGTTTTGATTTACATTTCTCTAATGACCAGTGATGATGAGCTTTTTTTCATATGTTTGTTGGCCGCATAATGTCTTCTTTTGGGAAGTGTCTGTTCATATCCTTCACCCACTTTTTCATGGGGTTGTTGTTTTCTTGTAAATTTGTTTGTTTTCTGTAGATTCTGGATATTAGCCCTTTGTCAGATGGATAGATTTCAAAATTTTTCTCTCGTTCTGTAGGTTGCCTGTTCACTCTGATGATAGTTTCTTTTGTTGTGCAGAAGCTCTTTAGTTTAATTAGATCCCATTTGTCAATTTTGGCTTTTGTTGCCATTGCTTTTGGTGTTTTAGTCATGATGTCTTTGCCCATGCCTGTGTCCTGAATGGTATTGCCTAGGTTTTCTTCTAGGGTTTTTGTGGTTTTAGGTCTGAGGTTTAAGTCTTTAATCCATCTTAATTTTTGTATAAGGTGTAAGGAAGGGGTCCAGTTTCAGTTTTCTGCATATGGCTAGCCAGTTTTCCCAACACCATTTATTAAGTAGGGAATCCTTTCCTCATTGTTTTTATCAGGCTTATCAAAGATAAGATGGTTATAGATGCATGGTGTTATTTTTGAGGCCTCAGTTGTGTTCCATTAGTCTATATATCTGTTTTGGTACCAGTACCATGCTGTTTTGGTTACTGTAGCCCTGTGGCTGTGGGTTTGACATAAATAGCTCTTATTGTTTTGAGATACGTTCCATCAATACCTAGTTTATTGAGAGTTTTTAGCATGAAGGGGTGTTGAATTTTGTCGAAGGCGTTTTCTGCATCTATTGAGATAATCATGTGGTTTTTGTCATTGGTTCTATTTACGTGATGAATTACGTTTATTGATTTGCATATGTTGAACCCGACTTGTATCCCAGGGATGAAGCCAACTTGATCTTGGTGGATTAGCTTTTTGATGTGCTGCTGGATTTGGTGTGCCAGTATGTTATTGAGGATTTTCGCATCAATGTTCATCAGGGATATGGGCCTGAAATTTGTTTTTCTTTGTTGTGTCTCTGCCAGGTTTTGGTATCAGGATGATGCTGGCCTCATAAAATGAGTTAGGGAGGAGTCCCTCTTTTTATATTGTTTGGAATAGTTTCAGAAGGAATGGTACCAGCTCCTCTTTGTACCTCTGGTAGAATTCGACTGTGGATGTCTGGTCCTGGGCTTTTTTTAGTTGTTAGGCTATTAATTACTGTCTCAATTTCAGAACTTGCTATTGGTCTATTTAGGGATTTGACTTCTTTCTGGTTAAGTCTTGGGAAGGGGGTACGTTTCCAGGAATTTCTCTGTTTCTTCCAAATTTTCTAGCTTATTTGTGTAGAGGTGTTTATAGTGTTCTCTGATGGTGGTTTATATTTCTATAGGATTCGTGGTGATATCCTTTCTCATTTTTTATTGCATCTATTTGATTCTTCTCTCTTTTCTTCTTTCTTAGTCTGGCTAGCCATCTATCTATTTTGTTGATCTTTTCAAAAACCCAGCTCCTGGATTGACTTTTTAAAGATTTTTTTGTCTCTCTGTCTCCTTCAGCTCTGCTCTTAGTTATTTCTCGACTTCTGCTAGCTTTTGAATTTGTTTACTGTTGCTTCTCTAGTTCTTTTAATTGTGATGTTAAGATATCAGTTTTAAATCTTTCCTGCTTTCTCCTGTGAGCATTTACTGCTGTAAATTTCCTTCTAAACACAGCTTTAGCTGTGTGCCAGAGATTCTGGTACATTGTGTCTTTGAACTCATTGGTTTCAAATAACTTACTTACTTATTTCTGCCTTAATTTTGTTATTTACCCAGTAGTCATTCAGGAGCATGTTGTCAGTTTCCATGTAGTTGAGCGGTTTTGAGTGACTTTCTTAATCCTGAGTGCTACTTTAATTGCACTGTGTCTGAGAGACTGTTATGATTTCCATTCTTTTACATTTGCTAAGGAGTGTTTTACTTCCAACTGTGTGGTCAATTTTAGAAAAAATTCAATGTGATGCTGAGAAGAATGTATATTCTGGGCTGGGCATGGTGACTCATGCCTGTAATCCCAGCACTTTGGGAGGCCAAGGCAGGCGGATTATAAGGTCAGTAGTTCAAGAACAGCCTGGCCAATGAAGTGAAACGCCATCTCTACCAAAAATACAATAATAGCTGGGCGTGGTGCCAGGTACCTGTAGTCCCAGCTACTCAGGAGGCTGAGGCAGGATAATCACTTGAACCCGGGAGGTCCAGGTTCCAGTGAGCTGAGATAGTGCCACTGCAGTCCAGCCTGGGCGACAAAGCGAGATTCCATCTCCAAAAAAAAAAAAAAAAAATGCATATTCTGTTGATTTGGGGTGAAGAGTTTTGTAGAAGTCTATTAGGTCTCCTTGGTCCACAGCTTAGTTCAAGTCCTGAATATCCTTATTAATTTTCTGTCTCATGTATTTGTCTAATATTGACAATGGGGTATTAAAGTCTCCCACTATTATTGTGTGGGAGTCTAACTCTCTCTGTAGGTGTCTAAGAACTTACTTTATGAATCTGGGTGCTCCTGTATTGGGAGCATCTATATTTAGGATAGTTAGCTCTTCTTGTTACATTGATCCCTTTACCATTACGTAATGCCCTTCTTTGTCTCTTTTGATCTTTGTTGGTTTAAAGTCTGTTTTATCAGAGACTAGGATTCTAACCCCTGCCTTTTTTTTTTTTTTTTTTTTTTTTTTTTGCTTTCCATTTGCTTGGTAAATATTCCTCCATTCTTTTATTGTAAGCCTATCTGTGTCTTTGCACGTGAGATGGGTCACCTGAATACAGCACACCAATGGGTCTTGACTATCCAATTTGCCAGTCTGTCTTTTTTTTTTTTTTTTTTTTTGAGACGGAGTCTCGCTCTGTCGCCCAGGCTGGAGTGCAGTGGCCGGATCTCAGCTCACTGCAAGCTCCGCCTCCCGGGTTTACGCCATTCTCCTGCCTCAGCCTCCCAAGTAGCTGGGACTACAGGCACCCGCCAACTCGCCCGGCTAGTTTTTTGTATTTTTTAGTAGAGACGGGGTTTCGCCGTGTTAGCCAGGATGGTCTCGATCTCCTGACCTCGCGATCCACCCGTCTCGGCCTCCCAAAGTGCTGGGATTACAGGCTTGAGCCACCGCGCCCGGCCCAGTCTGTCTTTTAATTGGGGCATTTAGCTCATTTCCATTTAAAGTTAATACTGTTATGTGTGAATTCGATCCTGTCATTATGATCCTACCTGGTTAGTTTCTCCGTTAGTTGATGCAGTTTCTTCATAGAGTCGATTGTCTTTACAATTTGGTATGTATTTGTGCTGGGTCTATCCCACAGACCCTGGCCAACTGATGAATGAAATGAGTACTCAGACACAGGTATGCAGTGCAAGGGCAGCTAGGGGTCTGCCTGGCTCTAGTGGTCAAAGTGCACCCAGAGAAGCTGGAGCTGCATGCTTTCATTCACTGTAGGCACAATGCCAAAAGCCTGGAGCAAACACAATCTGTGAGAAATTAACATTTATTGTTCCCCTTTCAAGGAACATCATGTGTGTGGATGATCAAAGATCAGTTCCTGGTCAACACAAGTAAACAAGCTGTTCAAGATATTTCCCTACATTCCCTTGTACGTACTCCTTGCTGTCTGCCTCAGGGTCAGAGAACAGCTGCCTTTGGCTATTCTCCCCTGAATCTAGGCAGAGCCTTTGGACCTTTCAGAAGGCATGCTGCCTTCCCTATAGTTTTTCCCACCACTCTGACCGATATCCTCCTTCTCCCCCTTTTCTGTTTTTTGCATCAGGTTTTCTTGATTCAAGAGTACAGCTATGTGCAGTGACAGACTTGACAGTGCAGCAGTTACAGCTTGTGTTCCACTGTTGCATCCTAGAATTAGTAAATAACATAAGACACACATGAGTAGAATCAGTAATATTCTTTTCCAAACAAAGAGTGACCACCAGGAGTGGGAGTCTCTCCAGGAGAGGTGTTTTTGCACATTGTTCTATAGGGCTGTTACTGAGGAACCCCACAAGGGATATGTTAATCCCTCATAGCCAAGCAGTCACATCGTTAGAAGCTGGGAAGAAGATGTCTACCCAAGTAACAGGGCAGAAGAAAGGCAGATCTAGAAGATGGGCCTAATAGAGTATAGCAGGTACAGGTTGCAGATAGAGTGAGAAAATAAGGAAAATCAATACTCTACAAGAGTTGCAATGTACAACAGAGAGCATAGCAAGGAACAGATTATCTGGAGTGAACAGTGTTTGTGTCCAGAGCAGGATTCGCTCAGTCTCCTGAGTTTTCTTCTTGAGCATAATGTCCAAGGCCTGTGTTGTCCAAGGAAGCTGCATCATCCAGGGCTGCAGGTTCTACAGGGTCATTTCCTTTATTTTTGGTACCAGGTTGGTCCCAGTCACCCCATGGTATGGTTTGATGCATTGTGCTGGAATCCAAAGAGGACCTGAGGAGTTGTGAACACAAGTATATCTTCTTCCCCACATTAACAAATCATTTGGACCACACCATAGATTACGATTTACATCTTTCCATAAAACTAATTATATCTTGAGTGATTTTTGCAAAGTGCTTCTCTATAGCTGATTGAAATTTATCATCTAAATTGAAGAAATTAAGGGTAAATAAGGCTTGTGTCAATAGCGTTGCAGGGTCCTTACTCATATTCGCCCTTTTTTTTCTGAGCATGTTTTTAAGGATGGAATGGGCATGTTCTACTATGACCTGTCCTTGGGGGTTATATTGTGTCTGGAATTGATTCCTTCCAGTGAGTTCTTGGTCTCACTGACTTCAAGAACGAAGCTGCAGACCGTCAAGTTGAATGTTACAGTTCTTAAAGATGGTGAGTCCGGAGTTTGTTCCTTCAGATGTGTCCGTAGTTTCTTCCTTCTGGTGGGTTCGTGGTCTCACTGGCTTCAGGAGTGACGCTGCAGACCTTCACAGTGAGTGTTACAGCTCTTAAAGGTGGCACATCAGAGTTGTTCATCCCTCCCTGTGGGTTTGTGGTTTCGCTGGCTTCAGGAGTGAAGCTGCAGACCTTAACAGTGAGTATTACAGCTCATAAAGGTAGTGCGGACCCAAAAAGTGAGCAGCAGCAAGATTTATTGCAAAGAGCAAAAGACAAAGCTTCCACAGCATGGAAAGAGACCCGAGCAGGTTGCCGCTGCTGGCTCAGTGGCCAGCTTTTTTCCCTTATTTGGCCCCACCCACATTCTGCTGATTGGTCCATTTTTACAGAGCACTGATTGGTGCATTTACAAACCTTTAGCTAGACACAGAGTGCTGATTGGTGCATTTATAATCCTTTAGCTACACAGAAAAGTTCTCCAAGTCCCCACCCAATCCAGAAGCCCAGCCAGCTTCACCTCTTAATCCCCCCTCTAAATAGGACACCCCAACTGCTATTGGGAATTTGGCCGATGACCGCTCTAGCTACTTCTTGCTGGATAGGGGCAAAGAAGGGGTCCTGCAGTTGTAGTGTCCTCCAGAGGAGAAGGCCAGTGGAAAGGCCAGTGGGTCGGTCCAGGGGTCCTCAATAGAAGTTGTTATTGAACTCATTTGGGGTTCCAGTTGTAAGACCATCTGTAGCTTGATGGCCTAGATTCTAGAGGAAACAAATTTGACAAGGTTAAAAATACAGGGCCCAAAGGCAAGTAACAGCAAGGCGGCTGCCACGGGACCTAGAAAGGGGAGGAGCCATGTTGCCGAACTCCAGAGGTTGGTATAAGAGTTTGAAAGTCATTGTCTGATTTCAGAAGCCTTTTCCCGTAAATGCCAGACGGCATCTTGTACTATCCCTTACTCGTTAGTGTAAAAACAACACTCTTCCCCTAGGAAGGTGCAGATTCCTCCTTTCTCAGCAGTGAGGAGGTCTGGCCTCAGCAGTTTTGGAGAGTCACTGCTGCCATAGAGTCTATTTGGGATTGTAGAGTAAGGATAGATTTCATTATTTCTTGCAAACTGTCTGAGAAATCCTTTGAGAGTGTCTGGTAGGTAGTAAATAATGAAGTAGATAAACCTCCTCTTCCTGTTTCTGTAGCAGTTGCCATTCCTAACACTGTAAGTAGGGGTATTAGTTGTATGGCCCTGTGCTGACAGACTTGAGCTTTGAGGGGTACAGATAGGATCTGATTTCCATTAGATTAGAAGTTAGGATAATATATGTTACCCTGTTAACTTTCAGCAAACTTTACTTTTGTTGAAAACCTTTTAAGTTTGAGATTTCAATTATTATTCTTTGCTATTAATAAGACCTTGTTCAGTCCATATTAACTTAGAATTGGTATAGATGGCTCCTTCCTGATTCTGTAAGTACTTTAAGGTTTGACTGAGTGCAAACAGCTGGCATGTTTGAGCAGACCAATTATTAAGCAATTTTAATACCCATTGTGTCTTTTTTCCCTTAATCGCCCAGGAGGAACCATCTATCATCCTGTCCTGAAGGGAGTTCCTCCTAGGTCTGGTCGGACCTTTGTATGGTAAATAGTTAAGATTTAGATCCCCTGTTGGGTTAAGGATTTTTGATAGGAAAGCTATGGGTTGTCAGTGGCCTCAGTGCTTTCAGACTATGCCCTTATTTACACTGACAAGGCGGTATTGGAGTGTTACAGGGTTGCAGAAAAGACCTTCAATTATCAATTACAGGTTTTAAAGTTACCTTGGCTTTCAAAGGAATAGGGTACACTGTTTTTTCTTTACTACTTCCATTTCTCTTTCTTTCTCTTTGTCTCTCTTTTCTGACTCCCTCTTTGTCTCTCTGTCTCTTCTTTCTCCTTTCTGCTGGTCTTTCCCTGCCTCTGCCACCTGCTTATGCTGCTGTCCTCCCCTCTTCCTTCCCTGTTTGATGGTTTTGGCAGTGTAAGACTGCCACCTCCTTGGGTTTTTGTACTGCCTGCAATAACTCCATGATTTCCTTGTGACATTTAGTGGGGGTTCCCCTAGAGGTTAGGAACTCCCTTTCCTTCCGTATTGCAACATGGGCATGTAGGACTAAATAAGCATACTTGCTATCTGTATACACAGTTATTCTTTTTCCCTTTCCCAGTTCTAAGGCTTAGGCAAGTGCCACTAGTTCTGCTAACTGGGCACTGGTCCCTGGGGGAAGAGGCTTACTTTCGAGTGTGGTTACTATGGCATAATCTGCCCTTCATATCCCATTCTCCACAAATGAAATTCCATCGGTACATAGGTTAAGGTCAGGATTAGCTAGAAGGGGGCTTCTAAGAGATCATCTCGGGCAGCTTAAGTCTGGACTATAATTTGTTGGTATTCATGCTCAATTGGTTCCCCATCCTCTGGGATAAAAGGGGCAGGGTTTAGGCCCACACACATACATATTTGAAGCAGTGGTCCCTCATGGAGTAGTGCCTGGTATCTAAGTAGGTGGTTGTCCGATAGCCATAAACTTCCTTTGGTACCTAGTATGCCATTTACATCATGAGTAGTCCTGACAGTGACATCCTTTCCTTGTATTATTTTGATAGCCTCTGACACTAAGACAGCCACAACCACAACCACCCTTAAACAGCAAGGTCAGGCTTTTGCCACTACATCAATTTCCTTACTTAGGTATGCCACTGGTTGTGGGGTTGTCCCACGAGTCTGAGTAAGGACTCCAGGAGCTATCCCTGCTCTCTCTGTGATGTATAAAGAGAAGTTTTGTCCTGTGGGAAGGCTTAAAGCTGGTGCTCGTACTAGGGCCTGCTTTAAGGTTTTGAAGGCTGTTTCTACCCCTGGTTCCCATTCTACTAGATGAATATTTGCCCTCTGGGTCTCCTTGATTAGAGTAGAGGGGCCTGGCTATCTCCCTGTATCCAGGGATCCACAGTTTGCAAAAGCCGGTGATTCCAAGGAACCCCCACAACTGTTTTAATGTCTTAGGATGAGGATAACCCAGTATAGGCTGTATTCATTCCTTGCTGAGGGCCCTGGTTCCTCTAAGATTAGGCCTAGATATTTGACCTGCAAAGCTGGGCCTTTGACCTAGATGCCTTGTACCTTTGATTAGTTAGAAAGTTCAAGAGACCTAGAGTAGCCTGTTGGCATGAGGCTTCCCAACTGGTAGCCAAAAGTAAATCATCCACATATTCAAGGATCAGAGTGTCTGGACTTGAGAACTGGCCTAGATCTTGGGCCAGTGCCTGACCAAACAGGTGAGGACTATTCCTAAACCCTTGGGGTAAGACCGTCCATGTAAGTTGGGACATGTGGTCTGTGGGATCCTCAAAGGCAAAGAGAAACTGGGAATCAGAGTGCAGGGGAGTACAGAAGATGGTATCCTTGAGGTCCAGAACAGTGAACCATTCTGCTTCCTATGGTATTTGAGAGAGCAGGGTATAGGGGTTGGGTACAACTGAATATAGAGGAATTACTGCCTCATTGATGAGTTTAAGATCTTGCGCTAGTCTCCACTGACTTGTTTTTGTACTCCTAGAATTGGAGTGTTGCAGGGACTACTGCATCTCCTTCCTAAGCCTTGAGCTTTTAAACGTTTAACAATATCCCGTAATCCCTTATGAGCTTCAGGCCTTAAGGGATATTGCCTTTGATAAGGAAAAGTGGTGGGGTCTTTTAGCCTGATTTGGACTGGGCAGGCATTTTCTTCCCTTCCAAGTTGTCCTTCCAATGCCTAGACTTCAGGGTTGATTCCCTCCTCAAGTAGGGGACAACAAATGGGTAACTTGTTCCCCATATTCATATAGATAATAGCTCCAGCTTTGGCTAATATATCCTTAATAAGGGTGTGGGACTTTCAGGCATAACAAGAAAGGCATGTGAAAAGAGCAAAGTCTCCCAATTACAACTGAGGAGGTGGGAGAAATACCTGGTTACAGGCTGTCCCATGATTCCTCAGATAGTAACGGATCTTGAGGACAGTCATACAGGACAGGAGCGTAACACTGAGAAGGCCATGCCAGTGGCCAGGAGGAAGTCGATTTCCTGGCCCTCAATGGTTGAACGTACCCAGGGCTCAGTGAGGGTGATGACATGAGCTGGCGCTTGCCTCAGTCCTATTGTTGGATCATCTGGTTGGGGGCTTCTGGCCCAGAGAACCATTGCACTCTTGGTTAATATGCCTTCCAAGTGATTGCCTCAGCATAGCAGACATGGACGAGGGGGTGGCTTGTTTCTTGTTGGAGAATCTTTTTTAAAGTGTCCTTGTAAACCACACTGATAAAAAGCCCTGCCGGGTGACTGACCTGCTCCATTTTCTGTCCTCTCTGAACCATCAAGGTTTGTTTGTCTGAGGGCCATGACTAAGGCTGCAGCCTTTCTCTGATCTCACTTTTCCTTTTGGTCCCTATTATAGAACACTGAAGTTGCCAGGTTTACCAATGCCTCCAGATTTTGTTCAGGGACCAGGGCTTTCTTTTGGAGCTTTCTCCTGATATCTGTGGCTGATTGATTGGGTAGTAAACTTTTATCTTTTAGAATCAATTGACCCTCTAGTGAGTCAGGTGACCAGGAAGTGTATTTTCTTAAGGCCTCTCATAGCTGCTCAAGGAAGGCAGAAGGATTTTCTTTCTTTGCCTGAGTTATGGTAGACATTATTGAATAATTCATGGGCTCTTTCCTAATTCTCCTTAGTCCTTCTAGAACACAAGTCAACAGATGTTTATGACTCCAGTCCCCATGATCTGAGTCGAGGTCCCAGAGGGGATCCATACAGGGGACAGCTTGCTGTAGAGAATTTGTCCCTTTCTTCAGCTGTCATTCTATCTTCAAACTCAGACTGCAGCTAAACCTGCATTCTTTTCATTAAAAGCCAGGGTTTGATCTAACAATAGCCTGACATCTCTCCAAGTGAGATTGAAGGTTTGCCCTAGACCCTGTAGGACATCTATGTACCTATCAGAATTATCTGAAAACTTCCCCAGGTCTGCTTTGATCTACTTTAAATCAGAGAGGGAGAAGAGGACATGTCCCAGGGTTGGGCCAAATTCCCCTCCCTCTACAATTCCCCTCCCTCTACAGCTCAAAGGGGACATAACTGATAGCCCTGGGGTTTTTGTGGTCCTTTGGAGATTTCTTTCCTTATTTCTTTCTGGGCAGGGGAGATTAGAGGAGGCTTATCATTATATAGGAAGGGGAGCTATAGGGAGGCTAGGATATGGGGGTAAGCTGAAAGGCCCTCCTGTGGGATGTAAATTATAAGCTTTGCATAGTTGTGTGTTCTTCAATGAATAGAAAACTTGAACATAAGGTATTTTACTCCATTTGCCTTCCCTCTTACAGAAAAGGTCAAGCTGCAGGATAGTATTGTAATTTGTACTTCCTTCAGGTGGCCATTTTCCCCATCAGAGAGAGAATACTGGGGCCAAGCCATAGTGCATAAAAAAATAAGCCACTTCTTTTTCAGGGTTTGCAGGTCAAATTGGTCCCAATGGCTTAGGATGCATTTCAAGAGTGAGCTTGTTGATGCCTGAGTGTTTCCCATCTGAAAGACAAAACCACCCATGGTTTTGGTTTGTTTCTCCCCCGCCCAAGAACCCACAATGGTCCCTGGACCCTGCTGATTGGAATAGTTGTGGTCACCGACACAGCAGCAGAAACACCTCTTGCCCAAGAACCCACAACAGTCCCTGGATCCTGCTGATCGGAAAAGTTGCACTCACCGACGTGGCAGCAGAAACACTAGTTTTCCTCCTAGACCACAAGGAGGACCAAGGAAGGTCAGATTTAGTGGCCCTTACCAACACATTCTCGAAAACCTCTTAGAGTCCTAAGCATTCTCCTGTTAGTATTGGGACTTAACACATGTCCTAAAAGATGTTATGCCCCAAAAATAAAGTGAAAGGCCATGCCCTGAGGGAAGAAAAGGATCTCCAGGGTTGGAAGAGTGACACATTTTGTCCTCACTTGAATAGGAAGGATACAATTTCTGAGGTTCCCCATATCCTAGCTTCAGGAATAGCTTTTGTTAGGCCTGCTTGTCTGAGGAGGGATCCTAAAACTCCAGATAGTCCCCCCTATGATGGGGCTATGGGCAAAAATTATATCTTTCTGATTGGTGAGACTGGGTGCCTAAAGAAGGTAACAGAGTCCTGGAGTTTATACTAGAAATCATTCTTATAAGAGAAACTAGAAAAGCACCAGAGATAGGGAGTGGTTTTTAGAAGTGGGACTAGCCTCAGAGAAGAGAGGTGAGAGGAAGTTTGTCTGACAGGCATTAGGACCCAGGAGGCAAGGGTCAGGATAGATAGGATAGATGGGCGAGTCTCACTTGGGCGACATGACTTTGAGAGTTCTGTTCATGGCCGCAGGGTCATGCAACTTGTTGAGACCCTGGAGCTGAATGGCTTTCCTCTCTGTTGACCCTTGGCTCAGCCCCAATGTACAGGAAAAGTGGAAGCTGGTTCCAGGCAAACCAACGCTCCCAACTCCGAAGAGTCGGGGGTTGTTAGAGAGCCCTTTCCCAGAAAGCCTGACACCTGTGTCTTTAGTCCAGTGGCTGCGCTAGTTGCTTTTAACTGGCCAACAGGTGCCTGGTATTTAGCCCCCAAATTCTAAGGAAAAATAGGACAGTAAAACAGGTCCAATGGTACTCACCACTTGGTGATTGTCGCTTCGTGGTTGCCAAATATGTCCAGAATTGATTCCTTCTGGTGGGTTCTTGGTCTTGCTGACTTCAAGACTGAAGCCATGGACCCTCGCAGTGAGTGTTACAGTTCTTAAAGATGGTGTGTCCAGAGTTTATTCCTTCTGGTGGGTTCATGGTCTCGCTGGCTTCAAGAGTGAAGCTGCAGACCTTTGCAGTGAGTATTACAGCTCTTAAAGGTGGTGTGTCCAGAGTTGTTCATTCCTCCCATGGGTTCGTGGTCTTGCTGACTTCAGGAGTGAAGCTGCAGACCTTCGCAGTGAGTGTTACAGCTCATAAAGGTAGCGCAGACCCAAAGAGTGAGCAGCAGCAAGATTTATTGTGAAGAGCGAAAGAACAAAGCTCCCACAGCGTGGAAGGGAACCCAAGCTGGTTGCTGCTGCTGGCTCAGGTGGCCAGCTTTTTTCCCTTATTTGGCTCTACCCACCCCCTGCTGATTGGTGCATTTACAAACCTTTAGCTAGACAGAAAAGTTCTCCAAGTTCCCACCTGATCCAGAAGCCCAGTTGGCTTCACCTTTCAATATGGGATACCTCTGTAATGTTGGATGTTCTATGTATGACAAAATTGTTGAAATTGGGAACTGGTGTAAGGCAGACCATTATTAGTTTTAATCTTTGTGGGCTGCCCCATAAATGCAAATGTTAAGATGTTTAATGACATATTGGGAGGACTCTCTAGAAAGAGCATGAGCACTAATTAGGTGGGAATTGGTATCAACGGATACGTGTACATATCTTAGTTTTCCAAATTCAGGGATGTGCATATCAGCTGTTTGTCATAATTGATTAGGGTTAACACCTGTTGAAGGAGGGGACATGCCTGTGAGCTGGCAATCTGGGCATTGCAGGATAATCTGTTTAGCTAGTCTCAACTGAAAATGTTGGGATAAATTTCTCCAATTTTTGTGGAAAAATTGATGTGATTGGGTGGCTTGGTCAAACAGTGATGTCTTGACGTGCAAATCTGCTTGATCATTGCCATAAGCCAGTGGGCAAGACAGTGAGCTGTGGGTCCGAATATGTGTGATAAAAACAGGATGTGTTCATTGATCCAGGAATTGCTGAAATCAAAGAAAAGGGGCCTACAGGATGGGCTCAAGAGTGCACTTAATAAAGGCTGTTTCAAAGTTTTGCAATAAATAAATGAAGTAAGCAGAGTCACTAACAATATTGATGGGCTGAGCAGAAAAGGTTTCCAGGGCCAATATTAGGGCTCCAACCTCAGTTCTCTGGTACTAGTAAATCCAGATTGAGTGAGGGAGTTACGCAGATAGCTGCTTTTCCATTTTTACCAGAGCCATCAGTGAAAAGCATTAAAGCATTAGGTATGGGGGAGTGAACTACCTTTGTAGGCATAACTACAGGAGTATGAGATAAGAACTGAAGTAGTTTGTCAGTGGGAAGGGCATGTTCAATATGGCCTGCATAATCAGAGTGCTATCTGAAGGTCTAGAGATAGGGGCAGGACTGCTTCAAATTCTTTTTTACTTAAGGATATTTTTATGACATAAGGGTCATAACCTTGCAATTGATTGCATCATTTGCAGCCTGCATAGATGACTTTATTAACTAGCTGGACTTAGGGAGATAGTGTCTTAGTCCTGGTATGTGAGCAAAAACCCATTCTAGGAAGTGTAGCTCTGGGGCCATCTGTCCTATTAATCCTGTTGGGGAATGTTTAGTAGGAAACACAAATAATTGGACTGAATAGCATGGGTCTGAGAAATAGCTTGCTCTATTTCCTCAATTTCCCTTTTTGCAGTGGGGGTTAAATACCTGGGGGTGTCCAGGGCTGCATTACCTTTAGGATAGAAAACAGGTTCTGTAATTTGTCAGTCATTATGCCCAAGGTGGGGCGGAGCCAGTCACTATCACCCGGTAATTTTTGATTATCATTTAAGGTGTGTATATTGTTAGTATTCAATTTAACCTCTTGAGGTCTCACTGAGCAGGAAGTTAGTATGTATCCAAGATATTTCCAAGGGAAGGACATCTGTACCTTTTCAGGTGCTATGATTAAACCTGGTAACTGTGTATTCCTCTTGACAGAGGCATATAAACTCAAAAGTATTGGTTCCCTTGGGGCTGCCAGTAAGATGGCATCCATATAGTAGGTGATCTTGCAATTAGGAAATTCTTTTCTACTGGGGAGCAAAGCCTGATTTACATGATACTGACACATGGTAGGACTGTTCAGCATTCCTTGAGGAAGTACTTTCCAATGAAATCAGCGAGCTGGCCTTTCATTATTAATAGCTGGTATTGTAAACACAAATTTTTCTCTGTCCTGCTCTGCAAGGGGAATAGTATAAAAGCAGTCTTTTAAGTCAGTAATGACTATAAGCCAATCTTGAGGAATCATCATGGAGGAAGGGAGCCCCTATTGAAGGGACCCTATCGGTTGCAAATTAGCACTGATAGCACGTAAGTCACGCAAAGGTCTCCATTTACCAGACTTTTTGGGAATGACAAAAATGGGCAGATTCCAAGGGCTGTTTGATGATTCTATATGGCCAGTTCTTAATTGTTCCTCAACTAATTCATGGGCTCTTTGTAATTTATTTCCCTTTAAAGGCCACTGTTCTACCCAAATAGGATTTTGAGAGAGCCACATCAGGTGTCAGGAAGGAATAACAACAGTGGCCATTACTAGAAAGAGGTCTGCTATTCACATCATTCATCAAATTCTGCCCTCCAGAGGAGGTATGGACTGGCCTCTAAAGTTGTTTTACCTAGCACTGACAGTCCTATCGGGTCATATGGAAGTAGTCTGCTATAGCCTTAATTAATCCTCTCATAAATGGGCCAGTGGCTCCCTTTTCTCTAATGCTTTTTCTTATAAGTGTTGAAAGTAATTGGTTCATGTGCTCTATTGCCTTGTAGATCTTACATGACCAGGCAGACCAAGAACTCCCCTTATAATGCTGCTAAGACAGGGTCCCATAACTGTAGTGTATCTCTTGTCTTTTTTCCAATGTTTTGGGGGAGAGGGCTCAGGGAAAACCTCTATCTCCTCTGTGGCACCTTTACCCAGTAACAACAGGGCTGAGGGAGGAAGAGGAGGCAGTAAGGTAGACAATGGTTTTTCTTCCATTCCCTTTTTAGGCTCTTCTGTGTAGAGCGGTGCCAAAGCAGCCCTAACTAAGGCCCATTAACGTTAAAGATGTTACTGGGACCCACTGCCCTTGTCCATGATGTCATTTAACATGTCTTCTCAGAGCTCTAGGTCTAGTGTGCATCCTTCTGGGAACTATGGGTTATGGAAAACAACAATTTGCAATAATTCAGCCTCTGAAACTGAGGCTCTGCTAGCTTTAAGCAGCTATTTCAATATTTTTCTATACTATTACTCTTGAGCTAATAACTGGGTTTCCCATGATGAAACCCTAGCTTGAAAATCACCTCGAACTTGGAAATCCAGAGCAGGCACCAATTACTTATAGCACAGTCACTTCACTTTCATTTTTGAGGGTTCCATCACGATCCATTGCAGTGTTCTTCACACGGGCACCACCTGCCAGGCCTTTCACACAGAAAAATAGTACTCAGACACAGGTATGCAGTGTAAGGGCAGCTAGGGGTCTGCCTGGTTCTAGGGTCAAAGTGCACCCAGAGAAGCTGGAGCTGCATGCTTTCATTCACTGTAGGCACAATGCCAAAAGCCTGGAGCAAACACAATTTGTGAGAAATTAACATTTATTGTTCCCCTTTCAAGGAACATCACGTGTGTGGATGATCAAAGATCAGTTCCTGGTCAACACAAGTAAACAAGCCTGTTCAAGATATTCCCCTACATTCCCTTGTACCTACTCCTTGCTGTCTGCCTCAGGGTCAGAGAACAGCTGCCTTTGGCTATTCTCCCCTGAATCGAGGCAGAGCCTTTGGACCTTTCAGAAGGCGTGCTGCTTTCCCTATAGTTTCTCCCACCACTCTGACCGATCTCCTGCATGTTTGCAGTGGCTGGTACCGGTTTTTTCCTTCAATATTGATTCGATATTGAGTGTGCCCTTTAGGAGCTCCTGTAAGGCAGGCCTGGTGGGGACAAAATCTCTCAGCATTTGCTTGTCTGTAAAGGATTTTATTTCTCCTTCACTTATGTAGCTTAGTTTGGCTGGATATGAAATTCTGGATTGAAAATCTTTAAGAATGTTGAATACTGGACCCCACTCTCTTCTGGCTGGTAGAATTTCTACAGAGGGACCCACTGTTAGTCTGATGGACTTCCCTTTGTGAGTAACCTGACCTTTCTCTCTGGCTGCCTTTAACATTTTTTCCTTCATTTCAACCTTTGTGAATCTGACGATTACGTGTCTTGGGGTTGCTCTTCTCGAGGAGTATCTTTGTGGTGTTCTCTGTATTTCCTGAATTTGAATGTTGACCTGTCTTGCTAGGTTGGGGAAGTTCTCCTGGATAATATCCTGAAGAGTGTTTTCCAACTTGGTTCCATTCTTTCCATTGCTTTCGGGTACACCAATCAAAGGTAGATTTGGTCTTTTCACATAGTCCCGTATTTCTTGGAGGCTTTGTTTGTTCCTTTTTACTCTTTTTTCTCTAATCTTGTCATCTTGCTTTATTTCATTAAGTTGATCTTCAATTTCTGATATCCTTTCTTCTGCTTGATCGATTTGGTTATTGATAGTTGTGTATGCTTCACGAAATTTTTGAGCTGTTTTTCAGCTCCATCAGGTCATTTATGTTGTTCTCTAAACTGGTTATTCTAGTTAGCAATTCATCTAACCTTTTTTCAAGGTTCTTAGCTTCCTTGTATTTGGTTAGAACATGCTCCTTTAGCTCGGAGGAGTTTGTTATTACCCACCTTCTGAAGCCTACTTCTGTCAATTTCTCAAACTCATTCTCCCTCCAGTTTTGTTCCCCTGCTGGTGAGGAGTTGTGATCCTTTGGAGAAGAGGCATTCTGGTTTTTGGATTTTCAGAGTTTTTGCACTGGTTTTTCCTCATCTTCATGATTTATCTACCTTTGCTCTTTGATGTTGGTGACCTTCGGATGAGGTCTCTGAGTGGACATCCTTCTATATTGATGTTAATGCTATTCTTTTCTGTTTGTTAGTTTTTCTTCTAACAGTCAGGATCCTCTGCTGCAGGTCTGCTGGAGTTTTCTGGAGGTCCACTCCAGACCCTGTTTGCCTGGATATCACCAGCAGAGGCTGCAGAACAGTGAAGATTGCTGCCTGTTCCTTCCTCTGAAAGCTTCATCCCAGAGGGAATAAATATGACACCAAAAGTACAAACAAAAGTGGAAAAGATTTTAAATGTCTTTAAATTAAAATTTAAAACTTCTACACAGTAGACCTATAAACTTTGCTTATAGATCATAACAAGGTTACAGGACAAACCACAAACTTGAAATATATACTTATGAAGTGAATTAATTTCAAAGGATTCATGTATAGAATAGCAAATCTAAAAGTTTTTGATCTAAAACAAGTTAATAGTCTAAAAATTGTTGAGGACCTGAAAGAACTTTTCTTTTCTGACATGTATACTTTTAAAAATAGAAAACTTATAATATTTATTTATTTAAAATCAAAAAACAAAATTGTATATTACCATAAATAACAAATATCCTGCAAAATAAGTTCACCATAACAAATGGAAAATAACTTGAATGACAAGAGTGGTCTTGTCTGGATTTTTGCAAATCTCTATAAAGTCTAACTTAAGAAAGACACCTGGATTCTCTTATCTGCTTCTGCATTCAAGTTACTGCAGTCTTAGTTTAGTTTACGTATGTAAAGAAAATCCAACCATACACAGATTGTAGTTGCAAAGGGGAAATCCTCACTCACACTCTGAAAGAATGTCAATGTCTCCCAGGGTCTCTGAACCGCACTTTAAGAATCACTATTCCAGAATGAAGAATTTCTACAATTCAATGAGAAAAAACATAAATGTCAGTAGTGGGGGGAAAAAGGCCAAAGGTTTAAATAAGCAGCTTGCATAACAGGAAATCCAAATGTCCCTTTTTACTGTTCAATAACTTTAGTAATCAAGAAACTTTAAATTAAAGTGACAAGGTAAATTTCCATACCCAAAAGACTAACCAGAAAAAATTAAAATCTAGCAATTATAAATTTTCATGAGTATTTAGAGCAATGACAATCTTTATGTACTGCTGGTGGATTTGTAAATTGCCACCTTTTGCAGGAAAAAAATGAGCAATATTTAATAAAGTTTCAGCTATCCGTACAATTATACCAAGAAATTTCCCTTCTAGATATGTAACTTAAAGAAGCACCAGGTCGTTTGCACAAGATTGACCTTCAGGGCATTGTTTGAATAACAAAACTAAAAATAACCTAATAGAAAAATAGCTAAATAAACTGTGTTATTTAGTACAATGGAATTCTATGTAGTGGTTAAAATAAAGTGACTGTACTACATTTTTTAAAATCACTTAGAAATATTTCACCTGTAACATTGACTAAGTTTCAGAGTGCTACACAGAATAGGATACATTTTTAAACTCTATGACTTCATTAAAGTAATACCATATATCATTTCTGTATATAGTAATTATGTGTGTGTGTGTATATTGAAACAATTAAAAGCATGGCAAAGAAAGTCATACATCTTCAGAATAGTATGTCTAGATGGACAGGGAGGGTGATCAGAACAGAGAAGAATACAATTAAATCTCATATTTTGTTCATCAACAAGCTAATGAAAACTGAAGCAAATATGGATAAATAATATTTGACAAAATTGCATGATGGAAGATATATATATATCTATATATATAACTGTATACAGTTATGCATGATGGAAGATATGTATATAGTTACATATATATAACTATACAAATTACATGATGGAAGATATATAACTATATATATAACTGTATACATAACTATATAACTGTATGCATATATAACTATATATATCTTCCATCATGCAATTTTATATATAACTGTATATAGTTATATATAATGGTATATAGATAGGTATCTATATATATATAACTATATAGATAGATATATATAGTTATTCTCTATACCTGGCTGTATATTTACAATACTTTTTAAAAAATTAAAAACCTAGGTTCCCACCAGGTAGTGTGACAGCAGACATGGAAAATTAGTTGGGATTGAGGTATACAGCTGCAATTTTAAAACATATGCATGGCAACTTCAGGACAATAAATGGACGTTTGAATCATCAGAGATGGGCTTATTATTTTTCAGTTGTTCATAAATATGTTATTAATACTCTGTCCCCATGATTATCTTTCTGGGTAACAGAATGTTTTTGCTAATGTTTATTATTTCCCTGCAGATGGACACTGCTATGAATATAAATGGATGGCCAGTGCTTGGAAGGGCTCTTCCCGAACAGTGTGGTGTCAAAGGTCAGATGGTATAAATGTAACAGGTAAACCTCCAGTCTCTCTTTGTTCTTTGAAAATCTTCCTGTAACACACATGTGATTGGCTGAAGAAAATAGTTAAGGAAACAAAGTTACTCTTTCAGTATTCAAAGCCTGTTTGGGATTCAGGATGCCTAAGCTGTATATACCCACCTGCTGACCAATGACAAATTATTTTATAATGGTTCAAATTATCTCTCACCTAGCCTTTTTAGGTATTGCTGCTGAAACGTATTTAATTAAAATACTATGTAATTCTAATAAATAATTGTTATAAATAATTTTCAGACTTTTTCTAGAAATGTTATATGTGAATAATTTACTATATGTTTAAAAATGATCAGTTTTTTGACTTTCTGCTTGTGTGCCTTGAGGGCATATAAACACAGACCAAAAACACTACCGAGGGAGTATGATACAAATCCAAAGATCTTGCTTAAATTCAGATGTCTATGATTTAGAGATTTTTAAACTAATTAATAGAGAAGACCTACTGGTAAATTTCAAACCCAGACCATCTGAGCAGCTCATCTACTGTGCCCGCATCCCCAAATTATTATATATCCAAAGAAGAAATCCAAAGGAAGAAATTTTTTTGATTATACTTCGACCAATATATGCCTCCAAAGAACTACTCTAGTGTGCAATTACTAAAAGCCTATCTGAAGCCTGTAAGCAAGCATGAGGGATCCCACGGATGCCTTGAAGGAGGAAGAGACTTTGGTTCAAGATAGGTAGTGAATAATCAAGCAAATTTCCTAGAAAGAAATGCAAGTCAGAACCAGAACCTTAATTTCAGGCACATGGACCCAGAAATCTAAGCCTTTCCATAAACAATTTCTTTTTATAAATCTAACTTACAGGAATTGCCATAGCATAGCAACAGCAGGAGTCTTGACAGTTAACTGCTCAGGCTGACTTGCTGCTGTGTTTTGACCCTGCTGTGGGGGAAAAATACAGTGTGCATTTGGATGCCTCTGAGTAATGTTCATTTATAAATTTAACTTTAATATATACAGTAAGAAACAGGAGCAAGGATCAATATGATTTTTGAAAACTATCCATCTTTATATTGAATTTTAAATTACCTGGATTTATTGAAACCCAATTGTTTATTTCCTCTGTATGGGAGCTGGATCAGGATGTCAATTTTTTTTTTTTTAAGATATGATTTTATACATGAGAAAGCTCTCTCAAGAAATCCTTAATAACAACTCCCTGTGGTCACATATGTAACAAAGAAAAGACATCTAGTAGAAACCCTTTGCTCTCTCACTGTATTATTTTTTGGAAGAAAACTTTCCATCTACCCCACTCTAAGAGGTATGGAGTGAGAAGAGTCCTGGACAGGGATAGACAGGCTTTCTGAATGAGTTGTTACAGAAGTCATCCATTCAGCTCAGAGATTGGAAATAAATGTCTCCATTCTAACAGCTTCTCTAGATGATCCCATAGGTTTGCAATTTTTTGATGCAAATAATATTTACCTGACTTTTCTTCCACATATTAAAAACTCTTTTTCCACTGCAATTGGGGTTATTCCCCCAATGCAAAGGTAAGTCAAATTTTAAATGACTTACCTATAAAATCATTACTTTTAATTTCTTTTCAATTCAGCAAAGTGTCCAATGGATTATTTCTAATGCTATTCAGTACCAAAAGGCCAATGTGTAAATGATGTGTGTTAAACTCTATATGCATTCTTTCATCTTTTAGGAGAGATGAGATTCTTTATGACAAATAGACAAGCATGTAAAGTATATTACCTATCTTGATCAACTGCTTTAATTTATGAATTGTCCTTATAAGAAACTCAAAATATTGCTTTGTGTGTGTGTGTATTTAATGATAACAACTTCAATGTGGCCAATTAACTGCAGTTGCCTTGCAATGACTAACTGCTTTTCTGTGACAATTTTTCTGTATTTGGTGATTGCAATAGAGAGAAACACAAAGAATTGGCAATAGGCACCTGTGATTAAATTCCAGAGAATCATCAGTTCCATACACAAAAAATTTTGTTTTGCTAATATTATGTTAAACTGAACAAGTATAGTTTGAAAATATGAGTCTCCTTCATGTCACCAGTGTTTTTTATATCTATTTCCATCTTAAAACCTCACTTGAAACAACTTAGGCACAGTTGGTACTACACTTGAAAATAAACAAGAGAGAGAAACAGCTGTAATATCAAGTCAAAACCATAGTGCAAAACAAATGATTTAGTAGATACATTTGCTTTCTTCACTATATCCAAAAAACACCCTGAATTAGCAGAAATTGTGATTTTTCTAAAAAAGAAATATGCATTATTTAAAGAAAACATTTATTTAACATAAAGAGCTAAAGAGTTATTTCAAAAGACATGAAAACTATCGTTTTACTTGAAAAGGAAATGAAATCAGCTTTTCAGTTGCTGGACTTGGCTTCATGTGCTTCTGGCAGAAAAAGGTTGTGTACAATTAGTATTTTCAAAATTATTTCAAAATAGAAATAAAATAATTATTTCAACAAACGCTTGTTGAACACCTGCTGAGTACCAGGCACTGAGCTAGCTCCCCTGGGTAAGAAGGGCCTGGAGTCACTAAATAAGGTGGTCAAGGTTAACCGAATATTTCACAGTCAACCACTGACAGAAAAATTCCTGGAATTCCCAAGGTAGTTCAGGATTCAAAGACAAGTCACTAACAACAGTGTATTTTCATCATAACAAGATATATTATTTGTCAAAACATGATTTTCTGTTCTGCAGGAGGCTGCTTGGTGATGAGCCAGCCTGATGCCGACAGGTCTTGTAACCCACCGTGTAGTCAACCCCACTCGTACTGTAGCGAGGTATGTGTAAATTCATCAGGGCAGACAAGCCAGCTCCATCATTTGTCACCCCACTGTCTCTTGTGCAGTTTTATCTCCCTCCAAAGAAAGCATGTCTTGAGGTATAAAAATCCCATTTTAGACATCTGCTTTTATCAATCTAAAAAGTCCTGAATTCACTTGCTTTCACCATTAGAATACATTTATATATAATGCCAAAAGTGTGTTTCTATGTAGTTAAAATATCACAGGAATTACGTATAGTAATTCCCAAAACAAATCTTGTTTAAAGCCTTCTCTTCAAGTCAGGTCTGTTAGACTTTCAAAGATTCCTTGCATGGCTAGTGTAAATCTTCTTGTTCTCCTGCAGACAAAAACATGCCATTGTGAAGAAGGGTACACTGAAGTCATGTCTTCTAACAGCACCCTTGAGCAATGCACACTTATCCCCGTGGTGGTAATACCCACCATGGAGGACAAAAGAGGAGATGTGAAAACCAGTCGGGCTGTACATCCAACCCAACCCTCCAGTAACCCAGCAGGACGGGGAAGGACCTGGTTTCTGCAGCCATTTGGGCCAGGTGAACTGACTAGACTAGTGTTGAAGTAGAAACCTTTAGTTATACATTTAGGCAATGCCAAAGAATTAAAAAGTGAGCAAGCATTTTTATATGAGCTACTGATTATTTTATCTACATGCATTTATTCTGATAGTAAAAAATTTAAGAATAGATGGCACTATCATTAAGGAAAATAACTCATGTTTGAAGTTCAGAGAAATGAAATTACTTGAGAAAAAATTTTGGATCAATATGATTCAGTTCATTTCCAGTCCAAAAATTACAAGTGTAATTAATTTCAAATTGAACAAAGATGGAAACATGAATTTTAAAAAAAGTGTTGTCATTCAGAGCTAGGATAAAGGAGACTATAAAGGCATTCCAGGATTTTTAATTTGATCATAGGAACAGTAATAGTTTGACTCATAAATAAAAACATCAGTAATGCAGTTCTGTGCCAGGGGTCACGTGGTAGATGGACCAGTTTGTATCAGCCCTAAAAATCAGCATACTCAAATACTCAGATCTGTACTAATGCCAGATATACAGGGGCAACAGTGGAGCCTTCCCTTCTGGATGGGATGATTCAAATATTTTTTCACATTCACAGACAGCTCTTAATGTATCTGGTAATAAATGCAAAGCCAATACAGGCAAACGCTTGAAGACCTCATGATATGCTATTCTCTACTCTACACACTTTCCCTCCTCAGTTGGATTTAATCATATGCTCATCCCTAGAACTAACCTGGTGCTTGAAAATGTGCTACATGGTTTATAAAGCAGCTAATAATATCATGCCACTTTTTCTCATACCCTAGAGGAACTACTAGTCCATGAAGCAAAGGAAATCTCCAGGCAGAGCCAGGCATAGTCTACTTTAAAATGCCATTAGAAACATGAGAAAAGATGGAAGGAATTTGCATAGCTAGCACATCTCCATTTCTGTGCATTAAGTCTGAATACTTTACCTTATTAGAGAATAAATATTGGATTTTTAAAATATTTTAAATGTTTGGGAGATTTGCTTTTAATCACATTATTCCTGCTTTAATTGGCTCATTTAGCTGATAGTACAATTTATTGTGCAAAGCTGACTCATCTGTGTAAGCATGGGAAACTCTTCCCTCAGTGTTCAAGACAATGGACTAGCAGACAACCAGTAGCAATTTTGACGTTTACTAAGAATTGAAGCACATCTCCTCAGATCAAAACCAGTCCTTTTGGGGAAAAAAAAAAAAAAAAAAAAGATTATTATTGTCATTATTTTAAATTTTATATATAGTTTCCCCAAAGTGAAAATTTTAATATATTTAGAAAGTACATGTTCTGAAAACTTAGATATTCTTTGATTTTGAAAATACCAAAAAAATTTGTTGAAGAAACTCTCAATGTAGAGAACTTCAACCGTGGAACAGTTCTTTTGATTCTAAACTGAACTCAAATTAAAAAAAAAAAAAAAATCTTTAGGATTAGACAGAAAGGATATTTAGAATATTTATTGAGTTTATTCCCAGCAAATGAACTTCTAACTTGATCTAACTCCAGGCGAAAAAATTCCACAGTACCAATTTGCATTTGATGCCTTTCAAATATTGAATAAACCAGAGTCTACGTGAGGTCAGTTTTGCCCAATCTATAATTTAACACCAAGATCAAATATTTAATTGCAATAGAAAATATATGTTGATGTGAGGATCAAATTAAATCAGCCAATGTCATGAATAACAACTTGTGCTTGAAGTTTATTCAGAGCATAAAATTGAGGAGTTCAAAGACAATGAGACCAGAAACCCAAATTATAAAAGTTCCTGTTATGTCTGATTCCATATAATAGAAAAGATAGAAAACAATTTATAGATCCTTTTATATGTTAATCAAACTGGTTGTTTTTGTAAATGACATTGTCAGCCAATTTTAAAACACATTGTAAGTGCAGACTAGATAAAAGATTATTAATTCCATAAGATGTTAAATATATTCACTTTCAATTTTACCTGGAATAAAAATGACAAAGTTTTTGTTTAAATACCTAACTGTGTAAACTCGAGGTTGTAGAAACTTTCTTAAAATTGCATTTTTCATCTTATCATTGCAATTCTCAAAATAGATTGAAAATCAGAAGAAAATGTTTATATAGCATTACACATGTATTGAGTTTGAAGTAAAATTGAGATGAAAGGCAGCTGAAGTTTTGACAAAGAAACTTGAAATCTGAAGTCAAACATTTGTAACTTTTCAATTCAATTTTCCTTGATAACTTATCTTTAATGAAGCAATATCTAACCCATAACAGCAGCTTTGCATTAATCATTAACTGTGCTGAAGCAATAATTTTTGGGGGGTTTTGAAAGAAATTGGTAATGTGTGACTGATCATTGGTCATCGTTAAAGACTGCCTCATGTATACCAGACTACTGTAAATTAATAACTAATATCCATTCTTCTTAGATGGGAGACTAAAGACCTGGGTTTATGGCGTAGCAGCTGGGGCATTTGTGTTACTCATCTTCATTGTCTCCATGATTTATCTAGCTTGGTGAGTGTTTAAATAATTAAAAATCCAAAGAGATACTTAATCGTAACACAGAAACAGCAAACTAATGTCTCAAATAAGTTCTCTACATTTATCTGGTGTTCACATGAATTTCTAAATAAACATGGCTTTAGTCCTAGATGGGCTAAAAGCTACCAAATCTGAACCATTTCGTTTCTAAAGATGAGCAAGAACTTGCTGCAGGTCATCTTCTCGAGTGTGTTCTCTTGCATACTTTCAAGAGAATATTGCTTTGTACTGATTATGGCAAACTGTGGATTTTTATATTGAATTACTAATGGAGGAAGATATTACAGTAATACCTAATAATATTCAACTATCTTTTAAAACATGCATTATTTATAAATTATGCATTATTTATAAAGGTTTCTGACCAAATGAAAATGACCCTACTATGATATTATTTCTGTTGTCAATACTAAAAGAATCCCATTTGGATAATTTATCTTTTGTAGGATAGCAAAACACTTGAAGTTTACTTAGAGTTTATTCAAAGCAAAAACTGAAATTCAAGGAGATCAGAAAATCAAATTCTAAGGTAGACTTTAGGCAATGCAGGCAATGAAGCGATTTTGGTTTATCAATTTGTTTTTACTTTTTTTTGCTTAAAGCAATCAAATTTACAATTATAAACTGATTTTCTTTCTCCTAATTGTAATGAATTGTTTTACAGCAAAAAGCCAAAGAAACCCCAAAGAAGGCAAAACAACCGACTGAAACCTTTAACCTTAGCCTATGATGGAGATGCTGACATGTAACATACAACTTTTCTGGAAACAACCAGTCTTGGATTTCTGACTTCATAGATGTCCAGAGATCACAACAAATGTATCCAAACTGTGTGGATTAAAATATATTTTAATTTTTAAAAAGGGCATCATAAAGACAAGAGTGAAAATCATACTGCCACTGGAGATATTCCAGACAGTACCACTTACATAGAGACTATCAACCATGAGAATTATAGGAGATTTAGCTGAATACATGCCGCATTCTGAAAGTTTTATGTCATCTTTTCTGAAGTCTACCAACTGAAAAACCACTTTCATCTCTAAAAATAATGGTGGAATTGGCCAGTTAGGATGCCTGATACAAGACGACTGTCTGCAGTGTTAATCCATAAAACTTCCTAGCATGAAGAGTTTCTACCAAGATCTCCACCATACTATAGTCAAATTAACATGTGTACTCAGTTGAATGATACACATTATATCAGATTATGTACTTGCTAATAAGCAGTTTTAACAATGCATAACATATAAGCTCTAAGCTAAGCAGAAAATCCATTGAATAAATTCAGCATCTTGGTGGTCAATGGTAGATTTTATTGACCTGCATTTTAGAGACGGAGCCTCTTTTTTTAAGACTTCATTCTTGTCTCTCTCCAAAGTAAGAATGCTGGACAAGTACTAGTGTCTTAGAAGGAAGAGTCCTCAAGTTCAGTATTTTATAGTGGTAATTGTCTGGAAAACTAATTTACTTGTGTTAATACCATACGTTTCTACTTTCCCTGATTTTCAAACTGGTTGCCTGCATCTTTTTTGCTATATGGAAGGCACATTTTTGCACTATATTAGTGCAGCATGATAGGCGCTTAACCAGTATTGCCATAGAATCTGCCTCTTTTCATATGGGATGAAGACATCTGTGCCAAGAGTGTCATGAAGACATTTGCAAGTTCTTGTATCCTGGAGAGAGTAAAGTTCAGTTTGGATGGCAGCAAGATGAAATCAGCTATTACACCTGCTGTACACACACTTCCTCATCACTGCAGCCATTGTGAAACTGACAACATGGCGGTAATTTAAGTGTTGAAGTCCCTAATCCCTTAACCCTCTAAAAGGTGGATTCCTCTAGTTGGTTTGTAATTGGTCTTTGAAGGCTGTTTATGACTAGATTTTTATATTTGTTATCTTTGTTAAGAAAAGAAAAGAAAAGAAAAAACGGAACTGGTTGTCTTTTTAATTTTCAGCAGATGGAGAAAATAAAATGTATCAATGACTTTTGTAACTAAAGGAAATCAAAATTATATGTTGATTTTTCTTTCTCTCTAATTTGATTTCCCAGTTTCAGCTTGAATGTCTGTGTTGCAGGCAGTATTTCAAGATCCATAGTCTTTTGCCTTTCTCACTGACAAAATTTGAAGCAATCTCTTCCATGTATGATTTCAAAACTAAAATTTTAAAAGAGAGGAATAAATATCTTGCCCAAGACTTCATTACATATCTAGACCAAGAGTGGCAAACTTTTTCTGTAAAGGACTATACAGAAAATATTTTCCATAAGGTCTATGTTGCAACTTCTCAACTTTGCCATTCTGCTAATGCGATCTTAGTAAATGAAAGAATGAACATTACTGTTTTCCCATATACCTTTCCTTACAAAAACAGCGAGTAGGCCACCTTGGCAGGTCATATTTTGCTGACCCCTGGTCTGGATGTTTTTTAATGCTAACTCTCCATAGTGTCATCTTTCGTTTTCATTCATTTACCCACTGACTGTTCAATGTTCAAAGGTGAGAATTTACAGTCATTACGTTTCCCACTGTATCAAAAGTAGCTATATTTTCTGCAGATGTAGCCCTGGGAATGGCACAGTGGAACAATATTTAACTCAGCAGACTTCTTGCAAATGAAAGGAAAACTCAAAAGGTGCCATTAAAAAGCAATACCATTTTCAGGCAACATTATTGCAACAACCTTTGTGAGAGAGGAGGACACTAGCTTTTCAGGTTCTTTGAAAAATAGGATAATATGCTATTTTATCTTAAACAGCTGTGTTCCTGTAAAAGTGTTTTGGATGAGAAGGTATTTTACCCTCATACTGGAGTATGAACTCCCCCTGCTGTTGATTAGAGTGTTTGCAAAGATTACAAAAGACATCAGGTTAGGATGTCATTGTCCCCAAAATGAAAATATTTGTATGTATTTCAGTAAGAACTAAATGCAGTAAGCGCTAATTCCTTATTCAATATTCACTATCATTTCAAAGAGAACAGGTAGGAAGATGAAAATTTTACTTTAAAGCAAGGATTTAAACAAAACCATAAAAACAAAATCCATTTTATCTGTTTTATTAAAGAGGAAGAAAAAATAATATTGTTACTCTAAAACTGTGATTGTCTATGTATATACTCAGGGGTCTTCCAAATAATCCTAAAGTTGATCTCTTTGAATAAAATAAAATCCATTTGTCCAAAATGGTTAAGAAAGAATCTATTATGGTTACTTGAAAAATTCAGCTAACCCTCTTATGAAATGTGTGCAACACCTAATAATTTTTAAATGTGGGATAGAATAAAATACTGTTCCTACTAAAGCTATACTGAAGATATTGTAAAATGTCACTAATTCAGAAAAGATTAGTATCATCCTACCTATAAGAATTAGAAAATCAAAATTATAGAATGTTATGAAAAATACATTTTATTCATAAATTGATTAGATTTTACAGCATATATGCATATATATACACACACACACACACAAAATTATATGAGAGAGGAGAAATTAATTAGGTTCAACATGACCTAATATTAGAGAACATATTGGAAGATCACTGTTAAGATAAATAAATACTGGATAACCTCTTGTTAGAAAGGTGGAAAGAGGAGAATGTAGCAATCTGGCTATTTTGGACAAATGGAAGGTTACTATATTCATGTTTATAACATGAAAATGGCCTTATTTTTGTTTCTGGCATGAGACAATGAGTTAAATATTTTATTGGAATTTCATCAAAACCTTATTTTTCCTGTTCCTTCTAAAAATTTGGGAGGGGAATGTAGTAGTAACTTCTCTATTGACACTTTCACCTTACTGAAGTGGTCTGTGAGGCCAAAAAGATGTAGAACTGCTGTTCCCTAGACTGAAGGTCTGTTTGGTTTTTTAAAAAAAGAGCAGAAAAAGTTTGACACAGTAGCATATGATTTTGCTGGACTGTTTCACTAGAAACCATGTAGAATAGAACTAACTGATCTCTTTTGAAAGGGGCTGATTTGCTTATTCATCAATACCTAATCCAATATATGGACTGTAATCTCATTCAAAGCCTTTTTTGAGGACACTACAGTGTAGCTTAAGTGAATTAAAAAAGAGTATATAAAAGCATGTTTTACTTACTTATAACAAAGCACAAATTACTTCTAACAAGGCAAATATTTATTGACACGTAAGACACTCTGCTAGGCACTGTAAAAAACAAAAGTTAGTAACGGCTTTTGTATACATAGGTACTTAAGACATCCAGAAGAAGGGGAAAATGCTTAATGAGTGAAGATAACAGTGAAACCTGTTGACTTTTTCTCTAGGTTTGTTTTTAGAGGGGGTTAGTATTTTCCCCTATGTAATATACATGTCTTTAGGCCATGGTATTAGGAGTTTGATTTTTCCCTGCCCCACCCTCAGGTAGGTGGCAGTGGTCACTGTAACTTAATCAGACCCCTGTTAAGTTCCTGGGCATTTCAAGATAAATTCATGTCTTCCTTCTCACAGGAATTGAATAGACCTCTCACACATTTATTTACCTCCCCTAACAACCTGTATCCTTGGTTCTTTCTGATTATTTTCTTTGCTTGGTCTCTTTCTACTCTCAACAGCTATTCTTACCTACTTCCCATGAAACATGCCCAATCTTTTAATTAAAAAAAAAAAAAGAATTCCTATATGTCCTTCCCTACTAGAATCTAAGTGTCACTCACTCAGAGTGTGAACATCCTGACTTACACCAAATCCACTGGTCAAAGAAATGAATAAAGGGAAAAGGAAAAATGTGGAAGGCATGTAGGAAAAAAAAAAAAGCCCTTTTCTGTAAAAATGTCCATGCCTACACTTGCTTTAGATCACCCCATATCCTCCTGTCTCCATCTCAAGTCTTTGTTCACATTCCACACCACAAGACAGTGAGGGAGGCCCGTGCTTTTCAGTACCATAAAGAAGGGAGAGCCTGTTCTAAAGCTGACGTGGGTCTGAACAGTACATGAGAAGCACAATTCCCAAATGATCTGGGATCTCCTGTTTATGAAAATATTACCAAATTCAAGTGTGGGTTCTTCTATTTCCGCTCTAAAATTGAGGGTGTTGAAAGAATAGTAGTCCTTGAGCAAATCTGTGAGGAATCTTGTCGGAATGTGATCTTTCCTGGGACTAGTTTAGCTGTGAGAGCTACATCTGGCTGTTCTGGGAATAAGAGTCTCCCCTGGTCCTGCCCTCAGGCGGCCCTGGCTGCAGGACAGGATTTCAGGTATCAGAAACTGATGTGTGAGCCAAGCAAATAGTTATCCTTTTATAAAAAGGATGGTTTGCAGTGTGTTAAGATAATCTTATATCTAGCAGGGACACTGAAAAATGGTTATGTCTACATTATTAAATGAATAAAGCTAATGCTAACCAGTTAATATTGCATTTTATTGTGTGTTTCTACCAAGTCAGATCTTAAAAGTGGGCAGTATATGAAGAGCTTTAGTTTGTGTGAGTCATGTTTTCAGTGATCAAAAATCTCTATATTATTTAGAATATAATTGTCAGTCTTGTTGTGTTTTGTAGATTTATTCTGTTTTTAAGCCATAGTTTCTAGATTACCTACTTTTAATCCTCAGTAAACTTTTCCCAACTATTTTTCAGAAATCTGTTTGTGTTTATTTTTAGAAAGTAAACATTTATATTCCTTTTCTGGTACTTTTTTCTCCATTTCTATCACAGAGATTTGAAGAGATCAGTATCTATCATTGTAAAATATAACTTTATTAAATTTGCAATCTGTCTTTCTATAAATTATTATTCCCTAAATGTGTATTTTATGTTATCTACCTGAATATTTATTCTGTTTAAATAAGGAGGCAGCTGTCTAAGAATTTTTGTTAATATTACTTTGTAAATTGTGTAATTTATTTTACATTATGTACATTTCCTTTTTAACGCACAAAATGTCTATGTACAATTAACTACAGATTTGCAAATAATGTCACTAAGCTTTATTCAGTCAATACAGATGGCATGTGAAGATGTAATATGCTTTTTTACATTTTCATATGGGTTATTTGTAAATAACTATATTGCTGACAAACATAAATACGGAAATCATTTTCATTCTAATCATGTGTATCTGTGTTTGTTTTGATTTGCACCAATTGCTTCTTAAATATGAATTAAAATTTTTTCCCAGTGAATACCTAAACCCTTTTACCCACTGTATCGCCCTTTCCTGGGTCGTATAACAACTCCAATTTGGAAAGTTCAAGAAATGCAAACTTTTACTTTGAAAGTTGGCTGAGGCCACCAGATGAATCATGGACAAAAGACCTCCTGGTTTCCAGTCAGTTCAAAAACGGCAGCAGCAGAGGATGGGGAAACTCTCTACAACAGAATACAGCTCTTCCCACCCAGTCAGTCATAAGGCACACCCCTCGCTGTCTCTTGTCCCTGTGTCTACCTACAAAAAACCAAACCTAAAAGTCAAAGCAGAAGCTCACGCCTTAACAAATTCAGGAAGGGACACACAACTTAGACAAGTTACTTCCGGGGTAGTTTGCAGTTAAAACATTTTCTGAAATAGCCATTTGCTAAAATGTAAGTAAATAGGGAACCATCTAAGCCCTCAATCTGTGAACCACTCAGAACATGTCGCTAGCCTACATGCTTGATGGAAAAAAATGGTAATTTCCAGTCTTTTTATTTTCTGCATTACTCATTACAAGTGAAACTAGGTGAAAAAATTTTTCCAAGTGTCACACAGATTTTTTTCTAGATATCTGGACTTTCATAGTCAAATAGCTAACTTCGTTTTCTATTTTGCAATTGCAATTTATGCCCTACAAGCAAAAATATAAATATGACTAGTCTACATTTTATTTTTGCTGCTTCTGTGTCCCTAGTGATTCTTTCATTAAAGTCTGTATATATTCCACAACACACACACTTCAATTTATACCCCCCATCAGTGTCAGTTACTCTGAAAAGATATTGTACGCATACAAAAATGCATAAATGTAGTCAGGCTTTCTGATATTGCAGTACTTTTATGTGACTTCCCTTCCCCCTTTCACCTTCTTCTATAGCATCTCCCAGCCAAGTTAACTCAAGTTAACAATTTGATATGTATCCGCTCATATTTTTCTCCTTAATCATATGACATTATAAATATGATAGTGGGGAGTGAGATGGGAGCGAGATGGAAGAGAGAGAGAGAGAGAGAGAAATGGGTGAATTTAGTAGATACAATTAGGAAACAGCTTCATTTTTTTTTTTTCCTATTACTGTTTTCTGACACTATAAAATGTTCTTCATTCTGTCTTTGGCAACACCTAAGGCAAATCCCATGGCTTTTTGATAACAATAAGAGTTATCAAAGTATCAGAGCTATCAAAGTTCCAATCCAGGCTAATCAAAACATCAATCCCTCTCATTGCTTTCATCTCCTTGACTAGTAGCACATTGGAGCAGCTTTTCATCTTTTCATATATGTCTGGCTATTTGGACTTGACCTTCTATTACATATAATTTTCAAATGGCAATTATGATGATGCCAATATGGTTGTTAATTTTAGGCCATCAACTAATTTCTATTTTATTTTATTATTTTTTTAGACAGAGTCTCATTCTGTTGCCCAGGCTTGAGTACAGTGGTGCAATCTTGGCTCACTGCAACGTCCGCCTCCTGGGTTCAAGCGATTCTCCTACCTCACCCTCCAGAACTGCAGGCATGTGCCACCACACCTGGCTATTATTTTGTCTGTTTAATAGCGAGGGGTTTTCACTGTGTTAGCCAGGATGGTCTCCATCTCCTGACCTCATAATCTGCCCACCTTGGCCAGGCATGACCCACTGCACCTGGCCCTAAATTTTAACTTTTCTGTAAAGAAGGAAAAATAAATTTGGGGATTCTATTTCCCCACAATTTTTTTTTTTTTTTTTTTTTTTTTTTTTTTGTCATCTCAGGCAGGGGTTCCCCCACCATGGCTATGGCCACCTCACTGTCCCCCTGCCTGTTGTGAAGCTGGATATTCTCTCTCTATCCTAGCTAGCCCCTATGCATGCACATTCCCACTCATGCTCACCCTTGAGCACAGTGTTGCTGGAAGTGATGAAGCTGGAGCCCAACCTTCTATTAAACTACACATTCTCCTCAGAGCTTTGACATTTTTACTACCTCTACCTAGAAACTTCCCCTTGATATAGGCATGGCTGCTCCCCTACTTCATGCAGGTGTCTTCTCAAATACCACCCCTCTGAGAAGCCTTCCTTGACTATCCCATCACTCTCTATTCTCCTGACCTTTTGTTTTCTTCATGGCACCTGACATTACATATCTTCCTGTTGCTTGTTTTTTTCTCTCTCCCACACAATGAGAGAGGCCAGGTCTTTATTTTGTTCCTTGCCTGGAATAATACCCAACACATAGTAAGAATTATGATTTCTTTTTGGGTGAATAAGTGAACAAAAGAATCAGTGAAGTGCAAAGTTTATGACGAAAGAGTAGATAATAATAAATAGCGGATTAATTATGAAGAGGCCACTAGGATTAAAAAACCAATTAACTCATCCATAGCTTAAAGCTGTCAGTACTCTACTGTCATAAATATATCTTGTATTCATTTCACTAGCCAGATATATGTTACTCTAAACACTTAGAATGCACAATACTGATGAGCAGAACAGTAACAGAGCAGTTGAAGAAAGAAAAACAGTAACTGACACTGGCATCATAGAGGAGCGTCATTAAATACCTAAGGATACTCCAGTAAGATGTGGGCTAATGGGATTTACAAAACTATATTGAAAACAGGGTCTGTAAAAGACACAATTCTATTGTAGTTTTAACCCAATTGTAATTTAAGTGAATTAAATTAATGAGAAATTATTCCAGGGGGAGTAGGCAAGAACGCTTGGAATACTGGTAAATTAAGCAAAGGACAATTTCAAATTCCTAAAAAGTCTTTGATCCAGGATACAAAAGCAATCTGATTATACTATTCAGTCTTAAATAAAATTAATTGATTTTATGATGTCAGTAATAAATTATATGCTATTTGCTTCAGAGCAAAAATAAAATGGAAAAAACAGAATAGAGTAACAATTCCAAGTGCTTCTAAATTCCCATAATTTGCTTTGAAACAATAGAGGAGGACATTCAGCAACCATGTAAATACTTTAATAGACCATTTAAAATCCATTTCTTATCGAAAACAATGTCTTGATTTCCTTGAGAGGTAAAAAGAATTTCAAAATCAGAGTCAGCCAGAAAGGACTACAGAGGGAAAGCCAACGTGTTAGTGGATAGCGTGGACCTGTGTCCCAGTCTTTTATAAACACAGTGAGTTTAGTGAGAATCCTGTCACACCACATCCCCAGTGACCCTCCAGCGGCTGTGCTGACAACTGAAGTATAACTGTACCCTTTCACAATTTATCTTTATAAAAGGTTCGCGCATTTACAATATTTGTCTGCTGGCGGGGGTTATTTTTAACGTTTATCACTTTGTACGATTTGTTTCCCAAAGGGTATAGGTCTTTTCTTCTGATGACACTACCTTGCGATCTATGAGGAAAAAAATGGTTTATAAAATAAGGCGAGTAGAAAAGTATCCTGGCTGTAGAAGGAGGTATAGTGGACATGATTATAATCGGAGACTTCTATAAATGACCCTTAAAATTAATTTTGGTAGGCTCATGAATTCTAATCTTTATATGGAATAATACGTAGGAAAATCAAATTAAAACGTCTCCTACAATGATAGACTGAGGCTATGTCTGGTAGTGATCATGATATAAATGCAAGTTGCAAAAACATTATGGCAACATTTGTTCAGTGATAAAAACTAAAGAGGCCTTTGATAAAATTCTCTTCAGAATAGGCATCATATAGGCTTTCGAAAATCAACAATTCCTAGCCAGAAAGATTTAAATGTAATTACAGGTTTATAATGAAAGCAGATGTAGCAATAAATTGGTACATTATCTTACTTAGATGCTAATACCAAGTGTAGGCATAGTCCATTGGTATGGAAGTATTAAGAGCAACACCTACCACTGACAATGGTCAGATCCCGCATATTTTACAAAGTTTGTTAAGAAAAGGAAACCAAGAAAAGACTAAAAACCTCTATTGAAAGTTCTGTCAGGATATGGGAAGAGGGCCCAAAGAACAAAGAAGAAAATACAATAAATAGCTTTTGAACTTACCAAAAAGATTCTCAAGAGCATTTATAATGAAAGAAATGTTATTTAAAACAATGACGCAATGGATGGGGAAAATGAAATTTGACAATCCACTATCTTATCAAGTATATAAGAAAACCAGTATCATTCTTTTTTATTTCTAGTAGAGGTAGTATTAATTGATAATCAAGTCAATAAAGGGCAATGTAAATACTATTTTTAATTATAAATAAACATATCCTTTAACCTAGTAATTCCACTTCTAAAAACTGACCCCAATGTCTAGAAATAGATTGACAGATGATAATGATTTGTGTATTATATATACGTGTACGCATGTGTGAATACAGAAGTGACAGATATATAATTAATATAAAACATGCACAATAATATAATACAAGGATATGTGTTGCATCATGTTGGTATTTGCTAAAGTATGGAAACAACATAAGTAGACAGAAACATTGTCCACTGTGTTTTGTGGATGAAAAGTTTAAACAAATAACACAAGATCTTGTCTCTAAGATCTTATTTCTGTCTTTAATTTGTCAGAATTGGGGACTGGTAAAATTAGTAAGAAATCTCAGCACATATATATTCAAAAAACATTTCTTAGTTATCTTTTTGAAATGGCCCTCAAGCTGTTTATTTTTAATGCTTCAAACTATATATTTTTTTTTTCTGAGGCAGGGTCTCGCATGTGCCCAGTGCAATGGCAAAATAAGCTCACTACAGCCTTGACCTCCTAGGCTCAAGCAATCCTCCTACCTCAGCCTCCCAAGTAACTGGGACTATAGACACACGCCACGACGCCTGGCTAATTTTTTGTTGTTGTTATTGGAAGAGACAGGGTCTTGCTATGTTGCCAAGACTGGTCTTGAACTCCTGGGCTCAAGCCATTCACCCATCTCGGTCCCCCAAAGCACTGGGATTACAGGCATGAGTGACCGTACCCAACCTGACACAAAATATTGATTGGAAGTTGAGAGTCAAGATCTTTGATGTAGTATAAAACTCAAAAATGTTTATTCCTAATCATGTGTTTTAAAGCCAATTTAAAAAGCAATCATAAATGAGGGTACTTCTGCATAAATAAAAGTAAAAATGATGCTAAATATTTGTCATTTTGGAATGGACCTTTTTTTCTGCCTAAGTCCCTATCTTCCAAAATAATTTTAATTTTTTTAACCCTCTGGCTCGTTGCTGCTAATGTGAAACTGTACTTTGGATGTGCCAAAGGAATAACAAAAAGGAATTATCTTACATTTTAGCAATTGCCTGAAGTTAAATTTAATGAACTGAAAAAAATGTTTCCGCAACATTAGTAGGAACAGCTAAAAAAAAAAAAAAAAAAAAAAAAAAAGTCCCTTTTCTGTCTGTGGTGGTCAGTGCTTAACAAATAATGAGCAAAACTTTTGAAGCTCATGTGGACTTAGAAAACTTGGAAGTTCAGAGAACTGGTTGTCTTTCTGATTAGATATCCAGACTCAATTTTTGAGGCTAATAAGTAGGTAGGGGGAAAAGGTACATCAAAGACCTCTGGGGAAAAAAATGGAACAAATGCTTGCCTAATTGGATTATTGCTATATATCTCCCAAAACATCCTGTTAGAACTTGGCTGTGAAAAACAAGAACAACAAACACTTCAGAAGCTTTTGTCTTTCATCCAGGAATAGTTGGAGGAAGTTGAAAACTAGTATCAATGGTCAATCCAAGGACAGGTGTAATGAGAATGTTATTTACCACATGAAAAGACTTAGTTCTAACATTCCTCAATTGCTTCACTAATGTGATAACTGCTGGCAAACTATATTTATACTACAGTATAGAGGGAATTGCAGACAATTAAAGCTGAGAGTCTGAGAAAACCATCTTCTCTCAAACAAATGAGAAGACATGGTGTAAGTATTCACTGAATACAGGCAGTGGCATGTGGCATGCATCTCTACCCATTCATTCATTCCATAATAATTATTGAGAATCTATTATATGCCAGACACCATCCTAGGCTTTGATATAGTTGAAAAGAAAAATGACAAAACTTGTGTTTATGGAGCATACAGTCCAATGAGGGGAAAGAGACAGTAAAGAAACAAGGAACTGCAATATACTGGTTGGTGGGAAAATGCCATTGAGAAAAATTAAGTAGGGTAAAATGTTAAGAAGTGCTACAACATGGAAGAAGAAGTCCCCCTGATCTGGACACATTAAGAAGAAATGTAAAGGATGTGACAATTGAGAGAAACAGAGGTCCCAGGCAGTGAGCATTATGTGCAAAGCCCCTGAAGGGGGATCATGATTTGCTCATTATAGAATTATACAACAAATCCTACATGGATGAGAAAATTCTGCCTAAGAATAATAGTGGGTTGCTCAACTGGGAAACATTCTCCATCATCTCCTTAGATATTATGCAATATGTTGATGCTTCAGTTAGAAACTTCATGGAAAGACAGATTAGACTGAGAAAACTGAGATTCCAGAGTCAGAACCACCCCAACTTTCTATTACCATAATGAAACATCTCTGCATCTCTTCTAAATATATCAAAATGTTCTTGGTATGTTTGGAAAAATGCTGTAAATGTTAAAAGAAAAAAATGGTATCCTCTTAGAAATCACAGGCAATAAAGACTTTGAGAAATGTTTTTAATTATAGTATTCAGGTTTGTTAATAAGGAAAAGGCATGGACATACTCACAAGAAATTTAGCAATATATATTGATCTTAAAATGTTAATGCCCTTTGACCATGTAATTCCACTTTAGCAATCCTAAGTAAATTATTCAATATGATAAACTTTTATGTACTTCATTGCAACATCACAGATATTGGTTGAAAATATATGTTCAATCATACACATGAAAAAACTCATACTTAAGAGAAATCTACAAATTTAAGGAATATGGGATAGTATGCGATTTTCCCAGTTCTTTTTGAAAACATGAAAGAATTCATACTGGAGGGAAAGCCCTGTAAGTATAAAAAAATGGGGTAATAGCCTCAGTGTTTTTAGTTCTAGTTGAATACATCAAAGAATTTATTTGAGAATAAAACCTATAAAGGTACAAAATGTGGTAATGTGTTCATTTCTCTCAGATGCACTAAAAGACATGCTAATGCCCACTGAAGGTGGGTCGCAAATACAAGAATGTACTCTTGATTGAAAACCCAGTAGTTTGCAAAATATAGGAAAGTTTTAATTTTAATGATTATGTTTAAAGTCATATGGAAACACCCACTGGAAAGAAATCTCATAAATGTAAGTAATTTGGAAAGCTTCATGCAAATTAAATATTGCATAATGCTCAAAAATGCACATGGATGAAATGTTATGTAAGTCATAAATATATTGTGCTTCTCAGTGACTCATTCTTAGGGAGGGTCTCTAGTCTATAGATTTCTACTTCTTTTGCAAGGAAACAGGTGAGAATTCTGTAGATATTCTTTAAGCAAGAGTACACACATTTAATAGGTAGTTTTTTGTTCTTAAGTCAGTTAATAAAAAATTTTTTTCATTCATCTAAAAAGGTGTTGGATCCATGGGTGAATTGAAATCAACTTCTAACATATAGGTTAAGATGGATTTTATATAACTTTTTAATTGTTCTGTGATTAAATAAGTATTGATTGTTGGGATTTTCTTACTGTATATATCGCAAGTGTTGGTTATCCCTCATTTATTATATATACTCCAAATGTTTTATTAGAAAAACTACTCTTTTTGTCACAAAGAATTTTACTCTATATTCTTTGCTAATAGAATTAGTATCAAATTATAAGTATGTAAAGTTTAATGTATAGTCTCACATGAATTATCATTTCTTGTACTTTATCCTTTGTGACTCCGTTATTTGGATAGTTCACTTTGAATTAAAAAGACAAGTGTGTGTGTGTGTGTGTGTGTGTGTGTGTGTGTGTGTGTGTGTGTGTGTGTTCAATCTTAGGGGATGTTAGAGGAAATATGTTACATTCATATTGAAGCACTGAAAATTCTAAATTCTATGCTGATTTTCAATTTTATGTTAGTGAAGAATTTTGACATGGAAAAGGTTTATAATGTTCACTGAAAAGCAGCAGGATACAAAACATTGCACATGGTAAAAATATACTTCAGCATGGCCCCATGCCATAATGCAATGTAAACGGGAACTTGGAAAGAGAAGGTCTGGGTTCCAGCTCGTGTTCATCACTTATCATCTTGGTGTCTGAGAGCAAGTCACTGAGCCTCTCTACACTTAGGTTTTCTCTTCTATATAAGGGGAAGAGAATAACACCACTTCTGCCTTCCTTATAAAATTATAAAAATAAAATAATATGATACATTTAATATGGTTTATAAATGCTATTATGATTGGTGTAATCTTCCTTCAAACATTTTTAGTTTTAATATTATACCACAGAGTTTGAACTTAAGGCATTTTAAGCTGAAAATTAAATAGAAAAATAACTCTGGCAGCCATCAGGGCAAGGTTAGAAACTAATTAGAAGACTACTGCATTGGTCCAGAAAAAATAAACTGAGAGCTGAAGAAAGAGGAAGGAGTAATAGATATGAGAGGAGGATTTCATCAAGATATGTTAATGAGTTTGAATTGGTAGCACTTGATAACCTTTTAGATGAAGAGATTGATAAAAAGATTATTCCCAGGTGCCAGCTTAATTATCCATTTACTAAGACTGAGAGTGTAGAATAAAGATTGCATTTGGGAGCAATTGTTAAGTTTCAGGTGACTGTAGGACATCCAAGCAGACCTATACAAGGAGGATACTATACACTGGAGTCTAAACTCAATAGAAGGCTGGGTACAGTGGCTCACGCCTGTAATCCCAGCACAATGGGAGGCCAAGGCAGTCAGATCATTTGAGGTCAGGCGTTCAAGACTAGCCTGGCCAACATGGTGAAACCCTATCTCTACTAAAAACACAAAAAAAAATGAGCCAGGCATGGTGGCGCCTGCCTGTAATACCAGCTACCCAGCAGGCTGAGGCACGAGAATCGCTTGAACCCAGGAAGCAGAGGTTGCAGTGACCCGAGACTGCACCACTGCACTCCAGCCTGGGTGACAGTGTGGGACGCTGTCTCAAAAAAATAATAAAAAACACAAACTTAATAGAGAAGTTCAAAATTGTAGATTCAGAATTTGTAAGTCATCAGCCCTCAGTTAAATAAGAAGCAGTCAGAGTGCTGTGTAGAGAGACAACCCTGAGAAACACAAATATTTAATGGATGAAAATACAGAGACAAATCTGCAAAGGATAACATTAATGTAGAAATGAAAGAGAACAAGGAGAGAGTGATATAAAGGCCAAGGATAAGAAAAGAACTTGTCAAAATATTGCAGAGAAGGCAAAATGAGATGAAGACTAGAATTTATTTATTTTTTTTTTTTTTTTTTTTTTTTTTTAAATGCTGGAGGTGATGGATACCCCATTCTCATGATGTGTTTATTTCACATTACATGTCTGTATCAAAGTATCTTCTGTATATTTTGATAAATATACATAAATATATACACCTACTAGGCACCCACAAAAATTTTTTTTTTTTTTTTTTTTTTTTTATTATTATACTTTAAGTTCTAGGGTACATGTGCATAACGTGCAGGTTTGTTACATATGTATACCTATGCCATGTTGGTGTGCTGCACCCATCAACTCGTCAGCACCCATCAATTCATCATCTACATCATGTATAACTCCCCAATGCAATCCCTCCCTCCTCCCCCCTCCCCCCTCCCCACGATAGACCCCAGTGTGTGATGTTCCCCTTCCCGAGTCCAAGTGATCTCATTGTTCAGTTCCCACCTATGAGTGAGAACATGCGGTGTTTGGTTTTCTCTTCTTGTGATAGTTTGCTAAGAATGATGGTTTCCAGCTGCATCCATGTCCCTACAAAGGACGCAAACTCATCCTTTTTTATGGCTGCATAGTATTCCATGGTGTATATGTGCCACATTTTCTTAATCCAGTCTGTCACAGATGGACATTTGGGTTGATTCCAAGTCTTTGCTATTGTGAATAGTGCCGCAATAAACATACGTGTACATGTGTCTTTGTAGTAGAATAATTTATAATCCTTTGGGTATATACCCAGTAGTGGGATGGCTGGGTCATATGGTACATCTAGTTCTAGATCCTTGAGGAATTGCCATACTGTTTTCCATAATGGTTGAACTAGTTTACAATCCCACCAACAGTGTAAAAGTGTTCCTATTTCTCCACATCCTCTCCAACACCTGTTGTTTCCTGACTTCTTAATGATTGCCATTCTAACTGGTGTGAGATGGTATCTCATTGTGGTTTTGATTTGCATTTCTCTGATGGCCAGTGATGATGAGCATTTTTTCATGTGTCTGTTGGCTGTATGAATATCTTCTTTTGAGAAATGTCTGTTCATATCCTTTCCCCACTTTTTGATGGGGTTGTTTGTTTTTTTCTCGTATATTTGTTTGAGTTCTTTGTAGATTCTGGATATTAGCCCTTTGTCAGATGAGTAGGTTGCAAAAATTTTCTCCCATTCTGTAGGTTGCCTGTTCACTCTGATGGTAGTTTCTTTTGCTGTGCAAAAGCTCTTTAGTTTAATTAGATCCCATTTGTCAATTTTGGCTTTTGCTGCCGTTGCTTTTGGTGTTTTAGACATGAAGTCCTTGCCCATGCCTATGTCCTGAATGGTACTACCTAGATTTTCTTCTAGGGTTTTGATGGTATTAGGTCTAACATTTAAGTCTCTAATCCATCTTGAATTAATCTTCGTATAAGGGGTAAGGAAAGGATCCAGTTTCAGCTTTCTACTTATGGCTAGCCAATTTTCCCAGCACCATTTATTAAATAGGGAATCCTTTCCCCATTTCTTGTTTCTCTCAGGTTTGTCAAAGATCAGATGGCTGTAGATGTGCGGTATTATTTCTGAGGACTCTGTTCTGTTCCATTGGTCTATATCTCTGTTTTGGTACCCGTACCATGCTGTTTTGGTTACTGTAGCCTTGTAGTATAGTTTGAAGTCAGGTAGCGTGACGCCTCCAGCTTTGTCCTTTTGACTTAGGATTGTCTTGGCAATGCGGGCTCTTTTTTGGTTCCATATGAACTTTAAAGCAGTTTTTTCCAATTCTGTGAAGAAAGTCATTGGTAGCTTGATGGGGATGGCATTGAATCTATAAATAACCTTGGGGAGTATGGCCATTTTCACGATATTGATTCTTCCTATCCATGAGCATGGTATGTTCTTCCATTTGTTTGTGTCCTCTTTGATTTCACTGAGCAGTGGTTTGTAGTTCTCCTTGAAGAGGTCCTTTACATCCCTTGTAAGCTGGATTCCTAGGTATTTTATTCTCTTTGAAGCAATTGTGAATGGAAGTTCATTCCTGATTTGGCTCTCTGCTTGTCTGTTGCTGGTGTATAAGAATGCTTGTGATTTTTGCACATTAATTTTGTATCCTGAGACTTTGCTGAAGTTGCTTATCAGCTTAAGGAGATTTTGGGCTGAGACGATGGGGTTTTCTAAATATACAATCATGTCATCTGCAAACAGGGACAATTTGACTTCTTCTTTTCCTAACTGGATACCCTTGATTTCTTTCTCTTGCCTGATTGCCCTAGCCAGAACTTCCAACACTATGTTGAATAGGAGTGGTGAGAGAGGGCATCCCTGTCTTGTGCCAGTTTTCAAAGGGAATTTTTCCAGTTTTTGCCCATTCAGTATGATATTAGCTGTGGGTTTGTCATAAATAGCTCTTATTATTTTGAGGTACGTTCCATCAATACCGAATTTATTGAGCGTTTTTAGCATGAAGGGCTGTTGAATTTTGTCAAAAGCCTTTTCTGCATCTATTGAGACAATCATGTGGTTCTTGTCTTTGGTTCTGTTTATATGCTGGATTACGTTTATTGATTTGCGAATGTTGAACCAGCCTTGCATCCCAGGGATGAAGCCCACTTGATCATGGTGGATAAGCTTTTTGATGTGCTGCTGAATCCGGTTTGCCAGTATTTTATTGAGGATTTTTGCATCAATGTTCATCAGGGATATTGGTCTAAAATTCTCTTTTTTTGTTGTGTCTCTGCCAGGCTTTGGTATCAGGATGATGTTGGCCTCATAAAATGAGTTAGGGAGGATTCCCTCTTTTTCTATTGATTGGAATAGTTTCAGAAGGAATGGTACCAGCTCCTCCTTGTACCTCTGGTAGAATTCAGCTGTGAATCCATCTGGTCCTGGACTTTTTTTGGTGGGTAGGCTATTAATTGTTGCCTCAATTTCAGAGCCTGCTATTGGTCTATTCAGGGATTCAACTTCTTCCTGGTTTAGCCTTGGGAGAGTGTAAGTGTCCAGGAAATTATCCATTTCTTCTAGATTTTCTAGTTGATTTGCGTAGAGGCGTTTATAGTATTCTCTGATGGTAGTTTGTATTTCTGTGGGGTCAGTGGTGATATCCCCTTTATCATTTTTTATTGCATCTATTTGATTCCTCTCTCTTTTTTTCTTTATTAGCCTTGCTAGCGGTCTGTCAATTTTGTTGATCTTTTCAAAAAACCAACTCCTGGATTCATTGATTTTTTGGAGGGTTTTTTGTGTCTCTATCTCCTTCAGTTCTGCTCTGATCTTAGTTATTTCTTGCCTTCTGCTAGCTTTTGAATGTGATTGCTCTTGCCTCTCTAGTTCTTTTAATTGTGATGTTAGAGTGTCAATTTTAGATCTTTCCTGCTTTCTCTTGTGGGCATTTAGTGCTATAAATTTCCCTCTACACACTGCTTTAAATGTGTCCCAGAGATTCTGGTATGTTGTATCTTTGTTCTCATTGGTTTCAAAGAACATCTTTATTTCCGCTTTCATTTCGTTATGTACCCAGTAGTCATTCAGGAGCAGGTTGTTCAGTTTCCATGTAGTTGAGCGGTTTTGATTGAGTTTCTTAGTCCTGAGTTCTAGTTTGATTGCACTGTGGTCTGAGAGACAGTTTGTTATAATTTCTGCTCTTTTACATTTGCTGAGGAGTACTTTACTTCCAATTATGTGGTCAATTTTGGAATAAGTGCGATGTGGTGCTGAGAAGAATGTATATTCTGTTGATTTGGGGTGGAGAGTTCTATAGATGTCTATTAGGTCCGCTTGGTGCAGAGATGAGTTCAATTCCTGGATATCCTTGTTAACTTTCTGTCTCGTTGATCTGTCTAATGTTGACAGCGGAGTGTTGAAGTCCCCCATTATTATTGTATGGGAGTCTAAGTCTCTTTGTAAGTCTCTAAGGACTTGCTTTATGAATCTGGGTGCTCCTGTATTGTGTGCATATATATTTAGGAGAGTTAGCTCTTCCTGTTGAATTGATCCCTTTACCATTATGTAATGGCCTTCTTTGTCTCTTTTGATCTTTGATGGTTTAAAGTCTGTTTTATCAGAGACTAGGATTGCAACCCCTGCTTTTTTTTGTTCCCCATTTGCTTGGTAGATCTTCCTCCATCCCTTTATTTTGAGCCTATGTATGTCTCTGCATGTGAGATGGGTCTCCTGAATACAGCAGACTGATGGGTCTTGACTCTTTATCCAGTTTGCCAGTCTGTGTCTTTTAATTGGAGCATTTAGTCCATTAACATTTAAGGTTAATATTGTTATGTGTGAACTTGATCCTGCCATTATGATATTAACTGGTTATTTTGCTCGTTAGTTGATGCAGTTTCTTCCTAGCCTCGATGGTCTTTACATTTTGCCAAGTTTTTGCGATGGCTGGTACCGGTTGTTCCTTTCCATGTTTAGGGCTTCCTTCAGGGTCTCTTGTAAGGCAGGCCTGGTGGTGACAAAATCTCTAAGCATTTGCTTATCTGTAAAGGATTTTATTTCTCCTTCACTTATGAAACTTAGTTTGGCTGGATATGAAATTCTGGGTTTAAAATTCTTTTCTTTAAGAACGTTGAATATTGGCCCCCACTCTCTTCTGGCTTGTAGAGTTTCTGCCGAGAGATCTGCTGTTAGTCTGATGGGCTTCCCTTTGTGGGTGACCCGACCTTTCTCTCTGGCTGCCCTTAAGATTTTTTCCTTCATTTCAACTTTGGTGAATCTGGCAATTATGTGTCTTGGAGTTGCTCTTCTGGAGGAGTATCTTTGTGGCGTTCTCTGTATTTCCTGAATTTGAATGTTGGCCTGCCCTACTAGGTTGGGGAAGTTCTCCTGGATGATATCCTGAAGAGTGTTTTCCAACTTGGTTCCATTTTCCCCCTCACTTTCAGGCACCCCAATCAGACGTAGATTTGGTCTTTTTACGTAATCCCATACTTCTTGCAGGCTTTGCTCATTTCTTTTTCTTCTTTTTTCTTTTGGTTTCTCTTCTCGCTTCATTTCATTCATTTGATCTTCAATCGCTGATACTCTTTCTTCCAGTTGATCGAGTCGGTTACTGAAGCTTGTGCATTTGTCACGTATTTCTCGTGTCATGGTTTTCATCTCTGTCATTTCGTTTATGATCTTCTCTGCATTAATGAGTCTAGCTGTCAATTCTTCCACTCTTTTTTCAAGATTTTTAGTTTCTTTGCGCTGGGTACGTAATTCCTCCTTTAGCTCTGATAAGTTTGATGGACTGAAGCCTTCTTCTCTCCTCTCGTCAAAGTCATTCTCTGACCAGCTTTGATCCGTTGCTGGTGATGGGCTGCGCTCCTTTGCAGGGGGAGATGCGCTCTTATTTTTTGAATTTCCAGCTTTTCTGCCCTGCTTCTTCCCCATCTTTGTGGTTTTATCTGTCTCTGGTCTTTGATGGTGGTGACGAACTGATGGGGTTTTGGTATAGGTGTCCTTCCTGTTTGATAGTTTTCCTTCTGACAGTCAGAAGGACTCTCTGTTGGTCTGTTGGAGATTGCTTGAGGTCCACTCCAGACCCTGTTTGCCTGGGTATCAGCAGCAGAGGTTGCCGAAGATAGAATATTGCTGAACAGCGAGTGTACCTGTCTGATTCTTCCTTTGGAAGTGTCCTCTCAGGGGTGTACTCCACCCTGTGAGGTGTGGGGTGTCAGACTGCCCCTAGTGGGGGATTTCTCCCAGCTAGGCTACTCAGGGGTCAGGGACACACCTGAGCAGGCAGTCTGTCCGTTCTCAAATCTCAACCTCCGCGTTGGGAGATCCGCGGCTCTCCCCAAAGCTGTCAGACAGAGTCGTTCGCGTCTGCACCGGCTCCCGCTACTTCCCCTGTTGGTCTTCAGCTGTGCGCTGTCCCCAGAGGTCTAGAATTTATTATATTTGGCGCTTGGGTCATTGCTGACTTTTATCAGAGCTGGGTGAGTGGAGAGGTGGCTACGGAAGCTTGTGGAAGGGCAAGTTGTAGGTCAGGAAGTGAAGACATTTTATAAATAGTTCTTTTGAGAGTATTGGCTAGTGGGGCAGGTAGGATATCTCCCTAAATAAATGAAATACATGAGAGAGCAATAAAAATATATGTGATTTAGTATAGAAAGTAAAAGCAGACAGTTGCTATTAAAGATACAATTATTTGCTTTAAGTTTACTCCATTAACTGAACTAAGAGTTTAGCATGCGTCATTATCTCATTTTCACAGTGCTTCAATGAGGTAATATGACATCAATTGTAAAATGATAATATTGAGACTTGGACGACAAAGCAGGCATGCCTGTAAGCCTCCAGGGCCTGTCCTCTTAACCACTGGACTGTGCCAATTATAAGTTTATTGAGCTGAGGTCTTCAGCCTAAAAATGTGAAATGAGTCTCAGTTTCTCTTCTAGAACTACAGAGAATAATTCATATCTTTTTCCATATTACAGACTGAGCATCCCTAATCTGAAAATCTGAAATTTGGAATGTTCAAAAATCCAAGATTTTTTGAGAGTCCATGTGATGCTCAAAGCAAACGCATATTGGAACATTTCAAATTAGGTATGCTCAACTTGTAATTATATAATATCAATATTCCAAAATTACAAAAATTCAAAATCCAAAACATTTCTAGTCCCAGACATTATGTATTATTCGTCGTAAAGACGAATAAAGGGATACTCAACCTTTATTCATCTTTAAGTGTTTAAAGAAAAGTTCCCATGATATCCCACACCTCCTTCTCAAGCAAAATATTCCTGATTCCATCATGGTTCTTCAGATTAATTTCTATCTAAGCTTGCCTTTAATACACAAAGATTTGAGGTTCACAGACTTCTTATAATTCCAGTCATCTCACTCCAGACATTCTCCATTGTATCACTCTTCTTGGGATAAAATGCCCAGAACTAAAAATGACACACTAGATGAGGTCAAACCATCCTTGTTCTAGCCACAAAATACCAGTAAAAGCACACTAAGATTATATTCACACTTTTTGGTACATAGTCTTCTTTCAAATGACTAAGACTCCTAAATTTTCCTATTCTCATGAAGGAAAGTTATAAATTCTTTTCAACATTACATTCTATTACTATAATATTACAGAGTTCATTATTTTTCATTGATATACCATCGTTTGCATTTATCTATTACATGATTTTACTTTTATTTTCCAGTCTCTGCCTTTTAAGAAATATTGGAGACTTGTCTATAATCCAATGTATTATTTGTCTCCATCTTTGTGCCCTTTGTGGGTTTAATGCATACCTTTCTGTCTTCATCCAATACATCCATACTATTTGAAAGTATAAAACAGATCCTGAATACCTCTCAGAGACTGTCATTCATTCAGTAAATATTTATCAAGAAAAGGCTTCTAGGCCAGGCACAGTGGCTCATGCCTGTAATCCCAGCACTTTGGGAGGCTGAGGCAGGAGGATCACTTGAGGCCAGGAGTTTGAGACCAGCCTGGACAACATAGTGAGACCTCAATTCTACAAAAAAAAAAAAAAAAAAAAAAAAGAGGTTTCTAGGGTATTGGTAATGTGAACCTCTGGTGCTTAAATGAGAGGTTCACATTAGGATAACACATTAAGCTAAATATGTATAATTTGTGCAACAGAACAGAGTTCAAAAATCCAGATACATTTAGTTTATAATAAAGGTGTTAATTCAAATAAGTAAGGAAAAGAGTAATTATTTAATAAGTAGTAGTATAGAGACAACTAATAATCATTTGGAGGAAAAAACCCTGAATAATTTTTTAAATTATACTTTAAGTTCTGGGGTACATGTGCAGAACGTGCAGGTTTGTTACATAGGTATACACATGCCATGATGGTTTGCTGCACCCACCAACCCATCATCTACATTAGGTATTTCTCCTAATGCTAGCCTTCCCTAAGCCCCTCACCCCCTGACAGGTCCCAGTGTGTGATGTTCCCCTCCCTGTGTCCATGTGTTCTCATTGTTCAGCTCCCATTTATGAGAACATGCAGTATTTGGTTTTCTGTTCTTGTGTAAGTTTGCTGACAATGATATTTGCCAGCTTCATCCATGTCCCTGCAAAGTATATGAACTCATCCTTTTTTGTGGCTGCATAGTATTCCATGGTGTATATGTGCCACATTTTCTTTATCCAGTCTATCATTGATGGGCATTTGAAAACCCTGAATAACTTTAAGGTTTATTTTTACAGTTTTATTTTACTGTTTATTTTTCCTTTACCAGCTTGTGGTTTCTAGTCTGCAAACAGCAGAAATTTTTGCCTCTAACATTGCAATGTTGTAACATAGTTTTGCATATTCTGATTTAAACAAGTATTTCAATGACATTGTCATTTGCTTATTTTTCGTTTTCCTTATTGATTAATTTGAAAGCACACATTTCCTCATACTTAAAAAAATTTTCTAAAACAAAGAAATGTTATAGTCAAATAAATTGATTCCTAGCAGAAATGTTAATCCAAAAGTCTGGCTTTACAACCCCAGAGGGTACATTCCTTTACTCATTGATTCATTAACAGATATTTATTGTATATCTAATATATGCCAGGCCATGTGCCAGACTCTGGAGACACCAGCGATGAAAAATCGTGATCCCTTTTTTAAAAGAATTTTTATTTCTGTAGGTTTTTGGGTAACAGGTGGAATTTGGTTACATGAGTAAGTTCTTTATTGGCAATTTGTGAGATTTCAGTGAACCCATCATCCGAGCAGTATACACTGAACTCAGTTTTATAGTCTTTTATCCCATAAACCCCCTCCCACCCTTTCACCCGCGTCCCCAGGGTGGGAGCTAAGCAGTGAGGATGCAAAGGCATAAGAATGATACGATGGACTTAGGAACTCACGATCCATCTCTTAATGGGATTCAAGATCCATTGAGAACTTTGTCAGGAGAAAGATAACCTGAGACAGAATAAAACAATCGTTCTCTGACTAAATGTTGACACTTAATGTTAAAAATAAATAAAATTGATGAAATGTTCATTTTTTATAAAATCAGTTGGGAATATCAAAAGAGTTATAAACTTAAAAATGTGCTTTTGGTTCAAGAAGATAGTAGGAAAAGTAATAAACTTTTTTAAAAGCATTAATTTATTAAGTTTAATAAACTAAAATTGATAATTTGATTCATATTTTCCCAAAGTGAAGAAAATGCCACAACGTCTTTCATGCACCAATCAGGTTACCTGTTTCTACAACTTGAGAAAGTAAAAGTAGTCCTCTTCCTTGGGTTGTTTCCTAAGAACTCCAACCACTCCTCACCTTTAGTCAGGACTGCTGCGAAGGATGCCCCACCATATGCCAGCAATCCCAAAGCAAGTGGAATAAGGAAATAAGACTTCAACCCCTCACCCCATCCCAGATGCCCAGAGTCTATAAAAGATAAGATTATTTCATTTTGCACATTAATTAGATCACTTTAATTTCATGGACTTATTTCAAAGCATCTGCTAGGTTCTGTGTAGCTGCAAAACAACCTTAAAAGGCGTATGGGATACCAAACCAAAAGCAATGGATAGCAGGGACAGGTAGGGAAGGCCACAGTGAAAAGCAAAGGCCACCTGATGAACCACTCTCCCTGGGTGCTCAAAATGTCAAAGAGGCTCATGTGCTAGTCTTGGGGAGACCCCAAGAGAATAGATTTAGCATGCCCATATACTCAGATGTCATCATGGTACAGAGAGAACTAGGAAGAAAATAGACGATCTTAAAGACTGAATTTTTTCATCACAGAAAAAGCGAACATTGCTTAAGGAACTATTAAAATTATTAGATCAGTTTATATTTTAAAACAGATAATATAAAAAGTTAATTTTTCTCAGAGGTGAGATGAGCTGTAAGCAAAATAAAAATATGGAGGATTTAAAATCTGTTGAAGTTTAAAATTTGTAAATCTGTTGGAATTTGTTACATCACCACGCTGAACTAAAAGCCAGTCTTCACTGATCAGTGGGAGTGTTTCCTATATGTACATATTAAGATACAGTTCCCTTAAGGCTTTGATTGGCAGACTTAAAATTAAACCATAGTAGTCAATTGTAAAAGGCTTCCTTTTGTGAAATTTTCTCATAAAAGTATACTTGTTAAGAACAAGGAATCTGTGACCTCATTCCCTGGATTAAATGTTGAGTTCTGCCACTTGCAAGCTGTGTAAACTTGGAGAAATTAATCTTTGTGTTTCCATTTTCTTGTTTTTAAAATCTGGATAAAATTAATTTTTTTTCTTTCGTAAAGTCTTTCTACTCCTGCTATATCCTACCCTTTTAAAGTGCGCAGAATATGTGACTGCTTGATCAATGGCATACGGTAGAAAGATTCTGTGTTTAGGAGACTGATAGCTTCCACTTTCTCCCTCTGAAAGCATTTATTTTTGGAATCCAGCCACCATGCTGTAAGGTCTCACGTAGCTCCATGGAGGCACCATATGGAAAAGCACCAAGCCTCCAACCACAGACAGTGACTGAGCTACCAGCCAATAGCCAATACTAATGGAACAGACAAGATGAGTGAGTTGTCTTAAAAGCTGAGACACCTAGCAAGACTCCGTCTCAAAAAAAAAAAAAAAAAAAAAGCTGAGACACCTTACCTGTCATCACTTCAAACAGAGATGAGCTGACCCCACCAAACTATGCCTACATCACAGGTTTGTGAGTCAAATAAATGATTGCTGTTTTAAGCCACAAAGATGTATACAATTTGCATATTCAGCAATAGAGAACCAAAACAAAATTTGATACCTACAAGTTACAAATACCTAAAACATGTGGCACTAGCTTTGGCACCAGGCAGCAGGTGGAAGTTCGCAGGATCTTGGAAGATTTGCTCATGAAACCTAAAATAGACTTTTCCTAACTTCAGATAATTGTGGACCTTGGAAGTCATGTTAGGACCATAATTTACCCCCACGTTTATGAAACATAGAAGCTCTAAATAAAAATAGTTTAAGGAAGAGAAAAAGAGATCAATTATACTAGAATATAATTAGCTGCTTTGGGTCCAATTTAAAGGGTTATAAAATGGGATCTGTCAAGAAAGTCTTAAAGTTCTAGAGATTAATTAACATTGAAATAGAAATGGCTAAGATTTGCCAAATAACTCTAAATCATCCATTTTCTCCTCTGACAGGACAATAAAACTCGTGCTTAAACAGTAGCAGGAATGAGACAGGATAAATTTAAAATACACTTGGCAATAGAGTTAAACTTGTAAGTTCTGAGAAGGTAACATAAATCTGTCACAGTCACTCTGGGGGAGATCCTGACAAGATGTTCACAGACAAACTAGTTGGCCTCAGTTTTCATTTGTGTACTTTCAGCTGCAAGTAACCCTAACTCAAATTGCTTAAGCAGTGAAGCCATATATTATTGTGCCTAGCAGGGAAATCAAGACCACTGCAGGACTGACTGGCTCCCTGGCTCACTTCCATCATCAAGGATCCAGCTTCTTGGTACCTCTTGGTAATGCTCATGTTATCAGTGAGAATTCATTCATGTGACTATACCCCCCACAAGGCAGGCTGAGGAATATAGTCTCTGATTGATCAGCCATGTTTCTGGATGAAGTAAAAAATATATTTAGGGGAAAAGCAAGAGTCTGGAACAAAGAGTTTATGGCAATAGCAAACAACACTAAACTCAGCTTTTGTTCGCTTTGCAGGCTATATGGGAATAGTGCTCACTGGTGTTAGCTGGATAGTCAAAAACAAAGGCAGATGAGACTTGCTGGTAAATCTTGATCCCCCAGAAAGTTGAATAGTAGATTTACCTTTTTGGTAGACATAGTTGCTGGAATGAGAACACAGGACTAGCGCTCAACTGGGAATCCTTCATATGGTAGTAGGCGGACCCACAAATGTCAACATTCTCACATGCTCACTCAACCTAATAATAAAAAAGCAGGGTGCTCCTGCTCTAAGCACCTGTGACCTAGAGGATTCTCAATTCCACATAGACCACACTGACCAAATTTTAGGTGGATTTTGTTGAAGAGCAAGAGAAGCAACCGGGAGCTATGTCCACTTTCTTTTTTCCTTACCTAGTTAATTGCACTGCTTGGGGTAGAACCTGAGAAATCACATAAGCCAAGAAAAAAAAAATGGCATTCTTGAAGCCATGAGCAGGCCTTGGTAACCTGGCCTCTCTCACCTGCACAATGCTCTCTATCCTCTTCAGAATCAGCATTACCCATTCTCAACTTGGAGTGAAATTACAGGAGGCATTCAGTGAAAGAGACTAAGGTAACCTGGTCATGTCTAATACCTGCAAGAGGTCTTCACAGCCCAGCTTCTGAATGAGTTAGCTTTCTATCTGAGAGCCACCACACCAAGCTGCTACTTTACATTCCATCATTTAAAAAAGCCTGTTTGGGATTATTTTATGTTTTGGATTAATTTCACTACCATTCCTTTCTAAATCAATGGTTGAGTACACAATACATAATGCAAGATGTTACCTACATCCAGAAATTTTAACAGCCATGGAAATTCAATGTGTATTTCCCAAAACACATAATAAAATGCCTTAAATTTTGAAAAGAAAAATTAGAGCCATATAACCACTTGTCTCCAACTATCTCCAAAAGAGCCATATCTAGCACCTCTTACTTGTTAATTTCTCTGCCTGGCCCTTATCAAAAACAATAGGAGGGAACTCAATTGATTATACATGTGTTTACTATTATATCTTGGTTTGATTCCCAGGAAAGTTCCTTAAAACAAAGCTGGTCATGTTGTCTCACACATGAACACACACACACACATTTCATAGATGTCTCATCTTTAAACAGATTGACATCAAATGTCTTTTAAGACAATGGCAAACCCCCGAGGGTTTTAATACTGAAATGTATGATAGATAATGTCAGAAAACCCTAAGCAAATTAATTATTATACAACAGTGAGCTTCAAATAACTGAATACAGAGAAGTGAGGTGGCAGGGCAGTGGCACCGTAAACCTCCAGGGAATGTTATGTACATCACAGATAAACTGCAGAGCAAACCCTAAACAGCCATACAAGGCAGCCCCGCAGGTTTTTCCTTGCTTCCTCAAAACTTACAGCTATACGTGACACAGGGATTTTCCACTGCTGCCCTTGTGGATGACAACTTGCCAGTATAAAAAGCAGACCCCCAAGTTCCAAATGGCATCGCTTTACATTTGATGCCCAAGTGAACATTCTTGAGCTTCCATCGCCTGTCGGAAATTAACCCCTCCTTGCCATGAATACTCGCTACTTCTAAATCTCCAGGACACTATCACAGATGGTTTAGACACAAGTGCCTCACATGCTTTAGCTCCAGCTTCTCCACCATGCCACCTTGCTGCTGCCTCCTCAGCTGGTCACCGTTGTGAGTCTGGGTTAGACAACAGAAACCTGGGGCCGGCAAGTACCTCTGAACTGCCTGCTGGCCCTGCATTTCTCCACTGATGAGATACAAGACAAGGTAAATGCCACCGGACTCATATCCATGCAGGATTCCTTCTGCCTCTGTTTCCTGGAAAGGACTGCAGACAGTCATGTAATCTCATAACAGGAAACTCAAAAAAGAATACGATTTGACTCTCTAATTGGGGTGCTGGGGTCCACGTAGCATCCAGCCACTCTCCCATTGCATTTGCCTCTGTACTATCTACATAACAACAAGCATGAAGCCTATCCAGTGCTGGGAGGTCCCTACAGTTCATCTCTGAGGACTCTGGAGACTGCACCCTGGAAGATAAGTGACTGTGTAGAAGAGAGGCTTCAGAGCTGGTGCTGAATGGCTGACTGGAAGAGGATCTTGGTGCTTCTGCAGCAGCAGGACCATTTCCCAGTGTTAGGAGGAGCCACTTAACACTAAGTGTCTCCTCCTTCAGCTGCAAGTAACACCCAGGCTTCCAGGGGATGGAGAGTACCCTCACCTCTGTGACTTCAGCCCAGTGGCAAATTTTCAATTAATTATCCAGAGCACAACAGAAACCAGTCCATAGGTTTCACCAAGATTTTACAGAAGGATCTGAGGCAAAGGAAGGAAAGAGCAATATTTACAAGCAGCATTACTTATGGCTACATGTAGCAGGCATTGCTCACCAGGATAGTTTAGAGCAATTCCACCCAGACCCTTGATATTTGTTAGTGTTACTTCCCTGAATCCCCAAGCTCACCTTCTAGTGCAAAACCTACTTCCACAGGCTTCATTTTTTGAGCAGCTGAGCATTGTGTTCGACATCACAGCATTTCCCAGTTATGAGTGGATTACAGACAACTTTCACTTTCTTATTTATGCCTTTTTATTTACTAGAATGTATATAGATAGTAAACATTTTCATAACAAGAAAATTTAACATTTTCAGTCAAAAAATAATAAACTTCTTTCTGAGTAATGTTTGTTGTGGTGGAGGCTACTTTTCTCGGAAAAAAAAAAAGAAATTTTCCTTTGTAAAGGTTAATTTCATGAAGCATACACAAGTATCAATAGCCAAATCAATCAAGCAGAATAAAGGATATTAGAGAGCGAAGATCAACTTAATGAAATAAAGCTTGAAGACAAGATTAGAGAAAAAGGAATGAACACAGCCTCCAAGAAATATGGGACTACGTAAAAAGACCAAAGCTACGTTTGATTGGTGTACCTGAAAGTGACTGGGAGAATGAAACCAAGTTGGAAAACACACTTCTGGATGTTATCCAGGAAAACGTCCCCAATCTAGCAAGACAGGCCAACATTCAAATTCAGGAAATACAGAGAACACCACAAAGATACTCCTTGACGAAAGCAACCCCAAGACACATAATCATCAGATTCACCAAGGTTGAAATGAAGGAAAAAATGTGAAGGGCAGCCAGAGAGAAACGTCAGGTTACCCACAAAGGGAAGCCCATCAGACTAACAGCAGATCTCTCTACAGAAACCCTGCAAGCCAGAAGAGAGTGGGGGTCAATATTCAACACTCTTAAAGAAAAAAAATTTCAACCCAGATTTCATATCCAGCCAAACTAAGCTTCACAAGCAAAGGAGAAATAAAATCAATGGTTGAGTACACAATACATAATACAAGATGTTACCTACATCCAGAAATTTTAACAGCCATGGAAATTCAATGTGTATTTCCCAAAACACACAATAAAATGTCTTAAATTTTGAAAACAAAAATTAGGGCCATATAACCACTTGATCACCCCAACCATCTCCAAAAGAGCCATATCTAGCACCTCCTAATTGTTAATTTCTGTGCCTGGCCCTTATCAAATGCAGCATTTACAGACAAGCAAATGCTGAGAGATTTTGTCACCACCAGGCCTGCCTTACAAGAGCTCCTGAAGGAAGCACTAAACATGGAAAGGAACAACTGGTGCCAACCACTGTAAAAACATTCCAAATTGTGAAGACCATCAACACTATGAAGAAACTGCATCAACTAATGAGCAAAATAACCAGCTAGGGTCATAATGACAGTATCAAATTCACACATAACAATATTAACCTTAAATGTAAATGGATTAAATGACAGGCAAATTGGATAGAGTCAAGATCCATCAGTGTGTCGTATTCAGAAGACCCATCTCACGTGCAAAGACACACATAGGTTCAAAATAAATGGATGGAGGAAGATTTACAAAGCAAATGGAAAGAAAAAAAAAAAAAAAAAGCAGGGGTTGCATTCCTAGTCTCTATAAAACAGACTTTAAACAAACAAAGATCAAAAGAGACAAAGAAAGGCATTACATAATGGTAAAGGAATCAGTGCAACAAGAAGAGCTAACTATCTTAAATACATATGCACCCAATACAGGAGCACCCAGATTCAAACAGAAAATTTTAGACAGAAAAGTAACAATATTCAGGACTTGGACTCAGCTCTGGACCAAACGGACCTAATAGACATCTACAGAACTCTCCACCCCAAATCAACAGAATATACCTTCTTCTCAGCACCTCATCGCACTTACTCTAAAATTTACTACATAATTGGAAGTAAAACACTCCTCAGCAAATGCAAAAGAATGGAAATCATAACAAATAGTCTCTCAGATCACAGTGCAATCAAACTCAGGATTAAGAAACTCACTCAAAACCACACAACTACATGGAAATTGAACAACCTGCTCCTGAATGACTACTGAGTAAATAATGAAATTAAGGCAGAAATAAATAAGTTATTTGAAACCAATGAGAACAAAGACACAAGGTACCAGAATCTCCGGGACACAGCTAAAGCAGTGTTTACAGGGAAATTTATAGCACTAAACGCCCACAGGAGAAAGTGGGTAAGATCTAAAATCGACACCCTAATATCACAATTAAAAGAACTAGAGAAACAAGACCAAACAAATTCAAAAACTAGCAGAAGGCAAGAAATAACTAAGATCAGAACACAACTGAAGGAGACAGAGACATGATAACCCCTTCAAAAAAATCAATGAAACCAGGAGCTGTTTTTTTTTTTTTTTTTAAGATCGATAGACCGCTAGCCAGACTAAATAAAGAAGAAAAGAGAGAAGAATCAAATAGATGCAATAAAAAGTGATAAAGGGGATATAACCACTGATCCCAGAGAAATACAACCTACCATGAAAATACTATAAACACCTCTAAGCAAATAAAATAGAAAATCTAGAAGAAATGGATAAATTCCGGGACACATACACCCTCCCAAGTCTAAACCAGGAAGAAGTCGAATCCCTGAATAGACAAATACCAAGTTTTAAAATTAAGGCAGTAATTAATAGCCTACCAACCAAAAAAAGTCCAGGACAAGATGGATTCACAACCAAATTCTACCAGAGGTACAAAGAGGAGCTGGTACCGTTCCTTCTGAAACTATTCCAAACACTAGAAAAAGAAGGAATCCTCCCTAACTCATTTTATGAGGCCACTATCATCCTGATAAGAAGACACAACAAAAAAAGAAAATTTCAGGCCAATATCCCTGATTAATATTGATGCAAAAGTCTTCAATAATATACTGGCAAACTGAATCCAGCAGCACATCAAAAAGCTTATCCACTACGATCAAGTTGGCTTCATCCCTGGGATGCAAGGCTGGTTCAACATATGTAATCAATAAACGTAATCCATCACATAAACAGAACCAAAGACAAAAACCACGTGATTATCTCAATAGATGCAGAAAAGGTCTCTGAAAAATTTCAACACGCCTTCATGCTAAAAACTATCAATAAACTAGGTATTGATGGAACGTATCTCAAAATATTAAGAGCTATTGATGACAAACCCACAGCTAATATCATACTGAATGGGCAATAACTGGAAGCATTCCCTTTGAAAACTGGCACAAGACAGTTTTACACCTCTCTCACCACTCCTATTCAACATAATATTGGAAGTTCTAGCCAGGGCAATCAGGCAAGAGAAAGAAATGAAGGGTATTCAAATAGGAAGAGAGGAAGTCAAATTCTCTCTATTTGCAGATGACATGACTGTATATTTAGAAAACCCCATCGTCTCAGCCCAAAATTTCCTTAAGCTGATTAGGAACTTCAGTAAAGTCTCGGGATACAAAATCAATGTGCAAAAATCACAAGCATTCCTATACACCAATAATAGACAGACAAAGAGCCAAATCATGAGTGAACTCCCATTCACAATTGCTACAAAGAGAAGAAAATACCTAGGAATACAACTTGCAAGGGATGTGAAGGAGCTCTTCAAGAAGAACTACAAACCCCTGCTCAAGGAAATAGAGAGGACACAATCAAATGGAAAAAAATTCCATGCTCATGGATAGAAAGAATCAGTGTTGTGAAAACAGCCATACTGTCCAAAGTAATTTATAGATTCAATGCTATACCCATCAAGCTACCATTGACTTTCTTCACAGAATTAGAAAAAACTACTTTAAATTTCATATGGAACCAAAAAAGAGCCCACATAGCCAAGACAACCCTAAGCAAAAAGAACAAAGCTGGAGGCATCATGCTACCTGACTTCAAACTATACTACAAGTCTACAGTAACCAAAAGAGAATGGTACTGGTACCAAAAAAGATATATAGACCAATGGAACAGGACTAAGGCCTCAAAAATAACACCACACATCTACAACCATCTGATTTTTGACAAACCTGAAAAAAACAGCAATAGGGAAATGATTCCCTATTTAATAAATGGTGTTGGGAAAACTGGATAGCCATATGCAGAAAACTGAAACTGGACCCCTGCCTTACACCTTATACAAAAATTAACTCAAGATGGACTAAAGACTTAAATGTAGGACCTAAAACCATAAAAACCATAGAAGAAAACTTAGGCAATACCATTCAGGACATAGGCATGGGCAAAGACTTCACAGCTAAAACAGCAAAAGCAATGGCCACAAAAGCTAAAATTGACAGACGGGATCTCATTAAACTAAAGAGCTTTTACACAGAAAAAGAAACTATCATCAGAGTGAACAGGTAACCTACAAAATGACAAAAATGTTTGCAATCTATGCATCTGACAAAGAGCTAATATCCAGAATCTACAAAGAATTTAAACAAATTTACAAGAAAAAAACAACCCTATCCAAAAGTGGGGTAAGGATGTGAACAGACACTTCTCACCAGAAGACTTTAATGCAGCCAACAAATGTGAAAAAAAGCTCATCATCACTTGTCATTAGAGAAATGCAAATCAAAACCACAATGAGATACCATCCCATGCTAGTTAGAATGGCAAACATTAAAAAGTCAGGAAACAACAGATGCTGGAGAGGATGTGAAAAAATAGGAATGCTTTTACACTGTTGGTGGGAGTGTAAATTGGTTCAACCATTGTGGAAGACAGTGTGGCAATTCCTCAAGGATCTAGAATCAGAAATACCATTTGACCCAGCAATCCCATTACTGGATATATACACAAAGGATTATAAATCATTCTACTATAAAGGCACATGCACATGTATGTTTATTGCGGCACTGTTCACAATAGCAAAGACGTGGAACCAACCCAAATGCCCATCAATGATAGACCGGATAAAGAAAATGTGGCACGTATACAACATGGAATACTATATTTTATGCAGCCATAAAAAAGGATAAGTTCATGTCCTTTGCAGGGACATGGATGAAGCTGGAAATCATTACTCTCAGCAAACTAACACAAGAACAGAAAACCAAATGCCGCATGTTCTCACTCATAAGTGGGAGTTGAACAGTGAGAACACATGGACACAGGGAGGGAAACATCACACACTGGGGCCTGTCAGGGTTGGGGGTGCTGGGGAGGGATAGCATTAGGAGAAATACCTAATGTAGATGAGGGGTTAATGGGTGCAGCAAACCATCATGGCATGTGTATACCTATGTAACAAACCTGCACGTTCTGCACATGTACCCCAAAACTTAAAGTATAATAAAAAAATTAATTTCAACTAAACAAAAATTGAACCTCAGCAAGTAATTAAGATGTCATAAATCTATATAAAACAATTTAGCAAAGGAGAATGTTGTCTTTAATACACTAAATACTCATTTGCTTGAATAAAATGCTCTGGATTGAAAAAAAAACTAAGATAAATTCTCACTGTTTTAGTTTTCTAATACTACTATAACAAACTATCTTATTTTAATAATAAATGTTAATGATTTATGTTTAAAATTATTTAAGCCACAAATTTAGTAGCTTAAAATAACACAAACACTGGAGAACAAAAGTCTAAAATTAGGGAAGATCAGGGCTGGACTCTTTCTGGAGGTTTATGGGGAGAATTTGTTTCTTTGCCTTTTTCATCTTCTAGAGGCTTCCTGCATTCCCTCCTTGGCCCCTTCCTTTCATCATTTTAGCCTCTTGCTTCCCTTGTCACATTTCCTACTATTATCTCTGATCTTCCTTCCTCCCTTGTGATTTCTTTGGGCCAACTCTGAAAATTCAGAACAACCTCCCCATCTTAAGATCCTTAACTTCATCACACTTGCAAAGTCCCTTTTTACCATTTAAGATAGTATCTTTGATGATTCTAGGGATCTTTTTTGGGGAGGGACATACTCAGCCTATCACATCCATTTATATTTAAAATATGCTCTTATTAAGTAGCTACACAGATATTGTCAATATATCTACAAAGTCCAAAATGGAAAACTACAGTAATTGTTTATTTTAAAGGCTTACACAATTTTTTGATTTTATATCTGGAATTCTTTTAAAAAATAACCTCAGATTAGAAGCTGGTTAACCTCTACGTCTTTTCATGCATAGACATAGTAAGAATAGTTGTAAATATGTGTATGATCACTTTTTGAAAATGTAATCATTCCCAATTATACCTTTGTAGAAACACTTAGTCCAGAGATTCTATAGTCTCTCGAGTGAATCTTTTTAACTGTTCTTTTCCTAGAAGGAAAGGGAATGGGTAGGAGAGGAAGGGAAGGGAGAGGACAAGAGAGGAGGGGAGGTGAAGAAGAGAAGAGAGGAGGGAAATGAGAAAAGAAAGAGAAGAAAATACAAAACTGCAGTTTAGGAGAAGCAAAACACTGAAGTCTAAGTGAGAGCTCTCCTTTCATCACTTATTAGTCATATGACTAAACAAGTCACCTCATCATATCATCCTATATAAAACTGGGCCTATTATTTTCTGCCTTGCCTTTCTTACCAGCTGGGGTGAGGATCAAATGAGATACTTACAAGCTCAGACTACTATTATCATCCTGCAGGGTGAGGCATTTAAACTGCTCGTGTCCTGCTTGTCATTTAGATCACAAGGAGAAACACTTCCAGTCTGAGCTATTTACCTCAAATACAGAGCATGGTACATTGAATCCAAAATTTCTTCTGTCTTCACATAAAGCCTTCCAAGGGGAAAAAGAAGGATCATTTTAAAAGTAAAAAGTGATCTTTAAGAAACAAACATGTCTGTGCCATGTACAGACTTAATGATGACTTATCTAGGGAGTAGAGCTCAGTGAATTTGTGAGCAAAACTGGCCTACTCCAGCTTCATTTCTTCCACTTCCAAAAAATTTTTGTCAAGTTTTCAAAGAACAATGGAAAATCACCAAAAAGAATAAATATATATTTCAGGTTGGGATGGCCTGAACTGTGTAATTTGAGCTCCTTCCTGTTTCCTGGGATTAAAACACTGCATTGTAAAATATGCTTATTCATATGATAGAATCAATTGACTTAAACAATCTTAAGCCCTAGTCGCCTAAGTTTCCAAAAATTATGTTTTTGCACATAAAACGTCAAGAACTTCTTTAGCAAACTGCAACATTATAATTGGCATTACCACATCTCAAATGTTTTGCGTGGACATGCTCCAAATTCTAAGGCTTTAAGAGCTAGATGATTCAGTATTTCCAGATCTTCTAAGGCAAGGCTGGCAATCAACTGTAAGAACCAACAGACAGCTTTGTCTAGCTTAAAGAAAACCTGCTTCAACTTCTATTTAATATTACTGAGAGTCATCACACTTCTCTTTGACAAGACTGTTTGCACAAAGGTTTCTCCAGAGAGAAAGCCATGGGATTAATTTACCTCCATCATGGTGATTGACTGCAAAGCAGCCGACGGGCAACTGAAGTTTCTCCAATCTCCCTCACAAATTACTCTAAATGGTTTCGGGGATAAACTTGCCAAGGCTGTTTTGCCTAGCAGCTCTGACAGAAAAATGGGCAATTGACTTAAATAAAAAACTGGAGGATCCATTTGGGGTCTTCATAATAAAACTGTCATGAGGCCTTTGTTAGTTGGTGTTTGAGAAGTTGTGGATATATCATGTACATCTAGAAATTAAGGAGCCTGTTCTATGCACAGTTCTTAGGGAATTCATGATCTAACAACATAAAGCTGGGCCTTTCTAACACGGAATGTAAAGTAAGGCTAGAAGGAGATTTCCTAAAATGTTAAGAAAAACATTCATCACATAATGCTGTGAATTGTTTCTGTCCATCGTTCTTAACACAGATGAATCCCAAAGGAGAGTAATGTATTTCACTGATCCACTTTTTCAGAGAGGTGAATTGTGTCTCCACAGTATGGAAATAAGTCTGTTCACTCTGATGGTCAATTCAATTGCCTGGATAATGAGGATGTTAAATATTTTGAAGTAAGGACGAAGCCCTAAGAAAAACCACCCATGAGAGGAATCAGTTTATGTTATTTTCTGCTTTTAATTTTTAATTTATATAGCTGTGAATGTTTCCTAGGAGTGACTTTACATTGCTGATTAAAAGGGGGTTTTGGTTATCTTGCCTTTTATGACTGGCAAAGCACATGAAGAATAAGAATGCCTTGAATAATTGGGAGGAGATATGAGCTAAAAGTAATCTAGGCCCTTGGTGCACAGAGAGAACTTTAAATGCTTCCAATGCTATCATAAATGATTCCCTAGCAAAGCAGCTATTAGAAGGTCCTGTGAGCAGAGTACACTGATAAAAAGAAAAAGATATTGATTATTATGGTAGTTATTGAGTATAATTCCTTATCAAGCTCTGCAGTAGGTGCTGGGGATATAATGAATATGATGTGGTCTCTTCTCCCAAACAGCTCACAGTAAGGTAGGAAGAGAATCAAAATAACTTTGGCATACCAAAACTCATAAAATTCAGCTAAGACAGAGCTTAGATAAAATTTTATGGTTTAAATGCTAATATTAGGAAATAAGAATCATTACAATAGTCTCAGCTACAACAGTAAGTTAAAAATAATAACGAGTAAACTAAATCATAAGTAACTAAAAAAAATAGAGCAGACATCAGTAATAGAAAATAGACAAACAAAAAAGTCAGTATAATCAAGAGCAAATTTCTTAAAGCCTCGCCAGAATTATCAAGCTTTTTTTAAAAAAAGGAAAATATAAATTGCCTGTATCAGAAATGAAAGAGGAAACTTCACCACAGGACCTCTAGATGTTAAAAGAGAATCAGGGGAATATAAATGAACATTATGCCAACAACCTCAGCAACCTAGATAAAATGAGTAAATTCCTAGAAGGACAAATATCATCAAAACTGACAGGAAAATAAATTTAAAATCTTAATATTCCTTTATATATTAAAGAAAGTGACTTTTTTTTGTTTGTTTGTTTTTGTTTTTTTTTTGAGACGGGGTCTCCCCGTCATCCAGGCTGGAGGGCAGTGGTGCGACCATGGCTCACTGCAGTCTTGACCTCCCTGGCTCAGGTGATTCTCCCACCTCAATCTCCAGAGTAGCTGGGACTACAGGCACGTGCCACCACACCCAGCTAATTTTTCTCATATTTTTTCTGTAGACAGGGTTTTGCCATTTTGCCAAGTCTTATATCAAACTCCTGGGCTCAAACAATCTGCCTGCCTCAGTCTCCCAAAGTACTGGGATTACAGGCGTGAGTCATTGTGCCCAGTTGAAAGTGACTTTTTAAATTTAAAACATTCTCACGAAGAGAACTGCAGGCCCAGATGGCATCACTAAATTCTATTAAATATTTAAGGAAGAAATAATACCAATCTTACACTGACTCTTTCAGAAAATATGGGAGGATAGGATACATTAAACTAATTTTTACCAGGCCATCTTAAACCAACATAAAATTCTGAGAATATTATTAAAAGTAAAGAAAGTTCAAAATCAGTATCAATATTTTTTATGATGTAGATGTAAACATCCTTTAAAAATAATTGAAAATCAAACCCAGAATATACAAAAAGGATAATATAGCATGGACAAATCAGGTTCAGTTTTATACCATGAATAAAAAGGTATCAAACAAGCAATATTGGTTAATCAATATTGGTTGATCAATCAATGCAATTCACCATACTAGCAGACTAAAAAGGAGAATTTACACAATTAACTCAATAGATGCAGAAAAAGCATTAAACAAAATTACAAAAAATACAAAGAAGCTTTCTCAAACTGATAAAGTGATTTCTATGAAAACCTACACTTAACATCATACTTAATGGTGAATCATTTCCTCCTAAGATAAAGCACAAGGCTAGGATATCTGAAATCATTACTTTATTAACATTATATTAGACATTTTAGACATCGCAATAAGGTAAGAAAAAAATAAAATACAAAAAGATCAGAAAGCAAGGGGTGAAATTATCTCTGTTTTCAGATGATAAAATTGTTTATATAGAAATTCCTAGGGAATCAAGCAAGGTAAATGACTACAGAAATAATAAGTAAATCTGACAAGGTCAAAGAATACACACTTAATTATAAAATTTAATTGCATTTCCATATACAAGCAACAAACAAATGGAAAATTAAATGTAGAAACCATATCATTGATAATAGTATCAAAAAATAAAATACGTAAGTATAAACTTAATGAAAGAGTATAAGATCTCTGCACTGAAAACTGCAAAATACTGCTAAGAAAAATTTTTAGAGATCCAAATATATAAAAATATATACTATGTTTGTGAATTAGAAAAATCAATATTACTTATTAAGATGTCAATATTTTCCAAATTGATTTATAAGTCAACATAATATCAATTAAAGAAGCTGAGAAGCTGATTATAAAATTTATATAGAACTACAAAGAACCTAGAATCACTGAAACAATCTTGGAAAATAAAAATGGCAAAAATTTATACTACTTAATTTTAAAATTTACTATAAGAATGTCTGTAAACAACCTTCTCATCTGAAAATACAGTTTTACTTCTTCTTTTTGATCTTTATGTGACAAAATTTTTATTTCCAGCCTATATTCACTGTTCTTATAAACCAATATGAAAAAGAGAACAACCCAATTAAAAGTAAAAGGGCAAAAGGCAGGGATATACCTTCACAAAGGAAGATATCAAAATGCCAATAAACACATGAAAGGTGTTCAACCTAATACATTAGTAAAATGCAAATTCAGTCCATAATGATTTTGCATTACATACCTACTAAAAGACTAAAATTATTTAAAAGATTATAATCTCCAAATATTGATGAAGATGCAGAGCACCCGGAACTCTCACATAATGCTGGGGAGATTGTAAAATACTTCATCAACTTCAGAAGCTATTTGCAGTTTCTTTATAATGATACAAATATGCCTGCTAAATGACCCAGCAATGATTCCCCTAGGTTTATTCCAGAAAACAAAAAATACATGTCCACAAAAAAGAAATGTACAAGAATATTGACAGATTCATAATTACTAAAGCTGAAAGCAACCCAAATGTCTACTAGTAATCATAGGGAAATGGATAAACAAATACCATTATATTTGTACAATGGAATACTACTCAGAGATTTTAAAAAGGAACAGTCTCCTAGTACATGCATCAACATGGATGAATCTCAAAAACATTTTTCTAAGCAAAAGAATCCATACAGTATGATTCCATTTATGTAAAAATTCTGGAAAAGAAAAAACTAATTTTTGGTCCTAGAAATCGAAATTGTCTCTGGGGGTCTAGGGCAGGGCTTAATTGGGTAGAAGTATAAGGAAATTTTCTAGAATAATGGAAATGTACTACATCTTGACAGAAGTGTAGGTTCTATGGAAATACATACAGTATTTGCTACACCTGATTTAAAAGTACGCTGAAGACTTGTGCATTACTCTGTACGTAAATTTTATATTAAAAAAGTCCTAAACAAAATGAGAAAGTGTTAACGTTTGTTAAATACATGTGACTAGCATATGGGTGTCTGCTTATTAATCTCAATTTTTCTGCATTTTTGAAATAATACATACCTTTGAAAATGAGAGAAATAAATTGATTTTTAACAAAGATTCTGAAAACTAGCTTTGTAGGACCTCCTGACAGCCTTGAGAAGACATAAGAGAACATTGGATGCCTAAAAGTTGGCAGAAGTTGAAACAGAGAGAGGGATGGGAGCTTGGGGGGAAAAAGCACGCCTCACTATTTTACACGTTTACAAGAGACTGAGATCCTTATATTCACAGTTTCAGATCTTACGTCTTGAAAATAGACATTAATATCTGATTGTAGTAAACATAATCTTACTCAAGGTTTTGTAAATCTCACAGTCAATAGTTCTAAAATAAATTAAACCTATAAATAAATAATTTATTCCATATCAGCTACTAGGAGGATAGTCTCAGAGGAATTTGGTTTTCAATGCTGTGTTAATAGCTCTTCAAATAAATAGTGGTTTTAAGAACAGCAAAATGTAAACATGATTCAACATAAATCACAACTATGCTATTTTGCTTTACCGTACATATATTCTTGTAACGTTATACTGCTCAATTTCAATTATCTGTCACTTTAATGAGTAGGGGTTGAATAAAAATAAGATGTTATGCTTTAGTAATTGCTGAGCAGGATGTGAATGAGATAAATATTTAACTGGTCAAAACACAAGCCATTCTGACTCTCTGAATTTCCTTGGGATCCATATTTGAATTATCAAAGCAATTAACCTGACCTAAGTTTCCACCAAAAAGTCATGCATATCTGTGTTGTCAGTATCACACATTCAACTCCCAGGCTTCACTCACTTCTCCCTCTCTCTTGATCCTTACTGAAGAAAAGATATAAAATAAGTGTATGGTTTAGGATGGCATCTGGCAAAGAATTTATGATCCAGTGTCTCCCAATGTCCCGTTAAAATTCTAACTTTAAAAAAAAAAGAAAACACTAATAATAATAATACTGGAAATTAACTGGCAATACTGGCAATAATAATATTTTTCTACAATTAGAAAGAAATTTTCACTAATTATGACCTATGGAAGATGCTGTTTCCTTTCTCCCAAAGATTAAGAAAAAAATTACATTGAGAAACGGTTTAATAAAAGAACCGGAAGAAAATGATTTTTATTTCTAAAAAATATCTTCAAAAAGCTACCAAAAGCCATGACCTCTAGGAAATGGAAACAGAAAAGCATAAGCAAAAACAGATAAAGGTGGAAAATAAAAGAGCCATTTCTGAACATAAAAGCTGAAAATGGAGTGTAAAGGAAAAGATTGGTGTACTTTAGTACACACACAAAGTTAAAACTTCACAAACCAAATAAAATACACAAAAGCTGGAAAAATGATTGGCAGTATATATGATCAAAAATAATTAATAGCTTAACTTCATAAATAACTCTAACAATAAAAAAAAAAGCCATGAGAAAAAAACAAAAAAATACAAATAATTGCATAAGAAATGCAATTCTGGTAAACATGAAAGAATTCAGTCTGTTTAATAATCAAAGAAATGCAAATTATTATTCAATGAGATATACTTTATACTTTTATTTAATCAAATGAAAATAGCAACATTGGCAAGGATGAGATGAAAGGAATTCTCTCATACAATGCTAGCCTGAATAAAAATTATTACAACTTTATAAAAGATAACTTTGCTATTTAAATAAAAAGCCTTAAAATACATCTTAATGTTGAAGCCTCAAATTTCAAGAGAACTTGACATTAGGAAATAATCAAATTCTCACCAAAATACGCATCAGTTCAAGGTGGCAGTATTTATAAGAGAAAAATCATTGGAAATAACCTTTACTTTTAGTAATTAGTATTGGTTAAATAAATCTCATATATAACTATGAAAACTATTTTACAGTAATTAAAAATTCAGTTCTTGAATCATGTGGAGAAAATGTTTATCTTGAAATATCAATTTTAAAAAGTAGAACCAAGGTGATTAAAATTTTGTCAAAGAAAAATTGTAAATATATTACATCTATGAAGAGGTTAAAGGCTGAAGAAGGAAAATATATAAAACTAATTTAAAAAGAGGGTTTCTGGAGAACAAATTATAGGTGTCTTGTTTATTCTTTAAATATTTCTGAATTTTTCCAAATTATCTATAATGAACTTGCACTACTTTTATAATCAAGAATTCTATTTTAAAATCACAGAATTCAATCAGGATGAATTTCTTCCCAAAAAAATCACTAATTGATGATCAAAGAAAGCCAAATAATATGTCCTTGTATAATTACATATATTCATCTATGCAAAAAATGAGTGAATGATATAAATAAAACCACCGATACTATACCATAGGAACAGCTATGTGTTCCTTTAGTTTTTCAAAGAGCATCTGTCACAGTGAAAATACTCCACGTAATATAATTAATAAGGAGGTTAACGACGTATTTTTGAAAATTTCTTTTTCTAGGACAAAATGGCTTTGTGATTTTTAATGCTTCCCAAGAAAGACACCTGCACTTAATTTCAGCCTTTCTTCTAAAACCATTTCTTCCATTAGTTTCACCAGCTCACTTTTCACAGCAATTATTACAACTCTTCAGAAGTTCTGCAGAACTTAATAAAACAGCAAACGTAGTTATATATCCAGCAGTCATTTTAGACAATTAAATGCAGTTTTCAGTTTCCCTACACAAATGTGATAAATTGGAGCCCAGGACATTGCTTTGAACTCTGATGAAAGGAGTAATTTCTATTTCAAGCAACACCGTTCCCAATTTAAACTTTGGAAACAATCACTATAAAAAGTTGTCTTGACCAATTTATTCCACTAGATGGCAGTCTTGGGAAGCTACATGTAACGAAATTGTGTGATTTCTGAACATCAACCAAAAGACTAAGAAAAAGCAAGGCTATGGGAAGGTAAAATGAGGTTTAAAACGCTACAATAAGGAAATATAAACAAATTTGGGGGAAAAATTTAGGAATCACAGCTGAGACGGATAAGGGGAAACAAAAAATGACTAGACTCTCCTATCTGTATTAAGCATGCATTTTCAGATGTATAGCTCACTCCCTTTCTTACTTTGCTTTCATTAATCAAGTCCTCATGGAGCCCGTCCCCACCAGTGAGAGGACCAGATTCAATGTGGCCTTGTGATAATCATCTTCTCTGGCTTATGGCTCACATGCATGGCAAGCAAAATTAGGGATCTAAAAATGCACAGAACTGAGTTGCCCTCTGAAATGGAAGGGGAAGGGAAGATAAACAGACACCAGTTAGCGATGCAAGATGGAGATGGATCATGTTCCTATACCTCCCAAGATACCACTTTATGCTAACTGAATGCTTCGCCTTTTTATACTAAAGAAAACTACTTTGAATTAAAATTAGGCCATTTCAGAATCCAAACAGTTTGAGACCATGTCACTGATTCTTTTTGACTGAAGCAAAAGCTGGAAGGGTATCCTTAGAAAGCCTTGAAACTGAAAAACACTTTTTGCCCAGAATAGAGAGGACATGTAACAATACCTCATCCCTCTCATCAGGCTGTGGCATTGCAGGTAACTGCTTAATGTGGCTTTCTATGCTTTTCCTCTTTGGGCCCTTACTTTTTTCAGTGCCAGTTATGAAATGGAATTAAGGCTTCAGTTATTTCAGGAATGCCACAGATGAACTCAGCAGCACTAAACCATATGAGAAGCCAAGGACAAAGAACTATCGCTGAATCTCTAATAATTGGTCCTTATCCTTCCACTAAAATCATCACTAATTGAGACTGAATTGCTGGTGCAAAGACTGAGTAGAAATCACCTAATGGCATTCATTTACTGGGTCAAGAATGATAGCGGTTCTTTAGTTCATTCTTACAAAACACTGTTAATTCTTTAGTCTCCCCTTTCAAGAATTCATCTAGCACAGTATTTGTCTGTAATTCTTATTAGTAAACCAGGGCAACTCCATAGATGTAGGATAATGGTGTCAGGTGACTGCCTTATTACGAATGTCAGACTGAAGTTTAGGATATGAATTTCTAATTTTAACAAATAGTCAATCGGGATGGTAAACATTTAGATAATCCTCAAATGCTAAAAAAAAAAAAAAAAGAAAAAAGTCATTGAATAGAACATCGTTAGGAATAATGTGGAACAGAATACAAGCATCATCACATACCCTATTACAAAAAGTTAGTGACTGTATATTTTTACCTAATCAAACATTTTTATTCAAAGGAAAGTAAATACTTTCCTTATCATCCAAATTGTCCTTCTATATTGCACTAAATGTGTACCTGAAAATTTCAAGAATCTGTATGTATAATGTTTTGAAATTCAGTGTACAATAAATCCACTGTAAACTATAAAATAAATACTGATGTACTTGAACAGAGATGCTCATACAAGCAGATATTGGTATAATATGAATAGAATTAATGAAAATATTAAGAAGTTTGATATGGAAAATATAAGACAATGGATATATTTTTCTTGGGGACTTGGTAGGTCTTCTTAAAAGGCATAGAGGAAAATATTAACAATTTTGGCAATATTAAAATTTAAAACTTTGTTGCAAAAGGCATAAAAAGTTAAAATATAAGAGATTGAGGCCGGGCGCGGTGGCTCAAGCCTGTAATCCCAGCACTTTGGGAGGCCGAGGCGGGCGGATCACAAGGTCAGGAGATCGAGACTATCCTGGCTAACACGGTGAAACCCCGTCTCTACTAAAAAATACAAAAAACTAGCCGGGCGAGGTGGCGGGCGCCTGTAGTCCCAGCTACTCGGGAGGCTGAGGCAGGAGAATGGCGTGAACCCAGGAGGCGGAGCTTGCAGTGAGCTGAGATCTGGCCAGTGCACTCCAGCTTGGGTGACAGAGCGAGACTCCGTCTCAAAAAAAAAAAAAAAAAAAAAAAAAAAAAAAAAAAAAAAAAAAAAAAAATATAAGAGATTGAGTGAAGTTATTTCTATTGTGCCTCCAAGACAAAGGATTAGAATCCAGAATATATATAAAGAATACAAATTACCCAACAAAAACAAAGTAGCAAATAATATACCCGGCAAATCTCAGATTAGGGCAAAGTATACAAATATGATCCCAACGCTTCTGTGAACCAAGGGGAAGGCTAAGGTACAAGAGTACTGTTGAAGGCAGAGGTGGGAATGGAGGGATGAAAGAAGATAATTTCATTTTCTTTGCATCTTCTCAGCTGTTGGCTACAATTTTTTTAAACTTTTACTGGTCTATCATTTGTTTCAACTTCTGTACATGAATTAACTATGTTTTTAAAAAGTCTAGATTTCCCTAGTTTATTGTATCAAGAAAGCCTTGAACTCTATTCACAATAACTCAGACACCAATGCCAGGTAGAAGACGAGGTGGTTGAAGGAAAAGAACAGACACTCTATTGTATGCAAAGATGTAGCAAACATTTTTTAAAAGAACAATGGTCAGGTTTGGCCTTTAGGTGTAGATTTGTTTCTGCATCAAGATGATGAATGAAATTCTGTGTATGGATGCCACTCAAATTTTCAGATATTGTTCTGAGATTCTGACAAAGTGGACCACTTTAAACCAGGTTTATGATCTTCTCTAGGAAAATCATAAGCAACTCAGTCCAGGTTTTACGGGTTGGCACTACAGATTTCCACAAGAGAGCAGCATGTCCTCAGTTTTGAAAAGACATTGGCGTGTTTTGCTTCCATTCTCCACTCTAGATTTCTTTTTTCCCTTTCATACCAATGGCTGCTAAACACAAACATGTTTGGCTTCATCTGAGAACACCGATGTGAACATAATACATTCCTCCTCTACGCAGGCACAGGTGAGACTCTACTGGACACATGCTCATCATTTGCAAGAACACAGACCTGACCCAGCATAAAGAATGTGTTAAATGACAGTGGGGACAGTGGAGAGCTGTTTGAGATTATGTAATCTCATTCTACACAAGCTGGTAGAATTTTTCTCTTTATTAAGCACTGTTTACCTTCAGAAAATTTATCTTCCTCTCTTAGGTGAGTATATATTCACCAAAAACTTACAGCAACATGTACTGCTTATGTAAACATACAATAGATGGAGGTACTGTTTTCAACTTAAAAATATATATTTATACAATTTAGCACCTTCCTTCCAAGGCAAATATTAAATTATAATGTTTTCATGTTGACTGAGTCCCAAAAAGGTGCCAGGTTCTATAGTTCATATGGAAATAAAGTTAGGAGTGTATTAATAATATAAGAATTCAGTTTTCATTGTCTTTAATTTCAATACACAAAAAGAAAACTGAATTTTGCAGTAAATATATTTTCCAAATTGGTAAAAATTATTTTAATCCCAAATCTTACTGACTGCATAGACTACTTGAGCATTTTGTAATTTAAGTAATGCTTAACTACATTTGATTTAATGAAACATCAAAGAACCTAAAAGTAAAATCCTCTGTTTTTTACCCTTATTATCTATAAAACAGATTTGTTTTGTTGGGTTTTGTTTTTGTTTTAAATTCCCTAAAGCTTAGGTTGTTTTCCAGGGTGAATTATTTACTAATACCTATTACCCTCAAAAAAGGAGATTTCCCATCAAACTATTGGCATCCACTAAGTAATAATAACCTAAGAATTCAGCTGTGCAAAAAAAGCTATCTAAAGGGACCAGGAATGAATTACTTGTTTCACAGATAATTCTGTCTCTGCACAAAAGAAACAAGGGAGGGCTGCATTGTTCTTTTGATAACAAATAATAGATACCTTCTCTTATTTTCTCCTTTGCCTGCTCCAGGAATGAAGATGGAAATTTAACGCAAAGCATCCTGGTCCTTGCTCATTATGATTCTGTAAAGTCCTGCCATTTAGGAAATGTGTCTCAATTTCTGTGGAGATGAAGCAGGAAGGTCAGATTGAGCTTTAATCAAGGTATCTCCCTGCTGGGGTAGGAAGGCTTCCCTCCCCTCATATATGTGGCTTTAATTTGACTGCTTTTTTTTTTTTTTTTTTTTTTTTAAGTGCCTGAAGCCATGTTAGGGTCTGGCCGTGGCTGCTATTCACTTAATCCCTGAAGCCCAGTGAGTATACTGATATTGTCATTGACAATTTACTCTTGAGGTATTTTTCTGCTAAACTGGGAGGAATTTTGTTACTGTGCACTATCAAAAATACATGAAGGACTTGCCCCTTATTAAGAGATGCCATGTCAGTTGAGCTAACATTTATAATGAAACCCCAGCAATGAGCAGTCTCCATCCCTAACAGGAAACAAGGAAAAAAGTAGAACTCTTAAATTGCTCTATGCTGCAGGGAGGATTAGCTTCCTCCTGGGGAAAATATAGTGTGCTATCATGCCATTTTGTTCAAAGGATTTCCCCTCTTCTCACTGCCTTGGACTCTTTGTCATAGTCTCTCCCCTCACCCTGCCCCACCAGCATCCCCAATGCATGGGCATGGCCCCCAAACCCTTTGGCAATCTTCTCCATCCCTTTTATTTCATAAGGGAAAATTTATTTTCTTTTTCCAGTATTCTAGATGCTATAATTCATTCTGCATTAGGTGGGGATTACTGATTGACTCCCGAGAAGTCTGGAAAGTTAGACATTGATAAATCAGGTAGTTTTGGGGTTCAGAAGGGTGTCATACATGCTCCCAGACTTGATACTAGGTATGCCAGCTAAATTTTTCCCTTCGATTTGGAAGTCTCTCAAATTCCACTAAAGTGGTAGACTATATGCATTAAAAACAAAACTTGATTGCTATTCATCAAGTTTGAAACCATATATGTCCCACCCTTGGGCACTAGACATATGACATGGTTATGAGTGGGGCAGCCAACCCTACACAAAACCATAGGAATTGGAATCCTGTCATTGCCCCCTCCACCACCATTACCCTTGTCAGCCCCCTCTCCCGAGGCACCTTTTCTTCCCCATTCTTCCTCTGGCTGGCTATCTGTTGACAGTTAAGGGATAATTAACATCATTTTAAATTAGAAACATTTTCAGACAGGTTTGCAACTGAAAAGTGAGAATCAAGAAAGTTCTTCCATATGGCCTTTGGAAGGCTGCTTACCCGGGTTCTAAATAAAATCTCCAAAGCGACTCCAAGGATGTTGTTTGTAATTAGGGACTTTCAAGGAGGCCAGGAGCTTCTCCATGTTGTCTCTTTAACAGACTTTAACAGACTTTAACAGACTTTTCCTAATGAAAAACCTGTCCTTTTGCTAAAAATACCTTGAACTAAGATATCAATATTAAGAGATTAAGTAATAGTGCTTCAAGAAACAGAAAAAACTATTCTGTTAATGCCACAAATACTCCCCTCCCAACTTTTTGGTTTTCAAAATTACCTGCTCTTACTAGATAACACCTAGACTTTTCTAAACCATTTACAAGAGCCAAACTATTACATTAGCAAAGTGTCTTGGAAGCTCTGTCTCACCTCCCAGTTATCAGCCCCAAGACTGCCCAATATCCAATGTCAAGGGATGCAAAGTTTGATTCTTATCTACAAGTCTTGGCCTTCCTAACCTGATAACAGCCATGTTCTCTCTCAATATCTATATTCTTACATTTGCTAAGGCTCTTAATTGAGAGCAACAAAATCAGGCTCAAGAGAAGAAAATAAAATTTTTGATAAGATATGAAAGTGTCTACAGAAACTAAGGAAGAGTTGCCCAGCAGACCACGGTAAGGGCAGAAACTCAGACGGCAGATGGTCCTCAAGAATGGAATTAGGATCATGGTAGGTCTCCCACCCCATCTCTGCTGTGTGTTCTGCAATCATATTCATTCATTCATTCATTCATTCATTCATCCATTCTCTCTCTCTTTCTCTCCCCTCACCCCCTCCCCCACCCCTGCTTCTCTCTCAACTGGCATTGTTTTCTCTATTCATTATGGCAGAAAAATACAATCAGTAAGTAGTCTAAATTTTATACAGTATAGGTCTGTCATCTTGACAAACACAGAATCATCCTCAGAATAAGTTTTAAAATGCAGACAAATACTTTGGCCTATACAAATATCTTAATTTTAGGATATAAATTGTGTTCAGAAGATGTACTCACATGTCAGTGCACACTGGAACATGGTGGCCAACAAAAGGTCAAAAAACGGAATGAGTACTTGTGATCAGCTGAATAATAATCACCAAAAAGTATTCAGGCCCTAATCTTTGGAACGTATGGATGTTACCTTATTTGGCAAAAGTAACTTTGCAGGTGTGATTAGGTTAAGGCTCTTGAGGTGGGAAGATTATCCTGGATTATCCACTGTGCCCTAAAGGTGATCACAAATGTCCTTATAAGAGACAGGCAGAGTGAGATTCAGTTTTAGAGGAGATGAAAGCAGAAATTGGAAGGACGTTCTTTGAAGACAGAGGAAGAAACCACAAGCCAAGCAACACTGGAGTCTAAAACATGCAAGAAAACATATATTCCTGGGAGCTCCTGGAGAGTGCACAGCCCTACTGATACCTTGATTTCAGCTTAGTGAAAGCCATTTCTTTTTGTTTTTTGTAAGGTTTTGTTGCTGTAGTTGTTGTTTTATTTTTTCATGTGAAAGCCATTTCTGACTCCTATCCTCCATTACTGTAAAAGAATAAATGTGTGTTTTAGGATATCAAGTTTGTGGTATTAGAGCAGACATAGGAACCTAATGTAGTAATTCTTTAAAACACAAGAATGGGACTGGGCGCAGTGGCTCACGCCTGTAGTCCCAGCACTTTGTGAGGCCGAGGCAGGCAGATTGCCTGAGGTCAGGAGTTCAAGACCAGCCTGGCCAACAAAGTGAAACCCTGTCTCTATTAAAAAATGCAAGTTAGCTGGGTGTGGTGGTAGGTACCTGTAATCCCAGCTACTTGGGAGGCTGAGGCAGGAGAATTGCTTACACCTGGGAGACAGAGGTTGCTGTGAGCCAAGATTGTGCCACTGCACTCCAGCCTGGAGGACAGAGATTCCATTTCAAAAATAATAAAATAAATAAAATACAAGAAGGGGTAGCAATGCAAGGAAAGGAATTCTTAGTAAGACTCTGAGACCTCAGTACAAAAGAAGACTATAAATGGTCACTTGGGAGGAAGTTCAAAGAAAAACCAAGTATCGGGGGGGAAACCTAAATAGAGGAAAGAAAGATAAATATAAAGGCTAGAAAGGGCACTAAACTGGAAATTAACGTTCTGTTCCCAGATCCCTTACTCAGATTATAATGTAGAATAGGCTCTTTACCTTCTTAGCCTTTGTGTAGGCACCTTGACAGGAGGGTTTAAGTGACATAATCACAAAGGTTCCTGCAGCTTCAAGATTGTATGATGCTAAACCTCTAAGTTTTGGCCTAGATTTTGCAGTGTTAGCTCCTGGGGGCTCTTGAAGTTTACATTTCTGATTTTGACATGGTAGATACATTGACACAAAATCCAATACAACTAGAATGGAAAACCCCAGATGGGCACGTACAAAATCTCTGAGATTATTTAATAAGAAGGAGAACAAGGGAAACTAAAGGCAAGACCCTTGAGTCAGCTCTGGAAAAAATTTTCACAGTGGACTAACAACTGCTTGTAAAAGCATATGTGAATATTCCTCAAGGAAATCTGGAGACAGTTCTGCAGAGTTGAAAGTAAAACACAAATTTATCAGCACCACTGGAGGGAAAAACACATTCCCCGGTGATGACAGAATTTGTTGGTATAGAACAAATAGCACTTTAAAATAATAAGGTAATGTTTATGTTTGGGGAAATAATTTAAAGATAAACAAATGTGCCTACAATTGGTACATCAAAATTTATTTTGCCCTAAATTCCTCATCTGTGTTCCTTTTGTTGGTTAAAATCATAGCAATTCTAACAAAAGTTACTAGATATGTGAATCCTTATAAGTATGGCCATAAATTGTGTTTCAAAAATCTTCAAATCATTTGCATAGTTCTGTCATCATATGGAAATGCAAAGATGTTTGTTCTGTCTTGAAACCATAATAAAAAGACGACAAGCTATGTATGTGTCTGTTCAGTATTGCATTTAGCTGAGTGTAACAAAACTCAAGCTCTAATGGTTTAACGAAAGTGGGAAATCTCTTCGTTGATTAGAGTAAGTCCAGATGTAGGCAATTCCGGGTTAGTCCAAGGATTTCACGATGACATAAGTCTCAACTCCTATTCTGCTCTGTCATCCTCGCAAATGGCTTTACTTTACATTACTGACCCATAGCACAAGATAGCTGCTCCAGCTTCAACTCACTCTGCCTTCCAAGCAGGAAAAAGAGATGCAAAGGGCAAATGGTTTATTAATCCCTTTCAAAAGCTTTCCTCAAAGCAACATCTACGCACATTACACTGCTAGAACTATGTCCCTCTTTACACATCCCCAGTTGCAAAAGAGGCTGGCCAAAGCAATTTAAAAAAAAAAAAAAAAAAAAAAAAAAAAAGGCTGAGTACTTGCTTTCTTAAAAAGCATCAGAATTTGTTTTAGAAACAAAGCGCAGGATAATGAATATTAGGTAGACAACTAAAATATCTGTCAAATTCTTCAAAAATTGTCAACCATTTTATTTGCCTCAGTGAAGTGATCATTAGGGCTTCCCTTATAATCTCTTTTTAAAGAAGACTTTTAAAGAAAACTTTAGATTTTAAGATTATTTTTTAACTTTTAATTTCAGGGGTACATGTGTAGGATGCACAGGTTACATATGTGAATGTGTGTCATGGGGGTTTGCCGTACAGATTATTTCATCATCAAGGTATTAAACCTAGTATCCATTAGTCGTTTTTCCTGATCCTTTCCCTCCTCCCATTTTCCACTCTCTGGTAGGCCCCAGTGTGTGTTGTTCCTCTCTATGTGTTCTCATCGTTTAGTTCCCACCTATAAGTGAGAACATGTGATATTTGGTTTTATGTTTTTGCATTAGTTTGCTAAGGATAATGGCCTCCGGTTCCATCTGTGTCCCTGCAAAGGACATAATCTCGTCTTTTTTATGGCTACATAGTATTCCATGGTGTATATGTACCACATTTTCTTTATCCAGTCCATCATTGATGGGCATTTGGGTTGATTCCATGTCTTTGCTATTGTGAATAGTGCTGCAATGAACATATACGTGCATGTTTCTTTATAACAGAATGATTTATAATCCTTTAGGTATATATATATCCAGTAATAGGATTGTTTGGTTGAATGTTATTTCTGTCTTGAGGAATCATCACACTGTTTTCCACAATGGTTGAACTAATTTACAGTCCCACCAACAGTGTATAAGCATTCCTTTTTCTCCACAACCTCGCCAGCATGTTATTTTTTGACTTTTTAGTAATAGCCATTCTCACCAGTGTGAGATGGTATTTCACTGTAGTTTTGATTTGCATTTCTCTAATTATCAATGATGTCGAGCTTTTTTTCATATACTTGTTGGCCTCATGCATGTCTCCTTTTCACAACTGCCAAAAAAAAAAAAAACAAAAAACAAAAAAAAAAACAAAAAAAAAACAAAAAAAAAAAAAAACAGGAATACAGCTAACACGGTAAATGAAAGATCTCTACAAGAAGAGCTACAAAACACTGCTCAAAAAAATCAGAATTGACACAAATAAATGGAAAAACTTTCTTTGCTCATGGATAGGAAGAATCTGTATCTTTAAAATGGCCATACTGTCCAAAGCAATTGATAGATTCAATGCTATTCCCATTAACCTGCCATTGACATTCTTCACAGAATTAGAAAAAAAAAACAACAACCTATTTTAAAATTCATATAGAACCAAAAAAGGAGCCCAAATTGTGAAAGCAATCCTAAGCAAAAAGAACAAAGCTGGAGACATCATACTACCTGACATCAAACTATACTACAGGGCTGCAGTAACCCAAACAGCATGGACCTGGTACAAGAACAGGCACACAGAGCAATAGAACAGAATAGAGAACCCAGAAATGTGACTATACAACTACAAGTATCTGATCTTCAACAAACCTGACAAAAACAAGCAATGGGGAAAGGATGTCCTATTTAATAAATGGTGCTGGGATAACTAGCCATAAGCAGGATATTGAAACTGGACCACTTCCTTATACCATATACAAAAACTAACTCAAACTGGATTAAATACTTAAATGTAAAACCTAAAACTATAAAAAACCTGGAAGACAACATATGCAATAGCACTCAGGTCATAGGCGTGGGCAAAGATTTCATGAGGAAGATGCCAAAAGCAATTGCAATAAAAGGAAAAATTGACCAATGCAATCTAATTAAAGAGCTTGTACACAGCAAAAGAAACTATCAACAGAGTAAAGAGACAACCTACAGAATGGGAGAAAATTTTTGCAAACTGTATATCTGACAAAAGTCTAATATCCAATATCTATAAGGAACTTAAGCAAATTTATAAGAAAGAAACAACCACATTAAAAAGCAGACAAAGGACATGAATTCAGATTCTTTTGGTTGCAGCAACTGAACCAACTGACAAACTCCAGCAGAAAAGGGGGAGATTCTTGGACATACACTAAAGAATTTTATAAAATGAAGAAAAGTTTGAATAACTCCTCTCAGAAAGAAAACAATGTAGGGCTGCTCCAGAGACATTGTGGATTTTTTTCTCTACCAATCTGTCAATAACAGGTACAGACTACACGGTACATTTTATAAAATAGCACTCTAAAATTGCAAGGTGATAACTGCCAGCTCATGTCACAGCTGGATTTTTATTAGGTCACTGAATCACCCTATAAGGCCAGCATTTTCTGAATGATGGGGTATGTGATTGTTTCCATTAATCCCTTGGGTATCATCCCATTGCCTTGCCACTTTTGCTGTGAAGTCAATTTGGAGGTAATAAGTTTATTCCGACAGTGTATACGACCTTCAGTAAACTCACACATGGTGATACAGAGGACTAAAGAGAAGATAAAGAAAATTCAAATCCAGACTATGCATAACGATTCTAATATGGAAAAAAATTCTGATTTCTTCACTGATGAGAATTACCCAATTTAGTTAATTTAATTACCTCGTACCTAGAAAGCACCCTTGAGGTTTGGTGTTAAATTAGTGTTCAGAATTGAGTTCTTCTTCTTGAAAAATCATGCACTTAGCAATGATAGTAGGCAAGTCAGGCCCAGTGAGGAGACATTCATGCAGTTGAGCCTACAGTGAGGCTAACATCTATCTTTGTACCATGCCTGCCTTGTTCATGAGCCCACTGAATAAATACCTTTCTGGTTAATCAAGGGAAATGACTGACAACTATGGGTCATTTTGTCTACCTGATTTACTAAGGGCCTCTTCCACAGTGAAAGTCTTCTGAAAAGCATACATAAGATACAACTCTTTTCATCCTCTAAATGCATTCTGAGAGATTCAGCCACACCAACCCATCTCTTAACCTTCTGTCACCAATATTCCAATTTTGATCTTCCCCAACTAGAACTAGACAAAAACTGTTACCTAGAAATAAGTATAGATCAAAATTTCCTTTTAGCAAAATAAGCAGTAAATTGTTGTTTTGTGTTCTGGTCACAAAGAGACTTAACCTTCTCTGCTGTCTTTCAGGGCCACTCATAACTGGAACTGAAACACTGCAGACCACTTCCAGTTCATGTCAGCATTTCACAGAGAACCAGGCATGAGTGATTTATCTTTAGTTAAGTGGCCATGGGAAACTACCCATGAGGCCATCCTAGGTATGAATTGAGGAATTTATTGCAATGTAAACGATGGAAGTGAATGTGACCTGATTATGCAAATAATTTCTATATTCATGATCTAGTTTGATGAGAGAATGTTACTAGTTGTATGCAGCTTTAAAAATAATATATCACATAGCATGAGTTGCTTATGAGTAGCTCAAAGCCTGTAGCTGTCCAAGACCAGATGTTCTATCTTCACCAGTGTCAGAAAGCTGAGACTCATTCTAAGGTGAAGGAGAGTTACATGGAAAAAGAGGATGGCTCTGCCCTCACTCTGACTTCCACTCAACTGTCCCATGAGGGCTTGTCACAGACTACACAGTACTTCCTATTCTCCATACAGCACCTTTGGAACTGCTAATCATAGGGCTGAGTAAAGAGTAATGTAAATTTTCTTACAGAAGAGCTAAAGATGCTTCTCTTGCTCTGGGAGATTTTTGGATACCCAGAGGTGATAGATTCGTAATTCTTTCCCTCCTCTCTCTTGGCATGGTTCAGTGTGGATAGAGTCTATTTACCTGTCCCATAGACTTTGGGCTTCACCACCATATGACTTGCTTTGATCAATGAAGTGTTGGAGGGTATATACCAGTATTCCAATTTCTGAAAGAGACTTTGAGAGGTGATGTGTGTTTCTAGCTGCCCTCTTGCATCCCTGCCTTCCACGGAGAGAAACTCATACCTCAAGTAGGTGGCACTCCTTCAACTTGGACTCTGGAAAGAGAAGACACCTGAAGCAGACCAGAACCCTACCTGCAGCCTGAATTAGAGCTCCAGTGGCAATGTACAATGCAAGTGAACGAGAAATAAATGCTTGTTTTTGTAAGCTACTGAGATTCTTGAGGTTGTTACAGCAAAACCTAATGGAAGTATATAAATATGTCAAAGTAAACAGGTTAGAGACACTGCATAACATGCTTCTTCAAAATGTGTTATAAACTGTCTTTGCAATCTGAAGAGGACCACTTTGTCATGTGTTGTGCCTCCTTTTTTATAAGGGACACCAGGTATAGAAACTCATCTTTTAATTTGGAAATAATATCTCAACATACTCTAAACCATTAAAATCTTGGAAATTTCATAGTATCAAACCTCAATCATTTTAGAAGTTATGTGCTACCCCTTGAACCAAAATGTCTAGGGTAACTCCCATTTCCTGTTTTTCCAGGTCCATCATCTTGACATCATCAATAGTATGATAAAACCCATATAATACAGACTCTTGGGGGTTTGCTCAAACTATGCACCAGACTCCAGATGCTTTAAGTGTTGTTTGTTAATGACTCATAGCTATAGCCTTTTACTCAAGGCTACATGAGAAAGAGACTTTTTGAGCAAGGATCCTAATGGCCAATTTGGGGACAAATAGGCTGCTAGTTTTCCATCCTAGAATATACAGGAGTGCCCCTCACCTGCACACACACACACACACACACACACTCCAAAGGCCAACTTCAAATACCTAGTTTCCCACATTTCCTGAGTGTCTACTGCCTGCAATCTCTTCCCAAGATGATGATTGTATTTGTTTAGGTTATTAGGCCTGTGAGCAACAAAAATGAACTCTAGTTAGCCTAATTTAAAACATTATTGTAAGATTATAGCAGTGGCTCACAAATTAAAATAAGAGTTGAACAGTGAATATTTGAAGTGTGAAGAAATCACAAAACCTCCAGGGACATTTGCAGCAGAGATTTGAGACTTTAACACTGGCAGTTTCTGGAGTTTGGCTGCACATTAGAATCACATGGGCATTATGAAAGTTTTGTTGCTAATGCACAGTTTTTACCCTAATCTAAAATAAAAATCTTTTGGAATGGGACCCAGGCCTCAATAGCTTTTAAAATCTCAGAGGTGATCCCAGTTAGTAACCATAGTTGAAATTTAAGCTGCATTAGCATCACCTGGAGGGCTTGTTAAATCTCAGCGTTCCTGATTTACATAAAATCAGTTAGAAATAATTTGCATTCATAAAAAGTTCCAGGTGACACTGCACCTGGGTCTGGGTGGGGTCTGAGCTACTGCAATCCTAACAAGCTCTCATGTGTTCTGAGACTGCTGATCCTGAAATCACACATAGACTAGCAAAATTCTATAGCAGTGGCCCTCAAACTTTAGCATGTATGCATAGTAGTCATTGCAAACTTTGTGAAAACACAGATTACTGAACTCCATCACCAGATTCTGATTCAAGCAGCTGCCAGATGATGCTGATGCTGCCAGTCCATAAACCAGACTTTTTATAGCACTGCTCTAGAGCACTGGATCTAAACCAGAAAAGATTTTTCCCCTGAGGGGACACTTGGAAAGATCTGGGTACATTTTTGACTGTCACACTGGGGCAAATGAGAGAGGAGGGCAGATGGAGAAGGCACCTAGTGCGTAGAGGCCAGGGATACAGCTAAACCTTCTGTAAGGCACAGGACAGCCTTCCACAACAAGGAATTATCCAGCCAAAAATGTCAATAGTGCCAAGGTTGAGAAACCCTGCTCTAGAGTGTGGCCATTACCGAAGCCCAGTTGCTCCTCCCTAGCTATCTGTCCTGATTTTATAATTCCTGTGAAAAAGAATAATATTGCTCCCTCTAAGGTTACGTATCCACCCCTGGATCAATCAGCTATATCTGGGAGGCAAGACCTTGCTATACACACTGGAGATGCAGCCTTTGGAGAGACACAATAGAAGGCAGAAAACAAGATATTTCAAAAGTCAAAAGAAGCAGGGAAAGCTTAACCTTAGCTGAGACCACTGTGTTCACTAGAGTCAAGATGATGGTGAGTAATGGGCATCTCTTTCTGAGCGGTAAAAAGATGTTTGTGTCTTCATATATGCAGCAGTCACTGGAGCTGCTGTCGTAACCTGAACAGCTGAGAACCTCACCCTAGTCTTTGAACCCTAATGCAGTTGCAAAGAGTTCCTTGTATTTCTATACTTCTTATTTTTCCTTGAAATAGATCATCATCCCTGAGGTAGCTGAGCCTATTTCTTTTTCTTGCAAACCAAAGCATGCACACACACACATGCAGGCACACATACACACAATGCTTGGTGTTGGTTCAACATGTACTTTCCATCTGTCCCTCCCAGGATCTGGTGAAACACACAGCCAGCTGAGGCTAAGGGACATGGCCTACCCAGTCTTATGGGATCACCCTTCACTTCAGTTGTTCAATACTGTATCAGCACTAACTTCTTTATTCTACCAAAGTGTTTTGGAATTGTTACTTTATTGAGTAGAAGTAATAATAGCTATCTTTTATTGAGCACCCTTTCAGGCTTTGTCCTGAACAAGTATCCAAAATTTGCAGATACAGATATATACATATACAAACATACACACATATATACACACATATATTCAAATATACACACATATATACATGTATACAAACATATGTTTGTATGCATATATATGAAATATATATATTTTTAGTTCTAACAAGATTTTCATGAGAAAATATTATCAACAAAGAAAATTAGTCTTAATGAAGTTAGATAACAAGCCCAAAATAATATATTTTGAAAGTAGAACTGGAATACAAACCCAGGTCTGTAAAACACCAAAATCTTTTACTTAATCACCATATTCTCCTTTATACCCTACCCTCTCTGCCATCATCCCACCATCCATCACCTAGTAATAGTGGTGCGAGGCTTTCATCATTTGATGCACATTATTTCTAGGCTACATGTTAGCTAAAATATAACTTCATAAGTGCAAATTTTACTCACACACCTACAGCAGAACCTGGCCAGATAGCAGGTTGTCAGTAAATGTGTTTTTAATAAGTGTTTTGTTTTAGAAGAGTTTTACATTTGTACAACATTTACAAACACAGTACAAAGAGTTCCTGTCCACCCCTCACCTAGTTTGCCCTTTTGTGATTTCAAACAGATGGTAAAGTAAACTCAGAATGAAAGAGCCCTCATTGTAATCATTTTCTGAACAAAGACACCGCATATGAGCCTGTAACTGCAACCAACTCCCTGTAGGTCAGCCGGCAACATGCTGTCAGATCAGCCCAGCTGGAATGAACCCTGGGTGTCAAAGAATGTTCTGGGAATTTCCCGGAGCTTTGTGGATTTCACACCTGACACTTCACTGGCTCTTACAACAGAGGGTAAGTGAGCAGAGTCTGCATTTTCCAGGCTAGCTCCTCAGAAGGTTGTGTCTCACTTAGATCATCAAAGCCATTGGCCAGATGTCCTGTCATGCCCTGCACTTTGTACAATGCCAAGTATACTGCAGATAGTTCCACAAGTGCTAAATAACAGTGTCTAACTTTCATGGGCTATTTGCTGTACAGTCATTCTTTATATTCATTCTATTAACTGCCATTGTCTCTGCTCTTGGTGAGAAAAAGTGTTACGGGTGACAAGATGGACATCTGTTTAAAAGACATGTTCAGAAATAGAACTCCTTGCTCCCAATCATGTCAAACTCTCACAGTATTTGACTGGAGCAAAGCATAAAAAAGTTTTAGCGGCTTGTCCTTTATGCTAGTTGCAAAATTTACAACCACCCCTCCACTTGCATCTTCTCTGAGATCCTATCTGCCTTTGAGGACTAACGTGACATAATTCTACTCAACTATAATAATGTAATGGTGAAGAGGAATTTTCTGCTTGGAAGAGACCATCTCATTTCAATATGCTGTGACATCTTTTGGAAACCAATATCCTCTATAATGGAGAATGGCTGCAGATCAAGGGCAATCATTTCTGTGATTTATGAGCAGTGCAAGCAGATGGTTTTTTGAATATTTGGCCTTTTCCCAAAACCTCATGCAAGCTAAGCTGTTATATCTTATTGCATGAAAAGTCTGCTTCCAGGTGAGGGGATGGGCTGACTCCGAATCTGCCTTTGTACTTGAAACCAGGGGCAGAAGATACAGCTAACCTAAAGAAAGTCAAAGAAACTGGGTTTTGTTTTTTGAATTTTCTCTATAGTTAGCAGCAATCATAACTACAGACCAACTTGTGACCACCAAAAAAAAAAAAAAAAAAAAAAAAAAAGACAGCCAGATACCTGGTCTGGAAGGTGATGATGTCTCACTTTGCCATGGTTATTAGATTATCAATTTTCTCCCCCCAAGACTTGTGTGATTCACAGGGAACACTATTAGCCTGGCAAGAATTAATTACAGCCCTGACAAAGGTGACCTTCCAAACAAAAGCAAAAAAGCAAACCAGTCTTTTGTGTGAGGCACCTGAATGATTAGGAGGTTTGGCTAGGATTCTTAACAGGATCTTGAGAATTGCCATCTGATTAAAAAGGAACATGTTGGATTGTTTTAAGCAGAAGGCCAGAGTGTGTGGGACTTTAGCCTAAGCCATGACAGGAAATATTAATTATCTGCTGTATTCAATATATAAGATTTGAAGGCTCCTATTTCAATTCTGTTAATCTCATCACAGGTCATAAAAAAATGGGAATTTTGAGGACCAAAGACTGACAATGGAGAAAGAAACATCATTTCATTTCAGCATCAGAAGACTTGGGGATGTTGCACATTGTCTTAGTCTGTTTGGGCTGCTATAACCAAATAATAGAAACTGGGTGGTTTATAAACAACGGAAAGTAATTTCTCACAGTTCTGGGAGCTGGAAAGTCCAAGATCAAGGCATCAGTAGATTTGGTGTCTAGCGAGTGCTCGCTTTTAGTTCATAGATGGTGCCTTCTTGCTGTGTCCTCACATTGTAGAAGGGACAAGGCAGGTCCCTGGAGCCTCTATTATAAAGACACTAGTCCCATTCTAATGATCTAATCACATTCCCAAACCCCACCTCCTAATACCCCTAATACCATCTCATTGCTGATTACGTTACAACACATGAATTTTGGAGAGGCAGAAACATTCAGACTGTAGCACACATAGGAGTGAAGGAAGCCAGTCAGAGCCACCTGAAACAGGACCCGCAAAAAGTGACTTTATCTACAGTCAGTCTATCCAACACTGTGTCCCTAGCTTGAGATTCTATCTGTTACTCTTCCTTTTCCAGGATATTAATATTGGGAAAATGTATGAAGTCACCAAAATGAGTCTTTAAGAATCCCACATTCTTCCCTGTAGCAGTGAAACCGTCCCTCTCCTCAGTTTCTCAGTGCCCAACAGCACAGCAATCCTTTCCTAAACAAAACTGTGCATTCAGGAAAGGTTTTGCTACCTGTAACAAACCTCGAAATAAACCTACATCAATTTTTACTGCAAAGGTTTTATTTTGGGGCTGAAATGGAAAGCTTTGGCACATGTTAAAAGGATTTCAAGGATAAACAGTAAGTTTTCTTTGTTTTTTGTTTTTTGCAATGCTACCAACTTGTCACAGTGGCAAGCTTCCTTCCTATGATTAATTTTGCTCCCAGAAAGTATCCAATGTCCCAGAAATGAACAATTAGGCAGATCTGTCTGTCTCTACCAGTGTATTCTAAGACCATACTGGGTTCAGCTCATAGGTTTCCCTGGAAACATGTACTTGCACTGGTCTGTCCATTTTCACAGCTCTGGGTGACAAAGGGTACAATTCTCTTTAAGAATGTAGCCCTGGCTGGGAGCAGTGGCTCACACCTCTATCCCAGCACTTTGGGAGGCGGAGGTGGGCAGATCACCTGAGGTCAGGAGTTCGAGACTAGTCTGGCCAACATGGAGAAACCTCATCTCTACTAAAAATACAAAAAAGTTAGCCAGGCATGGTGGCAGGCACCTGTAATCCCAGCTACTCAGGAGGCTGAGACAGAAGAATCGCTTGAACCCGGGAGGCAGAGGTTGCAGTGAGCCCAGATCACCCCATTGCACTCCAGCCTGGGCAACAAAGAATGAAACTCCGTCTAAAAAAAAAAAAAAAAGAATGCAGCCCGGAGCATCCTTAGGAAGTCTTACAATTTTCAGTTCTATGAATATTCTTCTTATTCCACAAGTTCTGCTTTTATTCATCCCCTTATTTGATCATTCACATACCCATTTAACAAAAGTTTATTGATTGCCTGTCCTAGACTAATGACACAGTCCTGGGCTTACAGCTCTGAAAAGGGCAGACAAGGTTTATGTTCTCACATATACATTTAATTATCTGCTTGACTTCATGTTATTTGATTATACTTTTAATCATTCCTTGAGCTACTTCATTGTTTTTGAAGAAGCAAAGTATCTCTAACCATTTTACATTAAATGCCAACACAAGCCAGCTTCTCATAAACCGTTAAGTAAAAGATATTCAAGTCCATTATTAAGAAAAACAATAGCAAGGAAAATATTAAGAAAATTAATGGCATATTATTAAAGCTGTAATGAGATACAAATTCATAATTTGGTGTTGGTCACTGTTTCTTATTTTAGCCATTCTGATAGGTATATACTGACATTTTAATTTGATTTTCCTAATGATTATGATGTTGGAAATCTTTTCACATGTCTATTTGTCATCCGTTTTTCTCTCATTTTAGCCATTCTGATAGGTGTATACTGATATTTTAATTTGATTTTCCTAATGATTATGGATTATGAAAAGATGTTGGAAATCTTTTCACATGTTTATTTGTCATCCATTTTTCTCATTCAGTAAAATATCTCTTCTTGACATTTGCCCATTTTCTTGTTTTTGTTTTACTGTTTTGAGTTTTTTTGCATATTCCAGACACTAATCCTTCATCAGACATGTAGTTTGCAAATATTTTCTCCTAGTCAGTATCTTATCTTGCTATCCACTTAAAAGGGTTTTTCACAGAGAAAAGGGTTTTTAATTTTTTTTTTTTAATTTTATGAAGCTCAATTTATCAATTTTCCTTTTCTGGATCATACTTTTGGTGTCAAGTTTAACCCTAGATCTCAAAGATTTTCTCCTATTTTTTTTCCAAAATTTTATAGTTTTACATTTAAGTCCATGTTCCAATTTGACTTAATTTTTATATGCAGTATGAGACTTATGTCAGTTTTTGTCTATGGATGTCCACTTGCTCCAATATAGTTTGTTGAAAATGCTAGCTTTCATCAAATTGCTTTTGCATCTTTGAAAAAAAATCAATCAGGCTTAATTTTGGAGACCTGCTTCTGGGTTTTCTATCCTGTCCACTGATCTATGTGTCTACCCTTCTGCCAATAACACAGTCTCAGTTACTGTAGAAATTAAGTAGACTGGTTCCTCCCAATTTGTTCTTTTTCAAATAGTTTTAGCTACTCTAGTTTCTTTGACTTTCCATTTAAATATTAGAATAATCTTCTGTATATATACACAAAAAATATTTCTGGAACTATAGGAATTGCATTCAGCCTGTGTATCAATTTTTGGAGAATTGACATCTTTACTATGTTGATTCTTCCAATCTATGAATATGGTATGTCTTTCCAGCTATTTAGATCTTCTTTGCTTTCTTTCATCAGTATTTGTAGTTTCTGTCTCCAAGTCCTATTTATGTTTTGATATATTTATACCTCAGTATTTCTTTCTCTTTTTTTGGAGCAAATTTAAATGGTATTTTATATTTAATTGTGGCTTTTCTACATGTTTATTGCTGATGTATAGAAATAAAATAGATTTTTGTATGCCTATCTTGAATCTTGCAACTTTGCTGAACTTACTTATTCATTCCAGGAATTTTTGTATAGATTCCTTGGAATTTATACATGAACAATTATACCATCTGAAAGTAGGAACAGGTTTTTTTCTTCCTTTCCAACCAATATGCCTTTTAGTTCCCTTTCTTGTCTTGTTGTACTGACTAGAACTTCTAGCACTAAGTTGAGTAATAAGAGCAGACACCCTTACCTTGTTGCCAATCTTAGGGAAAAACATTTAATCTTTTACTATTAAGTAAAATATTAACTGTGGAGTTTTTGTAGATGATCTTTAACAGATTGAGAACACTCCCCTTTATTTCTATTTGTTCTGAAAGTCTTTGTGATGAATGGGTGAATGTCCAGTGCTTTTTTCTGCATTGCTTGTTATGAACATAACAATTTTTTCTCTACCATGGTAGGTTGCATTAATTTATTTTCCAGTATTGAGCTAGACTTGCCTTCTTTGAACAAATCCCATTTGTTCATAGTGTCTAATTCTTTTTAGCTGAATTATATTTGATAGTGTTTTACTGAGGATTTTTACATCCATGTTTATGAGGGATACTGGTCTATAGTTAGCTTTTTTGTACTTTAATTTTTTGGTATCAGAGTAATACTAGCATCATAAAATGAATTGAGAAGCATTTTCTTCTCTTCTAATTTCTGGATGACTTGGTGTACAGTTAATGTTAATTCTTTTTTTACATGTTTGCTAGAATTCGCAAGGAAAACCATCTGGGCTCGGATATTACTATTTTGGGAGTTTTTAAGTAATAAGATCAATTTTTTAAATAGTTACAGGGCTATTTGAATTATCTGTTTTATATTGGGTGAGTTGTAGTAATCTGTGGTTTTTGAGGATTTGGCCCATTCATCAAAGGTATCAAATTTATGTGTGAAATCATTTCTTGTGGCCTCTGCTAACATATGAGGAGAGTGAGTGGTCTTTCCACAAAAGGGAAGTCAGGAAAGTCATGACACTCCTCTAGGCCACTATCCAGGAGAGACAGAGGTGCGTGATTACTGCCAGGTAAGACTGGGAGTTCAAGATCCCCATGTGGTATCCACTGATACCACAGAGTAGGTGGGTCCTCATAACTGCCTGGTAGGTATGAAAGTCTTGGCTCCCTACTTATCCTTCCCTAACATGACCCTGAGAGGGGAGATGATGCACCTTGTCACATTCTGGTGAGGATAGAAGTCCAGATTCACATTTAATCCTTGCTATTGTGGATAAGGGTTGGGATCACAACATTTCTGTGGTGTTTGGCTACAGTGCTTTTTATTGATCTAAGAGAGCTTTTAGGGTTCTACTCTTGTTGTTTTGTCTGTCTGGGCTGCCCATTTCTTGGTCCTTTGGCTAGAGGAAGGTGGCTTTTATTGAGACTTTTGAAAATGTGTGCCTTTTGATTTTTCTGGGCTGCCAACTTCTTCAGCTCCAAGTCTGTGGTATATTAGGCAAAAAGAAAATCCAAGGAACTTACTACTCCATTATTTCTTGGGTCTCAAGATCTCCAGTAAGTCCACCTTCTTCTCTTCACCTTTCAGAATCTCCTTATGCTTGTTTTATATGTAAGTCTGGGGTTTTAGTTGTAGTTAGTGGGAAGAGTAAAGAACAATACTTCTAATCCATCTTCCCAAGAGCAGAATTTCTGAGTATCTTTAAAAACAAAAATAAAAAAAATTACAGTGTATTTTTTTTATAAAGAGTAATACGTGGAGTATATAAATTTTATAGCCCATATAAATCTATCAATAGATAGTAAATACAAAGCTTCTCTGATTCCTTTACATAAGAATGATAATATATGACTAAACAGAGAATTTCTGGTTAATCTCAAATTATTTTTACTTACTTCAAAATTCTATAAATATGCTCCACTAGCATCTAATGTTCAACATTATGGAGAAAAAGATTGAGACCAGCCTGATTGCTCTACTTTGTCTTTCTAGATGCTCAGAGGATTCTTTGTTTACTATTGAAATTCCAAAATTTCTGTAGGTATGTTTAGGTGTAGTTTTCCTATTGACCAGTTTGTCTCATGTGCTGTCTTAGGATGTTACTCATCTCAGGAAAGTTTTCTACTATTAGTTCCTGATGCTTGCTCTGTTCAATTTGTTCTCTCCTCTTGACCAATTTTCTGTAGGCTGAACTTCTGTTCTTTGCCTTCTGTTTCTGTCCTCTTCTTTTTGTTAATTTCTTCTATTTGTTATTGTGCTATGAATTCCAGGAGAATTGTTGAAAATATCTTCCAAGTTATTGGTTACATCTCTAAAGAGATGATTCTTATCAGTAACTGCTTCCAATGCAGACTTTAATTTCCTCATTACATTTTAATTCCTTTACAATGTAAATTTTTCTTGCCAATTCACTGTGTACTTACAACTATGCAGAAAACAACTTTTGACTTTTTTAATGTCACCTTTCTTCCCTTATTTCAGGGATTCTGATGTTGTTTTGAAGTTGAGTGCACAATTAAGATGTAATTACCTTCCCTCTAGTAAATCTTTTCCAACTGAATAATGTGTGGACGGAAAAACAAATATGACAAAAACAAATGTAATGAAAAGCAAATCTCCCTCTTACCCCCAAATATGCAACCATTTTCTGTAATCAAACATTGTTAATAGTTACTTATTTCCTTCCAGAAACATTTTATTTATACTCGAGCATGTAAATGTATGTTTATCTGTGCTGTTTTTAATATAAATGGTACAATAGAGGCCTTGATTTTTAAAAAATATCTTGAAGATAATTTTATAGTAGCATGTAACATTCTATACATTCTACTAACAACATAGAATTCTGCTAAATGAATTCACAATAATACATTTTTCTACTATCTCATGGGAGACACTTAAGTTGTTACAAGTACTTAACCATAGGGAATTTTTGAAAAGCATGATGTTCTTTTATTCTTTAGTTATGGTTAGGGGTGGGTGGGTTGTAGACATTTGTTTTTTGTGTTTTATTTTTCTTCAATTTACTTTTCTGTTTTTTGTTTTCTATTTTTCTTCAATTTACTTTTCTTTTTAATCTTGTTTGAATATCATCTTTGAATAATAGGAGATAGATCCAGACTTTGTGCTGACCTTACAATAGAGTGACTTAATTATCCCTGTTTCCTCTCATCCCATCCACATTGTGCTGACCTGACAATACAGTGACTTAATTATCCTTGTTTCCTCTCATCCCATCCACATTTTTACACTTTGTGTCTTCCTTCCGAACAAAACCAAGGTGCTGATCACCTTTATAGACAATTGATAAAGTCTGAAGAAATTCAAAATGTTAACAATATTTATCTCTGAGTAGTTGAATCAAGGGAGATTTTCACTTTTATGTTGATGCCTTTTATATTGCTTAAATCCTGTAATTGAAAAGGTTTTAATGTTTAAGAAAAAAATGCAATGGAAAATTAAAACATAGCATTACCAGTTCAACAACCCAAAATATGGGAGTAGTAGGCCACTAAAGCTGAATGTTACTCAAAAGAGGAACTTCATCTCTACGCCATTTTTCTAAGTGTGTTGAAGCCATTCCACTGGTGACAAGCTTTCAGTTGGTCCTGGCCCCATAACAGGAATAGCGGACACCTTTAGATGTCAACCCATAAAAGTTCTCCCTTATTCACTGCTAACAAAACCCTAATTTTGTTTGGGCAGTAAATTAAGCCACAATCAAAAGATTTAATATGCAAAAGCTCAGCAAAAGATTTGAGCTGGGTCCAAAGATCAGCAACAACAGAAAACTAAAACCTACTCCAGGTCTGAAAGAAAAGAGAGATGAGCAATTATTCAATCTAAGGCAGAGCTATAACTACAGGAAAAAGGCCTCCTAGCAGGAGCTGTGGCCTTCGGTAGAAAGAGAATGATATTACCAAACCCAAAGAGGGGTGGAGTCATGGAAGCCGGTTCATCCAATAGGAGTGGCAGCCCAGAGGAACAAACTGTGGCAATGCAGGAAGGACAGAAGATAGGGGAAACAAATGCTCTCAACCATTCTATTCTCCTGCCTTCAGATTTCTTACCATTTCTTCTGGTACCAAAGACTCAATGAGAAGCCAGATGGAAAGGGAGTTCAGGTGATCTGTGCTACAGAGGTCAGCTCCCTGAGGTATGAAGCAGGTTGAGAAGGACAGGGAGATATACATTTTCAATGCCCTGTCTCACATCCTCTTGGCTCACCATTTTGTTCTGACTATTGCTTTAGCAACCAGCCGACGCAATAGAACCTTAATTTAGCTGCACAAATGTTTCTTGTGCTTCAGGAATTCTTTGTCTCCACTGCATGAGATACCTACACAAGACTAGCCTGCTTACTCATTCTGCATCATACTCTGACTGTACATCCAAGGAACTTAGCAGCCCCAGGGGCAAGCCTTGACCAACTGGAGTTGGAATCAAGTAGATAAATATACCCTTTTCCCATGTCTTCAGCAAACAAGTCTGAAGGAGGATCTATACCATTCTTCAGAGGGTTTTCAACTAAACTGAACCCCAGTTGCCCATAGTAGTAACTAACATTCAGTGTTAATAACTCCACTCTTGGATTATCTTTATATATTCTCCATTTCACTAGTCCTAATACTCAAGGTTTAATTTGTATCAAATAGAGAAGAGGCTTCCAATACCGGCCATTGAATCCCACGACAGAATGCCGTAGCTTTTCCTGAAGCAAAATAACACACTATCAACATCACCGTTCAATCCTCTGACTGCTGTTCCCTGAGGTCACTTCCTCAAATAAGCTATCTATCTGCATCTATCCCTTTTCTCCAGCTCTTCTTTTGGGGGAAACCCATGATAAAATAGGCAGAAAACAGGTAGCTCTAGAGTAGCAAAAGGAAAGTAAGCAATCCAGGTGTCCATCCTTCTCCCAAGCAATGCAAGAGTAAATAACTCCATTCCAAAATTCAAGTGTAAACTAGGCATGGTGGTGCAGACCTATAATCCCAACTACTTGTGAGGTTTAGGTAAGAGGATTGCAGGAGCCCAGGAGTTCATACATATGCCCGAGGAACATACACAGATCCCATCTCAAAAATATAAATTTTTAAATCTAGATACAAATTCTTATTAATCTACAATAATGGCTTAGTAGTGGTTGTGTGACCAGTTTTGGCCAATGTCAAAAGATAGAAGTATGCTGTCATGGTTTACAGCATAAGAGCAACTATAGCACAAGGGTAGTTACAAACAGATAGTCTAAAATGTGAAGCTGTGGCTGAAAAAAAAAAAAAAAAAAACTAACTCTAAGGCTCAAGGCTGTATACACACTATCGATCCAATATTATCGTCTACCAAACCCAAACTGCTGGTGCCACAGTCATAGATCTATCTTGAGAAAGGGAGAAAAGAGAAAGTGAAGCTTGTGGTTGCCACAAATGTCTAGCCAGAGTCCAAGGGATGGGAAAATCTTAGGATTGTTTCTCAAATATGTATTTTGATTCTCCCGTGGTTTAGAGGATGTGCACAGCCAGCTCTGACTCCACAGGATAAAGTTAATGATATAAAGGAGAGGTACACAAACGTTTTCTGGAAAGGGATGGATAGTAAATATATTTTAGGCTTTGAAGTCCATATAGTCTCTTAAAAGCAGACACAGAAAACACATAAACAAATGGGCATGACTATGCCCCAGGAAAACTTTATTTACAAAACAAGTGGTAGACCTGATTTGGCCTGCAAGGTGTAGTTTGCTGACCCTGGTGTAAACCAAGAAGACTTTTGCTGCCACTTCACAAAGAACCCAATTGCACCAGAGTTAACAATCTCTTCAAAATGTGAACAATCTCATTAATAAATAAAATATTCAACTATCCAGTAGCTGTCTTCAAAAATTTTTTCTCTCACTTAAGAATATCAGCTTTCTATTGTTATTTCCAGAAAAAAATCAGATCACCAAATTACTATCAAATGATTCTATCTTCAATATTTTTAATTTCACAAATCACTTTATATCTCACTCTGAAACTTCCACACCCCCAAAAATGAAATTGAAAAGTGCAAGACCTGAAAACCTATTGTGAAAGTCCATCAATTTAAAAAAGAACACTAAGTAGAACTAAAGAAAATGTATTTGCTCAAATACAATCACATAACTAAACCAAAAGTAGCCTCCTGGAGATAACCCTGTGTTAAAAGATTTTCATGTTTTCTTGAGAGCCTTTCATGCTAAAATTTCTAAAAGCCCACTGGTTGCACACAGTGGCAAAATGCTACAGTGATTTAACAACCCCAGGCATAATGAAATAACAAAGGAAAGATATGATGGAGTATATTTCTTATCCAGTAGTAAAGTAATCTGCAATTTCACAAGTTAGAATTTGGTCGGGACCCAAATGCTAATTTCAGTACCAGGCAGAGTGTACTCAAGGTTTAATTTACATCAGAGAAGAGGTTTCCAGGACCAGTCATTGAACCCCATGTTGGAATGCAGTAGCTTTTCCTAAAGCAAAATAACACACTACCAACATCATTGTTCAGCAGCACCATAGGTATCTCTGTGGGAATTTTTTAACAAATTACTGACAAGGGTTGGCCCTATTTAATCCATGATTGTGAATGCCATCAGCGCCTATGGTTAGAGGGCTATAAAGCCAAAGAATAGCACACACTTGGGTTTTGTTCAGACTAAATTACTACAGAAAAAGGGCCAAATACCAAAGTAACCACAACCGCATCTTTAGATTGCCCTCTCAAAATTGTTATTTTTTTGTTCTGAGGATTTAATGGAAAAATAAGCAATTCCTTTAAAGTTGGAAATTAATTTTTTTCTGGTAAACGAATGTTTATCCCATTAAATGTGGATTTCTTTCTTCTTCTTTTTTAAATCAACACCCACACTTTCTATCAAAGAGCACAAAATTATTCTGGCATCTTCTTTAGACATTCTACAAACATAATTGGTTTCTTACAGATAGATAGATAGATAGATAGATAGATAGATAGATAGATAGATAGATAGATATTGATATCAAGCAACTTATGGCTAGAGAGTACAATTTACACAGATTTGAACAGATGCATACATTTAGAACTTAAAAACCACTGACCAAACACTGAAGCGTTTTGGTGGTGGTGAGCAAATGCAGCAGTTACATGTGTTGTATTCAGACAGAAGCGTGGGGGCAAGATTCCTGCTGACCTCCATTTTATCACAAAAGTGCTCCCAAGAGATCGAGTTGTAGAAAGGAAGTCCAAGTCCAAGACAAAAACAAAAAACAAAAAAACACGACAGATGAAATAGAGATAAAAGTTCAATTTAAAACATTACATACCATTTAAATGAATGGGAACTGGAATAAAGTTCCAAAAAGTACACAGAAGGAATAATCTGAATATGAAAAGTTACCAACGTCCTAAAGGGACACAACTGAGGTCACATTAAGGCTACTGGTTAAGTAATGGGTAAGATATTAAAAATCAAAAGAAAAGCCTCTGATCTGTCATTCATAGTGCTTTGCAAAGGATGCCATGTATAGTGATTTAATCCTGATAACAACCTGTGAAATAGATGTATTATCCCAATTCCCCATAAGGAAGTCCAGGAGGGATGAGTGCCTCATCCAGTCAGTTTAGCTAGCAACCAGTACAAAGAAAAACAAACTCAGGTCTTTTAGCTGTCTGTCTAGTGTTACTTTCACGCTACCACAGCATTCATTTTATGAAGGACAAAGCAGCAAAATGTCACAGTCCATGCACCTGTGGACTGAAAGGTATAACACGTTCAAAGTCAGGTTGAAACATTTCACCTCTGTACTCTGTACTTCTCCGGTCTTGCCAGTCACTGGCTGTCTGTGGGATCACATTAGTGGTGATGACCCAAATTTCACTGGTCTTGCCCCTACCTATATTGAACACACTTTCAGACTTTTGCAAACCTCTCCAAGAGCCTCCAGGAGATCCAGAAGTATCTCGTGAGTTATTTTCTCACTGTGTCTTAGCTTTTCAGTGACACCCACTGCTTCAAAAACACTCAAAGACTGTGCCTCTCAGTGCCACTGCTACAGCCACGGGAGAATATCCTTGTTTGACCAAGACGTTCGTAAGCTTCCCTTCAGCTTGACTAAACTTTTGACAGGCTTCTTCATGAATGTATAAGTCCCCCGACCTCCCCTTTTTTAGAACATTTACTTTACAAAGCTTACAATTGCAAATTTGTACTCTTTCCCTTTGAGATGTAAATCTTCTAGTCTCTTGCTTCACAGTCCAGTGATGTCTTTCTCAAGGACCTGAGAGCCATCTCTTTGAAATGCAATCATCAAGAAAGATAGCACTCTTTTCTCCTAGTCTCTGTGGGAGGGTAGGAACCTAACTTCCATAAGTGGCAATTAGCCAAAACACATGGCCTAATCATATGACCAGCCTCTCCCCTAATATCCTTCAAGAACTTTTCTACTAGTCCAGCCCAGCACTTAAGTCTTCCCACCTCTTGTTTCAGCAGAATTGAATTCTATCTCTCTTCCCTATTCCAAGATCTTAAATGAAGTCTTCTTTGCCTGTTTCCCTCCCTCCAGTGCAAATTTTTCACATCAAAAACCACACTGCCAAAATCTTCCCAGGACAACAAACCCTCAGAGACTCACAGAGACTCCTGGGAGAATGTCTCACTCCCTGACTCAGGTTACAGCTTATAATCTGCAATAAAGCCAGAGGACTCTCACTTTTCCCATATCTCATGGAGTTCTTTATGAAGTGTTCCCCTGCTTTTTGGCTGCAAGTCTGTAGCCTCAAGCAGAGACAGTGTGGTGGGCAGACACACGCTGCCCTCTTCATCTCAATTGTTGTCTCAGGTGCACAGAAAAAATCCAAAGCCCCTCAATTTTTAAAAAATCAAAATAAACGCCTCATGAACCCATGCAACTAAATAACAAACATGCTCATACCCATTTGAATTTCAGTTTAGTCCAAAACCAAGATCTTGATTTCACTTAGATGAGTGAAATAGTGCAATGGAGATGCTTAAAAATAAAACAAATAAGGAGAGAAAATTAAACGTTTTTATTCTTTTTTACCCCTTTTGCATTTTTAAAAAGTCCAATTTAAACCACCACTCATAGAGTATGTTTAAATACTATGTCTTACACTACATATCAATTTTTCAATTCAACTTTAGATTCCAACCCAGCAAATTTAGAGCAGTTTTATGAGAGAGAGAGAGCGAGAGAGAGAGAAGTAGAGAAAAGAAAAAAGAGGACTACCAGCATGGTGAAAACTAGAGAAAGTATATTTCAATTCAGTATTAGAAAAGGGTATAAGAACTACAGCTGTCCAAGACTCTAATTTGTGGTTGTAAAAAAAGTGTTTTTGTCCATGTTTGGATCAGGGCAGAGGCTGGAGATAGTGCATTCAGGATGTTGTAGAGGGTATTCACACATAGGGGAGGACATTGGAAACATCTGATGTTCAACACTGAGATAATACTATTTGATGGTATTGCCATTTGTAAAATATTACTATTTTGGATCCCTTAATGAGGTTTTCTTAATTTCTTTTACATGTATTAGCACCTCATGAACCAAATATAAAATATTCTCAAAATATACAGCATTTTTTGAAATGAACTCCCTATATCAGAAAGTCATTTTTATCAACACATGAACTTTAAGGCAGGGAAGGCAAAAACACTGAATGGTGCATTTAATTGAATATTATGTGTTGCTACTATCTTTACTCTTTGGCATCATGTATGAATGTGATTTAGTTCTTCCGTGTGGCAGTCTTCATGCAATTAGGCATTACTTACTCTTGGCTGAATGATCTGAGCACTACAGATAGGTAAATTATTCTTCTTCCTTTTCTACAAATAATGCATTCAATAGTTACCATAACACTGTGCCAGACGTAAAACTACACCAGAAGACAGAATCCCTATTCCTAAATAGCCAATGCTATAGGAAAGAGGGAGAAAGCTCCAGACAGGAATCAGATGTTTCTCTTTTAGTTATTGCCCGCCACCCCCAGGGTGGAGGGTGAGCAGCTGGGCTCAACCAAGTCTGGAAACCAAGCCAATTGGCCTGGCATCTTGGGCATTGGCTCACTTAATTTCTGGAGGTCATTCAATCTGGCTGGCACAGAGAGCCATGCAATATTAACAACAGCAAAAAGAGCTTACAAATTTTAGGGCACTCTAGGTTCAGACATTCTAGGCTTCAAATCTTAAGAGTTCTTAAAACTCTGCAAAATGGGAATAATACAGCAGGCTGTCTTTATCCATGGTTTCCGTTTCCGCGGTTTCAGTTACTGATGGTTAACTTTTGTGGACAATATTCCTGGCCCGAAAATACTAAATGGAAAATTTCAGAGATAATGTCTAAGTTATATTTTGCCTGCCATTCTGAGTAGATGGATCCCACTCCATCACACTGGGGATGGGAATCATCGTTGTGTGCAGCATCTCCTCACTGTGTATGCTACCCAGCTGTGAGTCACTTAGTAGCCCTGGTGATGATCAGATGGATGTCTCAGTGTTGCAGTGCCTGTGTTCAAGTCACCCTCATTTCACTTGATCACTGCTGTATTATTGAGGTCAGGAGTTCAAGACCAGCCTGGCCAACACATTGAAACTCCGTCTCTACTAAAAATACAAAAATCAGCTGGGTGTGGTGGTGCCTGTAATGCCAGCTACTCAGGAGTTTGAGGTGGGAGAATCACTTGAACCCAGGAGGCAGGGGTTGCAGTGAGCCGAGATCGTGCTGCTGCATTCCAGCCTGGATGACAAGGTGAGACGGTCTCAAAAAAAAAAAAGAAAGAAAGAAAGGAAAAGAAAAGAAAATGAAAAGTGGTTATTATTTTTGAAGAAAAACACAAAAAAGAAAAAGAACCATTGCCATATTATTAAGAAGGGCCCGAGACTGTATGATTTACATACACCTAATGCCCAAGTCAGGGAGAAAAAAAACAAATGACAGACAGATCGGCTGAGGCAGTATTTCCTAACAGGTTGTAGCAAAGTACAGCAGATCTATTGGATTCCAATTTCCTGTCCTTCATCAGTAATGTCAACTACTAACCAAGACTCCAGATATAGAACACTAAGAATTTTGCTTATACTGAATACAAAATGTTCCCTGCCTCATTCGCCCCTTAGTATATATTTAAGGCTCTTGAATATACGCAAAACATAAAACTTATGCACCTTAAGATGACTTTTTTGGTTACTAGAATAATTTTAAATAAATGGAAAAAAAAAAACACTTGTTTTAAAGCTTTTTAACTCTAGTGGGATAGAATGCTAAGAGTAATAGTAAGTTCTGCCCTTGGCGACACCATTTCATTCTGCTCTGCTATTATTTACCTCTCTGATTATGTCATCAAAAAGAGTAAAAGCCCATTATATAAGAAAACCATTTATAGAATGTATTGGCATTGTATAAACTCCTCTACTCATCAAAATAAATGGAAAGCAGAATTGTCTGTGATTGTTGGAATCCAGCACTCACGGATTGTGTCAAGAAGAATATAAACAGCCAGATTCCCATCCACCAAAAGCCCACATGAGCCCCTGGTTCGAATGAGGTTCTCAGAATTTGAAACTTGCAACAACTAATCCGAATCACACTATTTGGTTTCACCTAAAAATAAAACATCTGACTACTCCTTTCTTCTGCATAATAATGCTATTTTTTTCTGAAGGTGGAGGAATATACTTTAATGGCATGAATGAAAAGACTAACAGTTTTTCTTTGAAAATACAGTTCCAAAAGGGAACAATTCTGTTTCTTTTTTTTCCCTAGTTACTGCCTTCCTTTTATTTTTACCAACAATATTTTAGGTAAGCTTCTCTTTATCAAATTTTACTTTGAAAGACTATGAGTTTAAATTCTATTGGTGTTCCCTGCTGCTCTAACCAGAGCACAGAGAATTATGGCAGAAGCCTATCTTTAAAGTCAGTGTGTTGGCTTAGACCCTGGCCAGCTTTCATTACAAAGGTGCTTTATGAATCATGAATCAAATGAATAGCATAATAAAAGTGCACACCTCTAGAAGTATCTATCTAATGTATTTTAGGGGGAGAAAGAATATCTAGTCTCTCTCTTCTGAAACTATGCATGTAAAGTAAAAGGGGTTTTTTTTATACAAATGTGCACTTCTTTTCTTCCCTTCTTTTTGTAGGGGGCATTACTCATTTACAATGTGCTCTCCCCTAGGAAAGTCTGGGACAGGCAACGTCTTGCTTGCCCAACAGTCAAAGAAATGGTGAGCACATAAACATCAATTATTGCATGCCCCCATAATAGAAGTGCAACAACTTTGGTAACAATACAAATCAAATAAGGGTATAAGGGTAACGGGAAACACACACACAGACACAAAGGTTAAAAGCAGTGATGAAGGTCATTCCTGAAAGTTGTCCAAAAATATTTCTAAGTGCTTTTATAGTGACAGAAGTTGGTGGAAGTCTCTTGAATTTACTGCCGTATTTAGCTCAAACACAGCTTTATTTAAAAATTTGTGTTTTTCGTCCTCATTTCTTCCCCAAATTGTTTCATCTTTGAAATTTTCTTAAAACTGAAATTGAAGATATAAAGAATTTAAGAAAACATATTTCATCACAGAAGAGATAGTCTTTAACATTAGTGCATAGGTTATTAGCAGAGAGGTGAATGGGAGGAATTTTACCCCATAACACTTCCTCAAAGGTAAGAGTTCTCCTTTCTACTCTTCCCTGCATCTTTACGTGCCATAAAACCTACCGACTATCAGTTTTTGACCATTGAAAAGGCCAATTCCAAAGGGGCAATTCAAAACCACAATGAGATACCACCTCACACCAGTCAGAATGCCTATTATTAAAAAGTCAAAAAACAACAGATGGGCCAGGCGCGGTAGCTCACGCCTGTAATTCCAACACTTTGGGAGGCCGAGGTGGGTGGATCACGAGGTCAGGAGATTGATACCATCCTGGCTAACACAGTGAAACCCTGTCTCCAATAAAAGTACAAAAAATTAGCCGGGCGTGGTGGTGGGCACCCGTAGTCCCAGCTACTGGGGAGGCTGAGGCAGGAGAACGGTGTGAACCCGGGAGGTGGAGCTTGCAGTGAGCCGAGATCGCGCCACTGCACTCTAGCCTGGGCGACAGAGTGAGACTCCGTCTCAAAAAACAAACAAACAAACAAAAAAAAAAAAAAACAAAACAAAACAAAACAAAAAAACACACAGATGCCGGTGAGGCTGTGGAGAAAAAGGAACACTTACACACTGCTGATGGGAAAGCGAATTAGTTCAGCCACTGTGGAAAGCATTGTGGAAATTTCTTTAAAACAGAACTACCACTCGATCCTGCAATCCTACTACTGGGTATATACCCAAAGTAAAATAAAGCATTCTACCAAAAAGACACATGCATGCATATATTCATAGCAGCACTATTCATAATAGCAAATGCATGGGATCAACCAAGATGCCCAACCATAGTGGACTGGATAAAGAAAATATGGTACATGTACACCATGGAATACTACACTCCATAAAAAAGAAGGAAATCATGTCCTTTGCAGCAACAGAGATGGAGCTAGAGGCCATTATTCTAAGCAAACTAACACAGGAACAGAAAACCAAATACTGCATTTTCTCACTTATAAGTGGCAACTGAACGTTGAATACACATTTACACAAAGATGGGAACAATAGACACTGGGGACTGCTTGAAGGGGTGGGAGGCGTGGGATGGAAGGCTACCTATTGGGTACTATGCTCACTATACGGGTAATGGGATCATTCATACACCAAACCTCAGTGACATGCAATTTACCTATGTAAAAACCCTGCACATGTACCCCTCGAACCTAAAGTAAAAGTAGAAGAAATAAAAAAAGAGGGGACAATTCAAATACACTCCATAAAAGCTTCACGCAGGCATCAATGGAAGGCCCTCCCTTGGCCTAAAAGGAGCAGTTCATGAGGATTCCTTGCAAAGACTACATGAAGCTCATGGCACTAGCACAATGATATTCAGTCAGCTTTCCTCCATACCCTCAGGGAGAGGGTACCACATGTCTCAAGTCTCACCGACCTCCTCTTATTTTCCATCTAACCCTCACACTTGATCTTAGCCAAAAGCCGAGTAGCAATCCCTCTAATCCTCTGTCCCTCACCCCTAAGCTGATGTTGCTCTTTCTTTCCTTGGGAAAACCACACTAAAATAAAATAAACAAAATAAAACATTTCCCAGACTCCTTTGTAACTAGGTGTGGCAGAGCCAACTTTGACTTATAAAAACTTAGCATACTTCTCCATGTGTTTTACTTTCCCCTGTCCTCCTTACTGCTTGCCTCCTCTTCTCTTTCTGTCTAGTCAGAACACAGACATGGGGCTGGAGCACCCATCTTGTGATCATGCAATCACCATGCCAATGAGAACCAAAGAGAGATAACTGGGTAACTGAGTAGAAAGACCAAGTCCAGAATACTGCCATCGTGGAACTGCCATGCCAGTCTAGAATGACTTTTCCTAGGCATTTTAAATTAACCTGTGCTTGGTTAAGGCACGTATGGCTGGTTTCCATCACACGCAAACATAATTCCTAACGAATATACCAATTGTGGCTCATCTAATGTCCTACAGGGAGGGGACAGAAAGAGAAGAGTTGGATCTTTCTGTTCTCTTTCTATTCTATTATGTGCCTGCTACTTTCCGGGGTTTTCCCCCCCTCCCCCCAATCAAATATGTTCTTAAAAAGCACAATCTTTGGCCTTTTAAAATATTGATTTTGATGTGAATTTCAAAAGTCTATTTTGAAAGTCAAAAACTAAACAGCTGTTGATTCTTTTTGCATTCTAATTATAACAATTTTAATTCTCCTCAAGGCAATGTGGAAATTATTGACTACCAGGAGAATGACCCTACACTAGGAATCATGGACAAGAAACTACAATAAATTTAAGATATTATATGAAAGAATGGGAAAAACCAAATAGGCTTACAAATTTATCCTGAGCTGTTTTTTGTTTGTTTGTTTTTGAGATAGAGTCTTGCTCTGTTGCCCAGGTTGGAGTGTAGTGGCACGATCTAGGCTCACTGCAACCTCCCCTTCCCAGGTTCAAACGATTCTCCTGCCTCAACCTCCCGAGTAGCTGTGACTACAGGTGTGTGCTACCACACCTGGTTAATTTTTTGTATTTTTAGTAGAGATGGGGTTTCACCATGTTGGCCAGGCTGGTCTCGAACTCCTGACCACAGGTGATTAGCCTGTTTTGGCCTTGCAAAGTTCTGGGATTACAGGCGTGAGCCACCACACCTGGCCCTGAGCTGTTTTAAGTGCCCAAGTTATTTTTATTACAATCAGTAAGTTAAGTTTCCTTTTTATCCTGTATTTCAGGTTGCACACTCCACCTAGAAAGAGATGGGTTGCTTAGGCTTATTTCTAGATCTCAATACACATGTACTCCTCCAATCAATGAGTATTAACAGAAAGCGATTGGGGTGGTGGCTGTCAAGCCAACAAGATACTAAACCTGGAAGAATTCTAGAAAATAGTAGTAGAGCATAGCCTTTAAACCCTAGAAAGGCATCCAGAGCTATGGAAAGTAAGTAGTCCAGAGTTTTGATGGAGTGCCCAATGTACACAACACAGTGGAACATATAGAACCTTGTTTCTCTAGAGAATTGAAGATGGTTCGGTAGATTCTTATAAAACTAAATGTATAGAAAATGTTTGATTCTACTGCTTCTAGAGGGATAATCCTTTAAAGACAAAACAATAGAAAGGAAAGAGATTTCAAGAGTAGGAATCAGCATCTTAGAGGAGAAGATGGAGAACAGGAACACCACGCTCTGTAGGATGCTAGACCAAAGCCATTGATTTGCAAATCTCAAAGTGTGATGCAGCACCAAAGAAGCTGGTAAAGACCAAGGAAAACTTCCTAAGCAATGGCCTTCAGGAATCACATGGCCTCAACATGTCTCTTCAAAATGAGAAGATATCAACTCTGCATCTCTGTATTTTTCCTGAGAAAGAATAATTTCCCATGGCATACTTGCAGAAAAATAAGATTATAACGAAACAGATATTGGATTTTCAGATATTTTGAGCAAGAGCTCAAACTACTAATGCCCATCTTACAGCACTTCTGAATTCTAGACAGAAATAAGCATACAAATTTATGAGCAATGATACACCACCATTTAATCTCCAATTTAAGTGTCTGGGAACTTACAAGGACACATCACCATTCTGTTTAGCTTTCAGTAAGTGCATTGCCTTGGGTTGTGTTTTTCTATAACTCTTTCTGTAAAAGAAAATTGTGTCTCCTCTCAAAGACAAAGACTATGGCTTATACTTCCTCTCCATAAGAAACACTAATCTGACTCTTATTAAAGTCTGTGGTAAGTCCCAAGATGCTCCATATCATGTTTGAATCACAAAATTTTCATTTAAAAAGCCACAGTTAATCTGTGAGGCATGGTTCATTTTTGTTATAAGACTCCCAACCTTCTCCTTTTAATTTCTCAAGTCATCTCCTACCTCTAGTTACTATAATTCTTTTTCAAGATTATTCATAAAATGTATTTTCTTCATGCACCTCAACACTCCTAGCCCAACCCTCCTCCTACCATCAGTGTTGGAGAAGGGACCTCATCCGGAGATCCAGACCACTCTTTCTCTTCACTCTTGCCCCCCTTGTGATGCTGGTGTGTGATGTTGTCTGTGGGATCTTTTCCAAATGTTTCATGAAACTTTTGACATAACGTTTATTATTCTTCCACTTCCTCTTATCTTCTAAACCTATGTCCCCATGAAGAATTCCATGAACTTGAATCCCAGGCCTCACTCTTCCGTGATCATTAGGTTACAGTACACCCCAGATCCCATAGGAACTCAAAGCATCTACCAATGTTTTCTAAGAATTACAGATGTACATATGCAAAGCAGCTCCCTTGTTCCTCTTTTTTCTGTCCTTCTTTTAAGCTTTGGTGTCCCTGGCCCTGCTGTGAATGGCCTCCGATGACTTTTAATGGCCCCAATGGCCTCTAGTGGCAGCTACTCTCACCTCTAGGTAGAGATACAATTCTCCAGTTTTCTTCTCTGTCCCAAGCAATAAACAGCCTTCTTCTAGTTCTATATTCATGCAGAAAAAATTCTGAGGCTGACATTAGCTTTGCTCTTGGAAGCAACATTCTTGGGGGAAAGGAAAGAAAGAAGAACCAGACAGAAACAGAAGTTTGGATGCAAAGCAGTCTCAATGAAGATGTCAGTCAGTCCCACGGTGTGTTCTAGAGCTGGGATGACCTCTCAAAGTCCAAATCTGGGGCAAGGAGGCCAAGTTTTTATATAAACTCATCAAGTCATTGGATATAGGTTACCCCAGAAGGAGACACGACTTTGGGCTTGACAATTCTCTTGAGATGAAACAATCCCCAAAGCAGCTGACAACTGAGTTGTCTGTCAGCAACATATCCTGTAGTACTAGGTAACTTTCTTATTCTTTTCCTACAAAGCCTATCTACCCTCTCAGTCCAGCTCTAATCCTGCAAATGCCTCAACTATGACAGCACTAATGTGTATTTTAGTTGCTTCCTGAATATGTAATAATTGTTGCAATATATACTAAACAAAAACTATCTGCAGATTTTGAAGTTTCTAATGCTCAAAATTACTATATAGAGCTCTTAAAACAAAGTCCATATTGCAAAGATTTCTCTATAGTGCTTTTCAGATTCTTGTCTAAATAATAGCTCTTACCATTAGCAACAACCACAAAAAAGCATGTGGTTGCTATTAACTAGCAGAAACGTGAGTCTGCTTCATATGAAAAATATGGATCATTAATAAGTTAGAAAGTTGGTATGAGAATTGAATGAAATTGAGGGCTCTTAAAGAACATAATGTATACTAGAATATCCTATCCTGGTAGCATTGTCTAACACAACTCCAGAAAATAAATAGTAATTTCAGAATGTACTTTTTGAAAGATCCTCAAAGTTTAGCGACTACTTATTGGTCTTCCTAGATCTAGCAATATTTACAGTAATATCCTGTTTTCATAATTTCTATTAAAAAGACAATATATTTCCTAATGCATATCTTAAAACACAGTTTAACCCATATTTCTCATTATGTTTTTAAAATACTGGAACCTTTTCCCCTACTGAGTGTCATGATGTCTTTATAACTATGATGAGTTTTGTGACTTTTCCTCTCCATCAAATATCATTTAAACATGCTAACAACCTCTAATATAGGATAATTTATTACTCAGCCTCAAGGGTTTTGTAAAATTTAAAAGAAATATACTATATTAAACATTTTTACCTAAGTATTTGGCCAATAACAGATTTTATATGCTTTTTTTTTTTTTTACTGAGGTGTAACATATATGTATACAAATGTTAAATGCAATCACCACTCAGATCAAGATCTAGAACATTTCCAGCATCCGAGAAGTCTCTCTCATTTCCCTTCAGGACAATGCTCCCACCCAGAAGTTAACGATATTCTATGTTGTTCAAGTCTCCTCTATCTTTCCCAATTTTTGTCTGCTTGTTTCATCAACTATTTAGATGATGTTAAAATCTTTAACTGTGATTGTGGATCTATCTATTTCTCATTTTAATCTTGTCAATATATTTTTTAAATGATATTATTAAGTGCAAAGTTAGGATTGCCTTGGCTTCTTATTAAATGGATTCCTCTTTTTCATTGTAAAATATCTTTTTTATGTCTAGCAATATTTCTTGCAGTAAATTTTTCTTTCCCTTATTTTTTTATAGCCACATTTCTTTACTTCTTTTTTTAGACAGGGTTTCATTCTGTTGCTCAGTGCAGTGCAGTGCCGCAACCACAGCTCACGGCAGTCTTGACCTCCTGAGGCTCAGATGATCTTCCCACCTCAACCTCCTGAGTAGCTGGGAACACAGACGTGTGTCACAACACCCGGATAAATTTTGCATTTTTTTTTTTTTTTAAGAGATGGGATTTTACCACATTACCAGGGCTGATCCTCAAACTCCTGGACTCAAGCGATCCACCTGCCTCAGCCTCCCAAAGTGCTGGGATTACAAGCCTGGGCCACCCTGCCCTCCCTGAATTTCTTTGTATTAGCATTTCCGTGGTGTATCTTCTTTCATCTTTTTTTACTTGCAATCAATATCTATAAAGTTTGTCTCTTTCAAGAGCATATATTTGATTTTCTAAAATCCATTTGTCTTTTAAATCATGTTTTATCCATTTTTATGTCATAGTTAATGTAGTTGCATTTAAGGATTTCTCAATAATTGTTTCTCTTTGCACCATCTGGGGTCCGTCCTTCCTCCCTCCCTCCCTCCCTCCCTCCCTCCCTCCCTTCCTTCCTTCCTTCCTTCCTTTCTTTCTCTTTCTTTCTTTTCTTTTCTCTTTTCTTTTCTTTTCTTTTCCGGAAACAGTTTCGCTCTGTCTCCCAGGCTGGAGTGCAGTGGCGCGATCTCAGCTCACTGCAACCTCTGTCTCCTGGGTTCAGGTAATTCTCCTGCCTCAGCCTCCAGAGTAGCTGGGATTATAGGAGGACACCACAATCCCTGGCTAATTTTTGCATTTTTTAGTAGAGACGGGGTTTCACCATGTTGATCAGGTTGTTCTTGAACTTCTGGCTTCAGATGATCCACCCACCGCGGCCTCCCAAAGTGCTGGGATTACAGGTGGAAGCTACCATGCTTGGCCTGTTCCTATTTTCATCCTTCCCTGCCTTCTTTAGAATTAACCAATTTTTAAAATTTACTCCCTTTTATTTCTTATTTTAACTTGTTTTACATTTTTGTATAAATTTTAGTGATTACCCTGTAGATTATCATATGCATTTCTGCAATCATGCAGTCCTTCTAAAATTAAGTTCTTTTATCACTTTCAAACAGCACAAAAATCTTACAACAATTTAATTCCATTTACAGATCTCTTTACAGTTGTGCCATTTTAGTCACATATTTTACATCTACCTGTGTATAAACCCCAAAGATATTTCTATTGTTGTTTAAAACAGTAATATTCTTTCATATTTACTCATATAGTTACACTTTCTATTGCCTTTTCTTTCTGTAATTCTAAGCTTTTGTCTGGATCATTTTTCTTGCATATGAAGAATTTCCTTTAGCATACTCTATAATCTGCTTCTACTGGTGACAAATATAACTTCATTTCACCTTTATTTTTTAAACAAACCTTTTTTTTTTTTAAAGATTTTAGATTTTTATCAAACTTCCAAAGACAGTACTGAGAGTTTCTGTATAGCTTCACCCAGAGTCCCCTAATGTTAACCCTTTATATACCCATGGTAAACTTCAAAACCAAAACACAAACACTGCTATTGATTGACTAAACTACAGAGTTTACTCCTATTTTACCATTTTTTTTTTTTTTCTTTTTTTGAGACGGAGTCTGGCTCTGTCACCCAGGCTGGAGTGCAGTGGGGGATCTCAGCTCACTACAAGCTCCGCCTCCCGGGTTCACGCCATTCTCCTGCCACAGCCTCCCAAGTAGCTGGAATTACAGGCGCCTGCCACCACGCCCGGCTAATTTTTTGTATTTTTAGTAGAGACGGGGTTTCACCGTGTTGGCCAGGATGGTCTCGATCTCCTGACCTCGTGATCCGCCCGTCTGGGCCTCCCAAAGTGCTGGGATTACAGGCGTGAGCCACCGCGCCCGGCAACCATATTTTCTACTGATGTTCTTTTTCTGTCCCAGGATCCAATCTGAGATAATGCACTGCATCTAGCTTCTTCATTTTTGAAAGATATTTTTGCTGTGTAAAAAATTCTCTATTGGTAATTGTTTTCCTTTCAGCACTTTAAATATATCCTTCTATTGTCTTCAGGATTCCATAGTTCCTCCTGCAGATTTAGCCATCAGCCTTACTGCTGGCTGCTCCTTTAAAGATAATGTGTGTTTTCTACTTCTGATTTTCAAGATTTTTTTTCTTTTACTGTGGTTTTGAGCTGTTTTAATATCACACGCCTAGTTTTCTTTACACATTTTTTGATTGGAGTTCACTGAGTTTCTTGTGCCTGTGGATGAATATCTCCTTTCAATTTTGGAAAATCCCCAAATGCTATGTCTACAAATGTTGCTTTTGCCCAATTTTCTCTATACTCTGCTTCTGATACACCAAGCATATGTCTGTGAGAGCTTTTCTTTTGTCTTGTGTTTCTTGTGCTCTGATTTATTCTATTTTTTTCTCTCTTCACTTCAGTTTTAATAGCTTTTATTGGCCCATCTTCAAGTTCACTGTCTTCCATTTCATCCAGTTGGCTGATAAGCCTCCCAAAGTGTTCTTCATGTCAGATTTTATATGTTTACTTATGTCAATTTTATTCTCTTTAATGGATTCTAATCCTATGTCAAAATACTGAGTCTTTTCACTAGTATTTTAAAATTTTTTAATTTAAAATTTTAATTTTTAAATTAGAAAAAACTAGTGAAAATTTTTAACATTTTTTAAAAAATGTTTTAATATATTTTAAATATTAAAGTCTTCATTATGTCCAAAACCTGAATTATTTGGAGGTCTTCTTTTATTGGCTGTTTTTGCTATTATTCGCATTATCCTATATGTCATATTCCCATAATTTGTATTACATGTCAGACATTGTGCAAAAAATAATTGTAACACCTGCTTGTGGTGTTATTCTCCCCAAATGAAGGTTATTCTTTTCCCCCTTAGGCAGTTAAAGTAAAAAGTTGTTCACTTAAACCCAATCATAGATTTAGCTGAGTCAGCTCTAGATAGCAGTTTTAGTAAAAGGTAACTCACCATTTGTTCAAATGTTTCTTGGTCATGGGAACCTTGGACTTTTTCTGTAGAAAGATCTCTGTTTCTTAAAAACTATGGGTTCTGATCTTTATAGATTTTGAGTTTGGCTCTTTTAGTTCTTTAAGATTTTGAGTTTCCTGCTTTAAATACAAATGTATTGATGTATCAAATATTTTAATGGGGAAATTGGGCATGTCAATCCTCATCCCTCTAGCAGGAGCTTATCTCTAGACAGAAGGAAATAGAGTAACTTCATCTTACCTTTTAAAGTTCGGACCAATCTCCAGCCTTATGTCCCATAGGAAAAATCAACCATACTTTTTAGTTTCCTCTGGATCTATCAATCATTCTAGCCTGTACAATTATCAAAAGCTCCAACATTTTTTCAGTAGGATTCTCTGTTTAGACTAAGGCCCATCTTTTTCCAGACTATGCAGGCAAATGCTCCATGAGAAGAATATAGCTGACAAATATGAACTCATCCAAGAAAGGCTCTTTGGTCTCTGGAATTTTATTTCATCTATTCTTATTTACAAAGCTCTCCAATATCTTTTAAAACAATTTTTAAATTTATCTTGTTTTTTAAATTTGTTACAAGGGGACTGTGGGCTCATTGCCTTCCCATGATCTATTATATCCTACTTGTAGGCAAAATTTTAATCCCATTACATTTAAACAAACATATATTTAATTATTTGAGGTCTGTATTAAGCAGAATTGTAAATAATCTTTAAAACAAGTCTTTGACCTATAATGTTAGACCAAAGTCTGAAAACAGTAATGATACTCTAGAAAACACAAAATCATTGGCATTACCTACCCACTCATGTCCAAAGTGGCCAAGATGTGGCCACTCTCCAAAACATGCCATTGAGAAAGCATTATATGCATTTATCATGATACAGGTTGTGTATACCTGGGGAGAACATTTATTCCAATTTTCCCGGGACACTCTCAGTCTACATCTACAATTATTCCATAGCTATAAGCAGTGCCCCTTTTACAAACATATCCCAGGTTAAATGGCAAATTATGGGGTTCCACCTCAGTTTATAAATTAATATGAATGCATGCAGGAAGATAACTCTTTTTATTTTTGTTATACCTTTTCACCACTCATGCTTGTGTATATCATTAGATCTTACTATCAATAACAGTTTTTTGGGGTTTCTAAACCATGGCCCTGTTACAATATAATTTTCCAAAAACAGGAGCAAAAATAATGACTCATATTTTAAATATTCCTTAATAACTCACACTGCAGCTTTAGAACTTTTTTTTTTTTCTTTATGTTCATCTGTTTGCAGCTTTAAGAAAAACACTACAAAAGTTCACTATTGATATAACCTTACACCGACATAGGTAAAATTTGGTTTAATTCCATCCAAATATTTTTACATTTTAACATAAATGGTTTATTGTTTTAAGACATTTAGAAATGTACTTTTCTTCAATCATAATGTAAAAGATACTTGAAACAAAAGAGTCAGAAAACACCTTTGGAATTCTCTATTTTTATAGGCAGCATATAAAACATGTTGCATTCAATTCTCTATGGAGTGAAGTATGGAAATGAGGCTGAAGTATTTGCAGATGACAAATTTTAGACCCTAAAACATGCACGGTACATTAGAGAAAATCTTGTTGGTTAAAGCACCTGAGCCATCAACTTTTTCTTAAAGTGTCTTGATATGCTTTTGACTGATGCCATCTGCTATCTAGTGAAAAAAAAATTGTTTTACCTTTGAAGGTATTCATCAAATTATAGGTGACATATTTGTTTGAGAATATACTAGACCATCTGGTACTATAAAAAACGTGTTTCTAAAAAATACTGCCATCCTATCTCAGCAATGCCATCCGTATTTTCAGAAGCTCTTTTTGTTACACTCTGAAAACAGAAGCACATGATATTTTTGGCTTCTGGCTAAAGAAGCAAAGAAAAACATTCACAAAGAGTTTTTTCTAAGCACCATGATATTTTTACAGCTATTCACTAAAAGACACTAAGTAGGTGTCCATGAGAACGAAGTGTGGAGAAGAAAGAAAGAAGCCATGGTGGGCTTGATGAATATTTTATATCCTGAATAGAAACCACTGAAACAAAGAACTTCAGAAAATCTCCCTGCATATATGAGTTTTGTAGAACAGCTAGGGATGTTATCTTATTTGTAGTCACAGAAACTAAATATTCAGTTTACAGACATACTCCCATAGCTATTACCATGGTGCAATTGCTACTTGCCATAAAAAGTTCTGTCTTTTCCTAGGGATGCTTTTCTATTCATTAAAATAATAGATGAGAAACCTAAGAATATTCTCTAACCTCTGATTTTTCTATATGATTTTAGTAAACTTGCTGAAGTCCAAATTTCCCTCTACTGTAAAATGAGCCAGTTTCTAACCAGGACAAAGTTTCTCTAAATCAGGCCGAAATTTCATTTTAATACTATGACTAGAGCAATGGTTCTCAAACATTGACACTGTACATATCACCAGTCCTCCTATATGGCTGTAAACCATTGTGTAAGAAGGAAGCTCTACAATTGTTCTATTAAGAATTTCATATATTTTACCTCATTTAAATGAATATAGTACTCATCTATTCATTTAAAAATATTCACCACTTACTGTATTGCTGGGACTACTAAACTCTGAGAAGCTAATAACCAACAAAAATAGGCATGATCCTTGTCCATAGGGAGTTTAAAGTCTAGTAAGTGAAAGACACATTATCTAAGTAACCAATGAAACAAATGTAATACCGCAAGTGTAGCAAGAGTTATTGAGAGATAAGGGGGATTTAAGTACATTGCAGGTGCATAATAGAGGGCAAGGAATTATTGGAAAAGTCATGTAAGGTGCCTGTAGGGAGGTAGTACATCATATGAGATATAAAGTGTGAATAGGAGTTAACTCATTAATGAGGGAAACATTGAAAATAAAACATCCCATACTTGATTGGCTTACACGGAACCTTTAGTGTAATATAATTCACAATTTATGTCTGGGAAGGAATAGCATGCCTAATAAAACACGCACTATTCTGATAGATTTTATTTGGTTTTAGGATTCTTTGGGAAACTTGTAAGCCAGATGACTGTCAGTTGACCTTTAACCAGATGTTCATTTCTCTTTCCCTGTTGTCCATCCATGGACATGATTCATGATTATTGAATCACCTGTTGTTGTTTTTTTTTCCATAAATACCACTTATTGAGAGAAATCTCCGAATTGCCTGCAAGAGGCTTTTCAATTGTAACAAAATTACATTAAAATGTTGACATGAACTCATAATTATTGTCAGGAAAGTTTATCCCACAGTTTTGGAGGACTCATCAGGATTAGTTTTTTTCACAAGGATCCACCAGAGTGGAGGAGATCAAAGACCAGCACAGTAACACGTTGAGAAGGATCTCAACGTGTTGCCCCAGTCTTCCAGTACCTGAGCTTCTACTGGAAGTCTTCACTGACATGTGAAAAATGGGTTTCATTCTCAGAGTGTTCTTATATCAAATGCCAATGGCCAATGTGTTCGTTTTCTATTGCTATTATCACAAATGATCATAAATTCACGACTTTTTTTTTTTTTTTTTTTTTTTTTTTTTTGAGACGGAGTCTCGCTCTGTCACCCAAGCTGGAGTGCACTGGCCAGATCTCAGCTCACTGCAAGCTCCGCCTCCTGGGTTCACGCCATTCTCCTGCCTCAGCCTCCCGAGTAGCTGGGACTACAGGCGCCCGCCACCTCGCCCGGCTAGTTTTTTGTATTTTTTAGTAGAGACGGGGTTTCACCGTGTTATCCAGGATGGTCTCGATCTCCTGACCTTGTAATCTGCCCGCCTCGGCCTCCCAAAGTGCTGGGATTACAGGCTTGAGCCACCGCGCCCGGCAAAATTCACCTCTTAAAACAACACAAATTTATTATTTCAGGATACTTTAGATCAGAAGTCCAGGTACAACCGAAGGGGCTACATTGTCTGGGGTATATACCCTGGGGTTCGTCATTGTACACCAGTTAAATTTAGGACACGCACACATATGAGGAGTTTAGGAACTGAGGTTTAATAGGTGGAAGGGAAGAGAAAGAGAAACAGCTGTCTCTGTAGAGAAAGGTCTCTGAGTGGAAAAGACTGGCAAGTGGCAGATGCTTCGAATTTTAGAGTCAGGTTTGAGGAGGCGGTGTCTGATTTACATAGGGCTCACAGATTGATACCATTAGGTATAACATTTACATAGTGTGTGGGAAGGCTGGTCGCCCCACCCTGATCTTATCATGCAAATAAGTTTTCCAGTTGATCGGTGCCATCTTGTCTGCTTCTTACTGTACAAGTGACCTACAAAGAGAAGGGAAGATGGAGCCACCATCTTGAACATGCCTAATCCTTAGTTCTGCTGGCATTCACCTGCGCAAGCTCCCAGCTTGCTCGTCTCTGTCTGCAGCTCGACTTTACAGGCTGCTCTTTGTTAGAAAATGATTTGGGGCTGCTTTTCATTAAAAAGAAAACCCTTACTGAGGACTCCCATACCCTTCCATCTGCCTAAGTAATTTCTACTTACCTCCTGTATCACAGTGTGGCTCAGCTGGTTCCTCAGCTCACAAGGCCAAAATCAAGGTGCCAGCCAGGCCGCATTCTTTCCTGGAGGGAGGCTTTAGGTTTGAATCTCCTTCTCAGCTCATTTAGTTTGTTGGCCAGATTCAGTTCTTTGTGGTTATGGAACTGGCTTTCTAGGCTAGCTGTCAGCTAGAGGCTTCTCTCAGCTCTTTAATTCTGCTTGCACCTCTTCCATTCTATTGCTCCCTGTACCTTGAAACCAGCAACAGTATATCAAGTCTTTCTTACGCTTTAATCGCTCTGGGTTCCCTTTCAGCCACATCTCTTCCATCTCCAGTCAGAGAAAATTTTCTACCTTTAAGACTTTATATGATTTTCTCATCCAGGAAAGCCAGAATAATCTTCATTTTAAGGGCTATAATCTTAATTACATCTGCAAAGTTCCTTTTGCCATGTAACATTACATACTCAGATTCCAGGCATTAGGGAGTAGGCATCTTTCAGGGGCTATTATTTGGCCATTTTTAAAGGTGATTGTGCATCAGCCATTTTAAATGATGATTGCTTTTGAGACATCTCTCCATCCAAGGTAAAAGCTTAGAGAGGAAGTTTGGGTCTGCAGTTTGCGTCCTCAGTGACCTCCTTCAAAGAAAGCACTTGCAAAGGTGATTTGATATGTGGGGGTGTCAGATTCTCCCAGGAGGGGGAACTAGAAATGGTACCATATGATTCTGGTCAATGCTTTATGTTAAGGAATTCTAGGAATGTTCGAGGAATCATGACTATATATTGTCTTCTGCCTAAAGCATTTACTTTGGGACACATTTGTCACATTGGCTAGAATATAATATTTCATTCAGGATTTTCTGTATGTTTGTGTATAAATTTAAGAAGTTGCTGGCTGGACACAGTGGCTCACTCCTGTAAATGCAGCACTTTAGGAGGCAAACAAGGGAGGATTGCTTGAGGCCAGGAGTTCAAGACCAGCCTAGGCAACATAGAGCGACCCTGCCTCTATAAAAAACACAAAAACAAAATTTAGAAAAAAAATGTTCAAAAAAGCTACTTGTAGGCCTTTGTGTTTACACATAGTGAGAGTCTATTAGAACCTTGGATATACACAACTGCCCATTTACTGAGAGCAGCAGTTTTCAAGCTTTTGGTCTTGGGATTCCTTTATGAGTCTTAAAAATAATTGAAGACCCCAATTGGCATTTTTATGGGAATATCCCCATCGATATTTAACATATTGCAAATTAAAACTAAGAAAAATTATTTTAAAACTAATAAAAAGTCATATTAACATAGTTTATCAAAAAAGAACTAAAATTTCCTGAACAAAATTATATTTAGTAAAAAGAATAGCATTTACTTTTTTACAAAACTCTTCAATGTCTGACTTAATAGTAGATAGCTATATTCTCATACCTGCCTCTGCATTCAATCTGTTGACCATGTTGTTTAGTTTAAGAAATGAAGAAAATCTGGCCTCACAAAGATATATAGTTGAAACACAGAGAAATTTAAAAATGTTCTTTCAGATCATTGTGAATATTCTTTTTCACACCAAAATTCAACAAGTGGTAGTTTTTAAGAGGTTAGTTGGCATGTAAAATCTAATACCACATGTACGCTATTATGTTAAAATCCATTTTTCTAATTTGTTTGAATAGATTTTTTAGGTGCCTGATTTTGTAACATTGTGCATTTATCATTTGGAAAATACTGATTTACTGAGTTATGAAGACATTCCAAACGCTGACAAATTTCATTTATAAAATGACAACAACAAAAAAAACTTTACCCAGTATCATGACTGATCTCATCAAATGAGTATTATGAACCTATGAACCTCCTATTGGCAGATACAAGTTTTCCAAAATTCTAATCTTTTACTTGAAAGTTCAAATATATTACTGGCAACAAATGGCAGCAGATGTTTTTCTTGAAGTAAAAGATATGTTTCATTATTTTCAAAGAGTGTTGGCCAATTGCCCAACTCTAAATAACCTTCATTGTTATTTCAAGTAAAAATACTGTTTCATAAAAAAACACACTAGTTGAGCTTACCTTTCAAACTATTTCTAATGTGCATTTTGCTAATGTGCATATTTTCATATACAACAGAAGTGCTATACATATATTTCCCACTTTGACACATACAGTATTAAAAAGATGAATATTCAAGGTTGATATTTAATAATAGTAATCATTTGTATGGCCTCATTAAGAATATTCTTAAGTAAAACACATTTTTTGTTTTACTATGAATAAAATCCAGCAACACAACACAAATCCTGCTACTCCCTTGAAGCACAGTCTCCCTCTTGTAACAGAAGATGTGGTCCTCAGAAGGGAGAGATAATAGCAATATAAGAAACCTGTCCTTGCAACAGAGGATGTAACACTTGGAAAGTAAGGATACTACCAGTAGTGTCAATACAATTAATTTTTTTACATACTCTTGTTTACTTATAAACACATTTGTTTTTCTTAATATTCATTTTAAAAAGATGAAATTAATAGAGTTTGGTGGAGCAATTTTATCCACCATTGCTTTTGCCTCATGCCAACTCAGTGAAAAAGACAAATAGTTTAATACTGTTTTAAAAATAGTTTTGTGCTTTTAGATCTCTCAGGAACTCCAGAGGTATATGGCCCACATTGAGATCCTTTAGCCCAGAACATCTCCAAAAATCAAGATTAACACTTCAGGGTTTATCCTTTTTGTGACCATAAGGCTATCAAACTCAAAGCAAATAGATTGACCAGCTAAGGAGACTCAAGAGAATATTCTACCTATGTATGCATTATTGAGAAAAGCTCTCAATAACTTAAGAAAATGGTACTACTAAACTAGAAATAATTTGAATTTACAACGGTGCATTAGTTAACTATGGCTGGGTAACAAATGATCCCAAAATTTAAAGGATTTTTTTAAAAGATTAATTATTCTTTTTCACAGTGCAGTGTGTTTGCCAAATGGTTCTTCTGCTGAATTTGCCTGAGCTCACTCATACAGCCCATTCAGTTGGAGGGCAGCTGTGCTCGAAGATCCAGAATGGCTTTACTCTCATGTCGAACAGTTGGAACTTGTTGTCACTGCATACGGTGCTATTCCTCCAGGCAGACTTTCATCCTTCAGAGGCTAGCCTGGCATCTTTACATGACAATCGCAGGGCCAATTCCAAGAAGGTGAAAGTAGAAGTTGCACATTCTGCCAATCAAAGCAAGTCACAAAGCTTGATGGAAGGGCCTGCAAAGACTCTATGGCCATATTTAATCCATCACAGATGGCCATTGAAAGTCTTTTTCAATATGATCAAAACAAATCATCTTAGAGAAGTCCTTAATTCAAACAGCAACAAAATTTCTTATCATATCTGCCCTATAAGATGGGGATAAGATATTCCCCAAAAGATGGCACAAGCCTCTTGTGAAGTCCGTTTAAAATACTTTAATTCAACTGTATTATAAGGAAGTGCTGAAAGATGAATGGAGACATAGCAAAGACCATAAGAATTCCCACTGGCCAAAGAAGGGACAATTTGAGCATCAAAATAAATAATGGTAACAATGGTTTATGAACCATTAAATAAGAATACATGAGTTCATACTGCTATGAATAAATAAACAAATGGGGATGAGGGGAAGATTGCTCTTCCTTACAATAGAATGCCAAGTAATAAAAATAGAAGAAACACTGGAGTTAGAAAAATCATCATTTGGCAGTGCTCTATTAGTAATTCCTTCAGGCAAAAATCATCGATATGTGCTAAAACTAGTGAGTGTAAGCTTGATGAAAAAAAAAAAAAAGATGTTTATATCATCTCAGAGTAAATCCTCATCAAAGACTTTTTTAACTACAGAAAGGAAACAAAGTTTTCAGGGAAGAAACCTGGTCAACATGTTTACAAGTAAACCTGGTTAAACGTGTTTAACCAAGTGATCAAAATAAACTTTACCAGTAAAAGGAAAAGTAAATATCATGTGGCTCCTGATAGGACGCACTGAGAGAACACAACATCACCTCCTTGGCATTCTTGACAAAATTGCATAGCCCAAATTTAATCAAGATGAAACTTCAGACAATCCTAAAGTGAGGAAGATTCTACCAAATGACTGATTATCAAGTCAAAAATATCAAGGGCACAAAAGAAAAAGAATGACTGAGGAACTGTTTCAGATTAAAGGAGACTAAAAAGACATGACAACTAAACACAATTTATGTGTTCCTGGATTGGATCCCATACTAGAAAAAAACAAAAGTGCTATTTTCTTGTGCATTCTGAAGGACAGTAGGATAACTAGTGAAATTTGAATAAGGTCTGTGGATTAGTTAATAATGTTGTATTGGTGTTAATTTCTTGATTTTGATATTCGTGCTTTGGTTATATAAATGAACGCCCTCATTTATAGGAAATACATACTGAAGTATTTATGGGCAATCAGGCAACAAGTCCTCAACTTGTTATCAATTGCTTCAAAATAATGCTTAGGTATATGTTTATATATAGAAAGAATAATAATGCAAATGTGATTGAAATGTTAACATTTGCAGGATCTGTGTGAAAGGTATATGAAAATTATACCTTCGTATAATTTTTACAGCTTTTCTGTAAGTCTGAAATAATTTTAAAATAAAAAGATTAAATAAAATAATTTTGTAAATTACTCTTACAACTTACTGTTTTGTAAATTACTGTTACTGTTACTGACTCTAAGTTATCTTATCATGAACCAAAATATAAAGTTGTACACAAAACTCTGGAGAGTCAATAGCAAATTACCTGGTCTGGCTGTATCAGTAATTTATGTAACATAGTGGTTTCACAGATCCTAACAAAATGATAGAAGCATTTTAGCTGCTACTTTTTAATTGACTGAATTCTGAAATCGGAAGCTTAGTGAAAAGCTGAAGTTAATTGTAGCCATTTTGGAGAGGATTCAGGCTACATAGAACATTGCCAACATAACCTCTTAAAGACAATAAGAAATCTATAAAAATAAATGATGGATTGATAAATGCAACAGTTAAGAAAACACATACAAATACGGAGATCTCAGAGATGCTGAATTGGTCCAAATTCATTTCAAAATCCCCAATACATTTCAGATCCTTTATATTCACCTTAATATTTGCAAAGAAATAGATCATTGAAAAAAATAAATGTCTATATAGAAACAATAATTTCTACATCAATTGTATTTCAGGGAAGTTTTCCACAATTGGCTCTAAAAATAATTACGTTTTCCTCACAGAAAAAAAGGAAAGTCTCCAAAGAGGAAAGAATTGAATTTCAGTTAATGGAGAGAGTCTTGGTTATTAATATCATAAAAAAATATTTTAAAAATTGATGTGAAGCCATCCTTTAAAAACCTTTCCTTACTGAGATTTTATCATTTAATTCAAAGAATATTTTAAATTCTAGTATATAAATATTTTAATCATTGATAAGGAAATATTTCATAAATAAATATTTTCTATAAAGCTACAATATTTAACACTCCTAATTATAGTAAATACTTGAACAAATTAAACATTTTCACAGTGTGGGAGAAAATAAAAACATTTTAGTTCATGTATGACTTTAATTTATGTTCTGACAAGGAGCCTAATTAATTGGAGACAACTTACATTTGTCTTATAGATCAGATAAGTGATTATTAATTATACTGAAATTTTAAGATTGCAGAGATATAAATACAGAACTATACTGAGTTAAAATAATGGACATCTTTAAACATTATTGTAAACTTTAAGTAATGCTACAAATTACTAAACCAACAGAATTACCTTTATGTGAGTAAAATTTTAGGTGTAAGTATTTAATACCAAGTAGATTTATTGTTCTTTAGTGTCAACTTAAACTGTATTTTAAGACTCTTAATTAACTTTAAGACTTCAGACTTAATTAACCTTAAGACCTGAGGTTTGGAAATGTTTAAGTAATTAAATAGAAATGTGTCCTTGCAACAGAGGATGTAACACTTGGAAAGTAAGGATACTACCAGTAGTTTCAATACAATTATTATTTTTTTTACATACTCTTGTTTAATTATAAACACATTTGTTTTTCTTAATATTCATTTTAAAAAGATGAAATTAATAGAGTAAAATATTGCCTTAAAACATGCTTGGTAAGAATAATTATATCTCAAAACTAATGTGTAAGCTTAAGTAACGTCAGATTGTTATTGTGTAGTATAAGTCTGTATATTTAAAATACAGATATTTAAAGGTATTAAGATGAAATTTGAAAAGAAGCTCTGTACAACAGAAAAATGAACACTGGTAGTTCACAAAGAAAAATGGCCATTAAGTATACAGACTGTCTTCAATATGAAGCTGTACAAAAATATTTTTGTTTTCTTCATGGTCTACCCAGATGGCACAGAGTTTTGCCTAACTGCTGCATATGTGTACTGTTAAAAAGATTTATTGACTTTAGAGCTTCTTTTGTTTATTTCATAACTATCAACAATTATAAGCAAGCAAATAGAAAAACAGGAAATTTCTCACTTCTATAAAAGTAACATTCCTATAGCAGTTATAAGATACTATCATTCTGGTTAATAACATAGCCAATACTTTGGCTATTTCTTGTTCTCTAGCTTCTGAGATTTTATCCAAAACCATTTCATTGTTGCTCTTCTCCAAGACAAGTCCTCAAATTCAGAATACTAAAACTGAGCAGTTTTTAAATATATCGAAACCATCTCTGCTGCTCCCTTGAAGCACAGTCTACCTCTTGTAACAGAAGATGTGGTCCTTGGAAGGGAGAGATAATAGCAATATAAGATAGATATGGCATGATATTTTCTTAGTTAAATAAAAAAGAGAAGCTTAAGCAAACCTCGACTACTTTCACTCAGGAAAAGTGTTTTTGATATGAATGTAATTTAGTGATTATATAACTCTTTTCCCTACAAATGTCTCTACCAAGAGAGAAATCCTTGAAATGGCCTGCTATTTTACAACAAGCCTGTAAAATCCTTGGTATGTGTACATAACTAATTACTGAATGTTACGGAATAGCATTTTGTGCAAGAGGAGCAGTAAATTGTTAATAATTAACAGATGTTTAAAAATGATAATGTTGAAGATAAATTGCATTGCTATGGCTTAAGAAAAAGCACATTGAAATAATTACATTAGTCCCAGGTTGGGGGCAGGGAAATAATTCCAAGATCATCAGTAACAACGTCTTGTGACATGACAGCCTCCCCTGGGGTGACATGGGACACATGCCTGAACAGGGGAGAGAACAATGAATAATTCCTGGTGAGTGGAGGAAATTAGGGAAAATGAATAGTGTTTAAGGTGCCTAGAAAAATTAAACATAACAGACTGTGGGTGGTAGGGAAAGTAGGCAGAGGATGGCATGTCATATAAACATAGGGGCTGAGAGAAAAAGGAAATACTTCTTAGTAAGATAGAATAAAAGTAGTGTATCTGCTGTGCCCGCATTTCTACAACACAGAGATTATGATTTATCTTAAAGGTTTAAGCATGTGTATAGATATTTACGAAATATTTAGCAATCATTTAGCCCTACTTTGGGGATATAAACATCTACTTAGACTGTCAATAACTAAAATTATCCAATATTTATTTTCAGTTACTACTAAAAAAAAAAAAACATTTGATATAACATATGCACCTATATTTTTTCCTTCTGGCCTTTTCAAAATTTCAGTCATCTAAGATCAGACAACTCACATCACATGAAAAAAATATAGAATGTAACAGTGAACAACAGAATGCTTAAGTCCAGTGTAGAAAAAATAAGCCAGGCACTATTTAAGGATATAGACAAGAGATATGGATACAATAGATGAAAACTTACAACCCACCATTAAGAGGGCCAGGGGTTGGGTACAGCTTTTCCAACATGCTGTGCCAAGTCTTAATTCTTCTTGTCCCTTACAAGCCATAGAGATGAAAGCAGAAGAGAAGTCTAAAAATATTTAGGGAGTTAGATGATAAAAAAGAGGGTCAAAAAGTAGGGAAAGATGATAGATCTGGATTTTCCTGCTAATGTACACACCCAATATGCAGCTATATAATCTTATACCTATAACCATATATATCCTTAACAACAGGGTTAAAAGAAGTGTATTACCTATTGGTTACCAGCCCAGAATCATATCATGTAATCTTTAGTTAGGATGTATCTGGTAAGTCCTTAGTGTGGTTGAACTCTCAGTGAGTATCCCAGGGCTCTGAGTTAGTATAAAAAATAACAACTCAGATAAGAGGAATGAACCATAGCAGAGAGTTCACTTAGGAACCCATTTTGTTCCATGTGTGTTCGGGGAATTCAAATTCCCTTTGAAACAAGGAAATTGAAAACAAGAACTTTGTTAGACCCTAGTTCTCTGCCTGGAATGCAATTTCCAGCCATAGGCACCTACAGGATCTACTCTGAGAAGCATCCCACTTCTTCAAACCTCCTCCCACCTGCTCTGAGGAGAAGAGGGATAAAAGCAGGGCTGAGGACAATACATGCCTACCACGGCATCAACACTCAAAACCCAATGGTGCTGTTCTAGGACTCTGCCCTGTCCAGCTTCCATTCTATACCTTCCTCTGAAATGCATCCCAGACCTGTCAGCCTTCTTTTGAAAACTTAGGTCACTCTTCTTTGTCCTGACCTTTTCTACCTGGTCTACATTTCTTGTAACTAAAACTAGCAATTTCATTTGGAAACTACTCTTGCCTCTCAGAGTCTGGCCAGTCATCTGCCCTCTTGTTGATAATTAATGGACACTCTCTACTAATTTCTTTGGACTCTTTATCTTTTTCCATCAATCAGGGTGCAGAATTCTAGAACCCTCTCTCACTAGGGAATGATACAGACAAGAATAAAGAATCACATTCTTGGATCTTGAAAGCCATAGATAGAATTATTTTAAAGTCAGGGCTTTCAGTTGCATGTGCTTGTATGTGTGTAAGTTCCCTATGCTGAGGCTCCCACTGGCAGTTTATTTCATCGCTCTCTTCTCCATCGGCTATTCAATCCCTTAACCAATCTAACTTATTTTCTAGTGATCAGGAAGAATCAGCATACATACAAACTCATTCAATGCATTGGAAACCCAGCATACACAGAAACTCTATTTAAATTTTGAGTGATCTGAACACAGAACACAAGGTATTCTGAATTATTTCCTGCCCCAACATAGTGCTGTGTCCAAAAGCAGAAATGATGGCAGAAGAAAATAACTGAGGCAGCTTCCCAATTAGCTGTGCCCACAGAGGGTATGAGAGCATCTACTATTTCCTGGTTACCCAAGATGAGCACAACAATGACTCAGAGAAGACAGAAAAACATAAAGGGGGTCCCATGGTTTCGACAAAGGTGTACTGTCAGCAAAGGTGGTGTAGGTAGTGACAGGGACCATGCTGGGACTGCAAACAGCAGCAGTAGATGGCTGTGGGACAGCTGCCAGGTTCCATAAAACAAACAGGTCTGAATGAACAGAGGACAGCGGAAACCAGATACTCCTCTCCAAACTCCAACCCCAAGATGTAAAATAAGCCCAAGCACCCTGAAATATAACTATAACTCAAGAGAAGGGAGACTGAACCTCAAAATACATCCTTACTACCAGAAGTGATGTAAACATCTCTGGGCTTTATTCAGTTTACTTGAGAATGACAGGTAAAATTTCCTGTTTTTAGGCATGGTGGGTTCAAGACAGATACTAAGATACAATAAAGCATTTTTGTATATCTGAGTTTGTGAAAATTCATTTTTATACAAACCATTTTACTTCTCCAATTCTGCTTTCTAAACTAACTTCCTTTCCCTCTCCTACTTATCCTGTGTTTTTGACACATGCTACCCTCAGACTCCAGAAATTGAGAGCCACTTCCCATTTAACTAGATGTCTGGGCTGCCACATGCATCCAGCAAATGGCATTGCCCAAAGTCATTAGCTAGATACACACTTCTCACAAACAAGATCTACTTTTAAAGCCACTGGTTTCCATTTGTTTTCAATTTTAGGAATTTCTTAAATTGATTCAATCTTGTTTCTAAAATAATGGTAAAACTAATGCATAATCCCAAAGTCAAAGAGTAGGGGTGAATAAAAAGAATTTGTTGTAACAAAGCCACTCGATTATTTGAATAGTGTCTGAGTTATACGGCAAAACAAATTGTATGTGTATTCATAATTTTTAAATTGCAATCAGTCTTTCCTTACAATGAAAGATTTTAATTGGAAACCAGCGGAATCACAAGACTACTTGCTACCCAGACAACAGAGTGTTTCACTTTCTCAATTTCATTACTAATATTTCCAGTTGATCCATTTTTTGGTCGACCAGAAGTTTTGATACCTTAGAGATATGCATGATATTAAGATAATCAGGAAATAGGGTTTGCTAAAAGAAAAAAAAGGTATAGAAACTATTGTTAAAGGGGAATTGGGAAATAATCTGAACGATGGATTCTCAAGCAGATCAATTTTAGGAAAGAGTACATAATGGAAGGTGAACTGGAAGTAAATCTCTCTCACAACTGTCAATGTTTATGTCCCCCTTGGCCTATTTTTACTTCACCTTAAAGACCAATACTATCTATCACTCTAGACCTAGAGATAAAGCAGTGAAAAAGACAAAGTTCTTGACCTCGAAGAAATTGTATTCAATTCCGAAGACAATTTTTTTAGATAAATACATGATCAAGGCCTATTATTTCAGAAAGCGGTAAGTTATTTAAAGCATTTAAATCACTCCTTATTAAAGTACAAGTATTTATAAGGGGTGACAGGATGTTCGATGACTTTTGAACTGAGACCCAAGGGATATAAAAGGGACAGTAATATGAGAAAATTTCAGGAAGGAAAAAAAGTAAGTCCAAAGGTCCGGGGCAGAAAAAGACATGATTAGAGAGAAGGAAGAGGGCAATACGCAATGAAGTTTGAGGAGCAAACAGTAGGTACCGACTGCTAGGCCATACTCAAGAGATAGGACCTTATTCTAAGTGCACTGGGAAGCCACCGAAGGCTCTGGGTATGAAAGTGGTGTGATTTAATAGTGTTCTGTAAAGATTAGTTTGTAAAGAAGGAATTACGGAGGGGCCTATTAGGATACTATTGCAGCCTTCCAGGTAAGAAATAGTAGAGTCTGTGAAGAACATGGTGGCAGTGAAAAGAATAGATGTATATGGATTTGAAATATGTTTTACAGGAATGAAGACTGGTTCCTTGTGGTTTGCAAATGGGAAACAAAAGAAAAAGGGAAATAATAACAACTCCCTAATTTTTTATTTGAGCCACTAGGAAGATGATTAATCTGAGACAGCTAAGAAAGCAATAGGTTTGGGAAGGAAATCTAGGGTTCCATTCTGAATGTGCAGAGTTTGAAAAGCTTATTACACTTCTAAACAAAGACTCAATTAAATACTTGTCTATATGAGATACTCGGAGAAGAGGTCAGTTTACATAAATACATTTGAGAATCATTAGTATATATGTTGTATTTTAAAAATAGGTCTAGAAGAATGAAATAGAAGAAGATACATTAGGAACAAGCTCTAAAGCAATCCAACATTTAGCACTCCATGGGATTCAGAAAAATGAAGATCATTAGTGACTGATGAGACCAGTTTCATTGAAGTGATAGAGTGGGATTAAGCGTAAGTAGGAGGTGTGAAAATAGAGACAAGCAGCAGAAATGGGATGGTAGCCAGAGATGATGGATCAAGACAGGGGTAGTTTTGTACTTCTTATTTATCAAAAGGAAGGCCCTGGAGTATGTATGTATACTCATCAATATAGCCCAATCAATAATGAGAAATTGATGATGCAGGACAGCAATTAACAGTTCAAGTATGGGCTGACAGAAGAAATTCTGTGCTTAGGCAGGACAGGTATCAGCAGTAAGGGGACGTATCTAAAAAGGAAGAGTGAGATCCAAATTTTTTAAATAACTGTGACTCCAGGAGGCAAGCACTTTCACTTAAAATAATTCTCAAAATCAATAAAGTAGCAATGAGAAGTGGCTTTGGGGCATTGTGAAGAAGACTATTCAGAGGACTTTAGTGTCAGCAGCTGGGCCAAGTGATCCCTCCACCAACCCTATGTGTGCCACAGAACACATTCTAGCAGCTTTTTCAGTGGTGTGCTGGTAAAGTGACTCTACAGAAAAAGGAAAGGAGGAAGTGAAGGATGGAGGGAGGGAAAGAGGAAAGGGAGTGACAGAGGGGGAAGGGGAGGGGAAGGGGAGGGGAAGGGGAGGGGAAGGGAGAGAGGAGGGGAGGGAAGGGGAGGGGGGAGGGGAAGGGAGGGGGAAGGGGAGATGATGGGGGAAGGGAGGAGGGGGAAGGGAGGAGGGGAAAGGGAAGAGGGGGAAGAGAGGAGGGGGAAGGGAGGAGGGGGAAGGGAGGGGAGGGAAGGGAAGGGAATAGAGAAAGAGGGAGGGAAGGAAAAAAAGCCTTGATTTGTGGAGGTTGATTATTTCCATACTCATGAATAGGAAGAATCAATATCGTGAAAATGGCCATACTGCCCAAAGTAATTTACTGATTCAATGCTATACCCATCAAGCTACCACTGACTTTCTTCACAGAATTAGAAAAAAACTAGTTTAAGTTTCATCTGGTACCGGTACCAAAACAGATATATAGACCAATGGAACACAATAGATGCCTCAGAAATAACACCACACATCTACAACCATCTGATCTTTGACAAACCTGACAAAACAACCAATGGGGAAAGGACTCCCTATTTAAAAAATGGTGTTGGGAAAACTGGCTAGCCATATGCAGAAAACTGAAACTGGACCCCTTCCTTACACCTTATACAAAAATTAACTCAAGATGGATTAAGGGCTTAAATGTCAGACCTAAAACCATAAAAACCCTAGAAGAAAACCTAGGCAATACCATTCAGGACATAGGTATGGGCAAAGACTTCATGACTAAAATATCAAAAGCAACAGCAACAAAAGCCAAAATTAGGCCGGGCGCGGTGGCTCAAGCCTGTAATCCCAGCACTTTGGGAGGCCGAGACGGGTGGATCACGAGGTCAGGATATCGAGACCATCCTGGCCTACACGGTGAAACCCCGTCTCTATTAAAAAATACAAAAAACTAGCCAGGGGAGATGGCGGGCACCTGTAGTCCCAGCTACTCGGAGGCTGAGGCAGGAGAATGGCGTAAACCTGGGAGGCGGACCTTGCAGTGAGCCGAGATCGCGCCACTGCACTTCAGCCTGGGCGGCAGAGCGAGACTCCGTCTCAAAAAAAAAAAAAAAAAAAAAGCCAAAATTGACAAATGGGATCTAATTAAACTAAATAGCTTCTGCACAGCAAAAGAAACTATCATCAGAGTAAACAGGCAACCTATAGAATGGGAGAAGATGTTTGCAATCTATTCATCTGACAAAGAATCTACAAAGAACTTAAACAACTTTACAAGAAAAAAACCAACAACCCCATCAAAAAGTGGGTGAAGGATAGGAACAGACATTTCTCACAAGAAGACACTTATGCAGCCAACAAACATGAAAAGAAGATCATCATCACTAGTCATTACAGAAACGCAAATCAAACCACAATGAGATACCATCTCACACCAGTTAGAATGGTGATCATTAAAAAGTCAGGAACAACAGATGCTGGAGAGGATGTGGAGAAATAGGAATGCTTCTACACTGTTGGTGGGAGTGTAAATTAGTGTAAAAAGATGTGGTGATTCCTCAAGGATCTAGAATCAGAAATACCATTTGACCCAGCAATCTGATTACTGAGTATACACCCAAAGGATTATAAATCATTCTACTATAAAGACACATGCACATGTATGTTTATTGTGGCACTCTTCACAATAGCAAAGCCTTAGAACCAACCCAAATGCCCATCAATGATAGACTGGATAAAGAAAATGTGGCACATATACATCATGGAATACTATGTAGCCATAAAATGTATGAGTTCATGTTCTTTGCAGGGACATGAATGAAGCTGGAAACCATCATTCTCAGGAAACTAACACAAGAACAGAAAACCAGACACCGCATGTTCTCACTCACAAATGGGAGTTGAACAATGAGAACACTTGGATACACGGGGGGAACATCACACACTGGGGCCTTGGGGGGTGGGAGGCTGGGGTGGCATAGCATTAGGAGAAATACCTAATGTAGATGATGAGTTAATGGGTGCAGCAAACCACCATGGCATGTGTATACCTATGTAACAAATCTGCACGTTCTGCACATGCACCCCAGAACTTAAAATATAATTAAAAAAAAAAAAAAAAAGGCTCTGGCCTCTTGCCTGTTTACAGCCAATCTGCAAGTTCCACTGTGAATCAAGTAGAGTAAAACCCTGAGCACTGTGGACATGGAAACAGATAGAAGAGAGGCACTAATTCAACAAGTAATAGAAGACACTTCCCAATGATGGTGAAAGGCTACAGATGGATAAACTGCAACAATTACCAGTGAGATTAATAAAAAATATGTGAGGCCGGGCGCGGTGGTTCAAGCCTGTAATCCCAGCACTTTGGGAGGCCAAGACGGGTGGATCACAAGGTCAGGAGATCGAGAGCATCCTGGGTAACACGGTGAAACCCCGTCTCTACTAAAAAATACAAAAAAACTAGCAGGGTGTGGTGGCGGGCGCCTGTAGTCCCAGCTACTCCGGAGGCTGAGGCAGGAGAATGGTGTAAACCCGAGAGGCGGAGCTTGCAGCGAGCTGAGATCCGGCCACTGCACTCCAGCCTGGGCGACAGAGCGAGACTCCGTCTCAAAACAAAAAAAAAAGAAAAAAAATGTGAACTAGGTAAATTTCAAAAATTTCTAATATCAGAGGATAAAGACAAATCTTACAATCTTAAGACTGCAATAACTTCTCATTCACACCAGAAAGCTAGAAGAGAATAGAAAAACATCTATAAACTCTAAGAGAAAAGGACTCCTATCCAAAAATTTAACTCTGTCAGAATATCATTCACCTTCCAGAAAAAAAGGAAGATTTGAAAACATGCAAAAATGCAGAGATTATATCTTCCACATCTGAAGAAACACTCAAGAAGAAAACTCTTACCAAACAACACATGGACCAAAATGAGAAATAAATATTTTTTTTTAAAAAAAGAAAGAAATTTAAAGCACGGAAAACAATTAAATGTGCAGTGTGTGTGTGAGAGAAACAGACAGAGAGAGATCTAAAAATATAAAGACTGAAGAGGAAAGTGTTTTATGAAACATGAGTTATACATTTCAAGGTAAATCCTAATAATTATCAGGAGCAAAAAATAGTTGTTTACTAAACTAAATCCTCAAAATTTGGAAGTTGATAGAGGAGGCAATGGGAGAGGAAAAAATGAGAGAATAAAAGGATAAAACCATAAACAAATATTGAACTGTAGTTAATGAAAAGTATAATAAAATATTTAGGGAAAGTGACAAGAAATTGAAATTCATTTTAAATGCATCAAGTGACAACAAAGATTGGTGAGTGAAGAGAGGTATAGACTGATATGTGACAAAGCAGTTACTGGTAAAATGTGAATGGTAGAATTCTGTTTTAGTTATAATGAAGTTCTCAGTAAACATCTTTTAACTTTCTATATGTTGATTCTTAGGTTTACTAAACTTAAAAAAAAATTATTTTAGCTCTAAACCACAGAAAAAGATTTTTTTTTTAATATCCAGAATATACAAAGAACTTAAATTTACAAGAAGAAAAAAACAACCCCATCAAAAAGTGGGCAAAGGATATGAACAGACACTTCTCAAAAGAAGACATTTATGCAGCCAACAAACATATGAAAAAAACTCATCATCACTGGTCATTAAAGAAATGCAGGCCGGGTGCGGTGACTCAAGCCTGTAATCCCGGCACTTTGGGAGGCCGAGATGGGCGGATCACGAGGTCAGGAGATCGAGACCATCCTGGCTAACACGGTGAAACCCCATCTCTATTGAAAAATACAAAAAAATAAACTAGCCGGGCGAGGTGGCCGGTGCCTGTAGTCCCAGCTACTCGGGAGGCTGAGGCAGGAGAATTGTGCGAACCCGGGAGGCGGAGCTTGCAGTGAGCTGAGATCCGGCCACTGCACTCCAGCCTGGGGGACAGAGCGAGACCCCGTCTCAAAAAAAAAAAAAAAAAAGAAATGCAAATCAAAACCACAATGAGATACCATCTCACACCAGTTAGAATGGTGATCATTAAAAAGTCAGGAAACAACAGACGCTCAAGAGGATGTGGAGAAACAGGAACGCTTTTACACTGTCGATGGGAGTGTAAATTAGTTCAACTATTGTAGAAGACAGTGTGGCGATTCCTCACGAAATCAGAAATACTATTTGACCCAGCAATCCCATTACTGGCTATATACTCAAAGGATTATAAATCATTAATCCTACTATAAAGACACATGCACATGTATGTTTACTGCGGCACTCTTCACAATAGCAAAGACTTGGAACCAACTCAAATGCCCATCAATGATAGACTGGATAAAGAAAATGTGGAACATACACACCACGGAATACTATGCGGCCTATAAAAAAGGATGAGTTCATGTCCTTTGTAGGGACATGGACGAAGCTGGAAATCATCATTCTCAGCAAACTAATACAAGAACAGAAAACCAAACAACTCATGTTCTCACTCCCAGGTGGGAGTTGAACAATGAGAACACAAGGACACACAGAGGGGAACATCACACACCAGGGCCATTGAGGGGTGGGGGGCTAGAGGAGGGATAGCATTCGGAGAAATACCTAATGTAGATGACGGGTTGATGGGTGCAGCAAACCACCATGGCACATGTATACCTATGTAACAAACCTGCACATTCTGCACATGTAACCCAGAACTTAAAGTATAAATAAAAAAAAAACTTCCAAATTTATTTTATGAACTCAGGTACTTTAACAACCAAAAGTTGTTAAATATAGTAAAAGAATTATTAAGTAAAAAAGATATTAAAAAGATACTTATGAACTTTTTAGATGTAGAAATAAACATTTTAATATAAACTCATGATGTAGAAATAAACATTGTAAATAAAATATTAGCAAAAAGAACCTAGCTACATGGCACAAAAACAATACATTAAGACCAAGTTATTCCAGAAATGCAAGGGACATTTCAAAATCAGTAACTCTGTTAATAAAATTTATTTCAGCATTAGTTTAAAAAAGTAAACAATCACTCGTAATAAAAGGAATAGAAGGAAAAGTTGAAATATAGTTAAAACTATTTACTAAATTATAAATGATAGAATAATAAAATCAATTAAATTAGGAATTAGATAAAAATGTCTTATAATTATTCATTTTCTGTAGGGTTCTAAAAAATCAATGACATGAAAATTAATTCTCATAAACACAGAACTTTATAAAGCTATCTCTTGCATTTTATTATATGATTTTATACCTAAAAATCCAGAGACACTTTAATTAAAAAATAAAAATACTTAATGAATTAAGATAATCTGATAAATCGGTTGGATTCTAGACACATAAACAAAAATCAGTCTTTCCCAACTCTAAAAATAGCAACTAGAAATGAAAATATGGAGAAATATTTAGTTTTGGAAACAGTAGTTTCTAAATGATAAAAGTTTGTATCAAGTAATATTTAATAAACATTTAATAAAATCAGTAAGTAATATATGGGTCCATACATAAATTTTAAAATTATACAATTATTTTAAATAACACAAGGCAAAATTTGAAAAAAGGGAAAGGCATAGTTCATTGTTAAATAAGAGGTCTTACCATTTCAAAATGTCAATTCTCTCATAAAAATAAATACAGCAATATTAACACCAAACAAAGAATAATTTAAAATAAAACTCATCACATAAATGAAGAGAAGTGTTTCACACTGGCAAAACATATGCTTTTACTAAGAGCATTTTATAAACCTGGTAATTGGCTTCAAAATATAAAATTAAAATTTAATAGAAACATGGAGAAAAATGTAAATTATACAAACACAGTGGGAAACTACCTCTAATCAAGAGGTTAAGCAGACACTAAATAAGGGTATAATAGATTTGAATAATGCATTTAACAGTCTTAATCTAATCAACATATATATATATAAAGAATCCTGTACCTAACAGAGAATACCTATTCCTTTCAAACAAAAAGCTCACACTGACAAATATTGACCACATAGTTATGTTAACAAAATCAAAAAGTAGAAATCATACAGGCCAAATGCTGTAGTACAGAGCAGCAAAAATAAACACAAAATAATAAAATAATCACAAAAATTTAAACACTTGAAAAATTTTTTAATTAAATAATTCTTGGTTTAAAAAGAAAATCAAAATAATTATTCTATGACTCAGCAACTGTCTCAAAATGATATAATCCAACACTTGCTTCAAATTTTAATAAAATTCCTCTCTGGTAATCTTAGAAAAAAAAATCTTCCTTTACTTAATAAAAAGTATCAATCAGAATCCCAGAGAAGATATCATACATACTATACATGAAACATTAGAAACATTTCTACTAAAATCAGGGAAAAGGCAAGTATTCCCACTACCATTGCTGCCCTACAACATTGGACTAGAAATTTAAAATGTAAAGAAAACTCAAATTTTCCTTGTGATATAGTTTGGTGCTATTCCTCACCCAAATCTCACCTTGAATTGTAATAATCCCCACATGTCACAGGAAGGACCCGGTAGGAGATAATTGAATTATGTGGATAGGTTTTCTCCATGCTGTTCTGGTGATAGTAAGTCTCACAAGATCTGATGGTTTTATAAAAGGGCAATTCCCAGCCAGGCGTGGTGGCTCATGCCTGTAATCCCAGCACTTTGGGAGGCTGAGGAGGGTGGATCACAAGGTCAGGAGACGGAGACTACCTGGCTAGCATGGTGAAACCCCATTTCTACTGAAAATACAAAAAATTAGCTGGGGCTTGCAGTCAGCCAAGATTGTGCCACTGCACTCCAGCCTGGGCGACAGAGCGAGACTGTCTCAAAAAAAAAAGAAAGAAAGAAAGAAAAGGCGAGGCAATTCCCCTGCGAACACTTTCTTGCCTGCCACCGTGTAAGACGTCCCTTTGCTCCTCCTTTGCCTTCAGTCATGATTGTGAGGCCTCACCAGCCATGTGGAACCATGAGTGCCTTAAACCTCTTTTTCTTTATAATTACCCAGTCTTGGGTAAGTCTTTATTAGCAGCATGAAAACGAACTAATACACCTATTCAAAACAACACTATTTTTTATCTCAGAAATTCAATAGTATCAATTTTAGTAAGTAACAAAATAAGGTTTTAAGAGGGGTAGATCAAAATACAAAACTCAATTGTTTTCTCATGTATTAGCAAAACCACTTGGAAATGTGACCCCCAAATTATTCCAATAATCATTATAAATAACCTAGGGAAAACACAGCTGGAAATGTAGGACCTAGATGAAGAAAAATTTAAAACATAAAAAACTAAATAAATGGAGAGATGTTTCATATATCCAGATGAGAAAATTCTGTCTAACAAGTATTTCCCAACCTTCAGAAAATAAGTGGAGCTTTTCAAGCTTTTTAAAACTTGGGAGAAATAGGAGGGAAGATGGTGACTAGATTTATGCCCAAGGCAAATATAAAAGGTATTAATGGTTGGTGCTTTGTGAGAATTGGGCATCATATGTATTGGCCACTTGATCTGTACTTAGTGCGATTTGCAAAAAGGCACAGAAACAGATAGAAAGGAGATATTTTATCCAAATTAGATGATAAAATAAGGTAAGATAAAACAGTTAATCCTGGGGTCTTGAGGAAGAGGCTTAAATTTCCTAAATCTTTGTTATGTAAATGGAGGTAATTTAATAATCCTTGTCAGTCCTGACTTTCTATGAACTGTGACTTACGTTTTATTTGATTCAAAATCAAAACTGAGGCATCAAGTTTCATTTCTCTGATGGAAATAAATCCTTTTTCTATGTCTATATAGAGTCACTGTTTGCAGAAAGATGAAAATAATAAATCTGTACTCACTAATCAGCATAATACAAAGGATGAAGTAGACCCTAAGTTACCAGTTACATTAAGGTACAATTGTTAAAAAGCTGAATTGTACAGCATGAAGCAAAGGGTGAATTTGAAATGAAAAGCAAAAATCATTCCTTTTTGTAAGTGTGTAAAATGCTTTCATTGATATGTCCTATTCTTAAATAATTCATGCTGAATACAAATAATGTAGAAACCAAATTCTGCAAACAGCAAGTAGTAACAAAGATTGAGAAACTATTTTTTTGTCATCATATGAATCTACAATTTCCAGGTATAACAGATTGAGCAAACTGAATAGAGTTCTGAGAATGCTATGCACATTTGCCAAAAAATCAAACCACTTCCAACAGAGAGAAAAGCAGATGTATGAAAAACATTTTCATGATATAGAACCATTGAATTAAATGATTTTCAAATAAAGATGTGAACCTTACAATAATTTCAAATCACATTCAATATAAAGCAAAGATTTACATGAAAGAACTAACATTAGGTGTATGAGCATTCAGATGAGAAAGATGTGCTCAGTGAAGTAGAGAGCCCAAAATGCTTTGCAGTATTCTGTCCATCACTGCAGCATGACTTCAAAAGGGGCCACAGAAAGAAATGGAAAATTGGAATAAATGCTGATCTAGCAATGAAAAGGCTGAATAGAGTTCCCATCTCTATAGGTCCAAATCCAGATATCATGTCTACATAGATGATCCAGAGATAATTAAGTCGTAGCATGTCAAGACTTGAATTAATCTCAACTGTTACCAAAGTTTCTTTCTCCAGATCTTGTTTTATAACAGCACATCTATCCAGTTGCCCAACCACAAACCTGAGAGTCACTTTTGCATCCATGCTCGCTCCCACTTTTCCCCATCTTTCACCAGTACTATTGATTTCCCTGCTGTTCTTCAGGCACTTCTTTTGTCTGTATGCTAATGATATTAGGCAGAGCCTCATCAATCTCCTGCTAAGGTCACAGTAACAATGTCTTCATTGACCTCTATGTCTCCAGCTTTTCTCCTTTCAATCTATTCTCCAAATTGCTGCCAAGGTAATCATTCCAAAATGCAAATCTAGTCATATCATTCCTTGATAAACTTCCTTCAGAAGTTCTCTGTTACCAACTGGAATAAAATCCAGACTCTTTAGCATGCATATAAAGCCCTTGATTGGTGTGACTTACACCACCTCCTTCCTACCAGTTCTTTTCCTAAATACACTATGCTCACCCTTCAAGACCCAATTTAAGAATTATCTCCTCTGAAAATTCACTAACGATAACCTTATCTGAATCAGGTTTGCTAACCACAGCACCTTGCAGTTTCTTCTTAGAATTTATCCTTGTAAGTTGTAATTGACTGAATATTTCTCTTCATCTCCACCATTCTGTGAACACCTGAAGGAAAGAGGCTGTTCTTCATTTTTGCATGCCCCGCTTGAAACACATAAAGTAAGCAATCAAAATGTTTGAGAAAGAAGGCAAATAGGGAAATTTTAAAAAGAAAGTACCAATTAGATGACTCTAGGAACTTTTTAATTCTAAAGTTCTGTTTCCATGATTCCATTTATTCAGGCCAGGCTTTCATGTCATAAACATGCAATCCACAGGGAATGAGGAGTAAACTTTCAAAACCAACAGCTATTATTCTGTTCCTCAACCCCAAGAGAAAGTGTTCCCTTAACCCCATCAAATAAAGCCATTAAGAAAGCTTTAAAATGAGGAAAACTTGTAGTGGTATAAATGTTTAGGATTACCAAGAGAAACAGATCCCCTGGTGCTATACCTAGAATTTGGGTCCAAGGCAACAGTGCCCAAGTAAGCTTGGATCATGGATCACCCTCCCATTCTGTAGAAAGTCGCCAGACTTGAATGCCTGAGAGATGAAGGCTTTCCACCAACTAGAGGGCAGTCCTAGAGCAGCAGGGAGTGTTCTCCTGATTTGAAGTTTCCTTTGTCTGCATTTTGCTTCCCTCCACGGCAAGGTAAAATGTATCTTCCCTTATTCCTAGACTCCCCAAAGCAGATGTGGTTGTGTCCTCCTCTGTGGCATACCTATAGTTCATCCACAGAATGTATCATATTCTAAGGCTATTAATTTCATTATATAAATGCTGGGAAGCAATTCTCCATGAATCTCTTATATTTTTTATTATTTGAATGAAGACATTGACAGCCTTTGTCTTCAACAATTTTTTAAGGATGCTTGTATGGAAAACTACCTTAGAAGAGAGATAGTGTATCCCTCTGAGAAAGGAGAAAGCAAGTTTTTTCCCAACCTGTCTTAATAAAGATAATGTTTCCCTCCAAGGTGAACCTTAAGCAAGTTTGCCAACAGCCTCCTTTATAATACTGGAAACTTCTTAAGCTTGGGGCCCCTCAACAGGAATACAAACCTATGGCGTGCATATCTACCTGGTCCTCTTTATATAGCCCCCATGGAACTTGGTGGGGTTTGGAAATAAACCTATGGCAACACTGAAGCTTGTGTTGTCTGCTGTGCCATAAGTAATAAAGTTCTTTTCTCTGACCCAGGAATCTCATCTCTTCTGCTAGCATCCTTGAAACTATAGCAGGCTCACTTTTTAAGCATTCAAATAGGGTGAAATCTGAGACACTTAAAAGTCTTTGATAAGGTGCAGTATGTTGTGTTTGTATGGGGCATGGGTGTCTGTGTGTGTTTAACGTATCTGGTTTCTTCTGACCATGACCTTCTCAAGAGGAAGGATTGTATCTAATTCATCCAGGTATATTCAATACCCAACCTAATTAAAATAGATGTCAGCTGAATAAAAATATGAGCACACAGTTAGTTAAAGAAGAGGAAAAGGAGCCAGGAAACACCATGACATAATTTTCAGATCTTTTTATTACTCAAATTCATGTACCTTTTCATTAAGGTGAGTTAATGTTATTGTTTCAAGTTTGAAAAAAACTATTGTCTATATATATTCTTTACATGACAAGTACGATCTTAATCCCAACTTTCACATTGTCATTCCATTTTCATATCAGAAATTTGACATACATCAGCAAAATGAATGCATTAATTTTCAGTATCTCCAATATTTTATCACAGATAACATAAAAATTTACACGGGGTTTTGCTTGAGTAAAAATCTGACTTATATGTAATTAGTGATAGAAATGAGATGCCATTCCTTCCCCCAATGGCTTGGTGTGGCTCAAGAGGAAGAGCGGGAAAAAAATCCTCTTTCAACATATATATATTTAATGCCACTTATTTATATGGGGAAACAGGAGTCTCATGGAAGATAAAGAACATGAACTATGCCTCCTCTTCTCCACTTAACAAACCACCATCAACACTAAAGTTCAAAATATAAAACTATGTCCAACCAGGTGCAGTGGCTCATGCCTGTAATCCCAGCACTTTGGAAGGCCGAGATGGGTGGATCACCTGAGGTCAGGAGTTCGAGACCAGACTGGCCAAAATGATGAAACCCCTTCTGTACTAAAAATATAAAAATTAGCCAGGTATGGTGGCGGTCACCTGTAATCCCAGATACTCAAGAGGCTGAGGCAGGAGAATCGCTTGAACCTAGGAGGCAGAGATTGCAGTGAGCCAAGATCATACCATTGCACTCCAGCATGAGCAAGAGAACAAGACTCTGTCTCAAAAAAAAAAAAAAAAAATATATATATATATATATATATATATATATATATATATATATGTGTGTGTGTGTGTGTGTGTGTGTGTGTGTGTGTGTCTTTTTACCAAAAAGGACAATAAGGGCTTCCAGCTGAAAGTTTGCCATAATAAAGAAGGAGTTTTGACCTGTGTTCCAGACAGGCATGTTGCTTCTGGATCCCGTATTTGGTCAGACTTGAAACTCATCCTTATTAAATCACTCTTGCACTGTGTGTCTGGAGAAATGGCTCTATATACTTGCATTTGCAATAGACTAAATGTTTGTGTTCCCCCAAAATTCATATGTTGAAGTCCTAGCCACCTAGGTGATGGTATTAGGAGGTGGGGCCTTTGGGAGGTAATTTGGCTATGAGGGTAGAGCCCTCATGAATAGGATTAGTGAGAAAAGGGACCCCACAGAGCTCTCTAGTCCTCTTTCCACCACGTGAGGATGGATGAAGAAGGTGGAAGTCTGCAACTTGCAGACCTGAAGGGGACCCTCAACAGAACTCAACCATGCTGGACCCCTGAACTTGAAATTCCAGCCTCCAGCAGTATAAGAAATAAATTTCTGTTGTTTATAAGCCATCCATCTATGGTATTTTGTTATAGCATCCTGAACTGACTACAACAGTATCCAGAGAGTTCAATTATTGTAATTGATTAAAAAAATTAGGGCCCAAGTAGTTTTATCCTAGGTCTCTCCCTCCTGAGTGCTACACTGAGGAAAGACATGTTCCCCTCGTCACCGAGATGAAACCTCATGGGTGGACAAAACCAGTGCAAAAGATAGTGGTGATAGTGATGAAATCAGCAAGAGAAGCAAAAGGACTGGGAGAAAGAGAAATTTTAAATAAGCCATATCTCTGTGAATCTCCTGGGGCACTTGAGGCTGCTCACAGTGACTTCAGGAGACTGGGCTTCAATGAACTGGTAAGCACCTGACTGGACATACTTGACAGATAAAGTTATCTGGGTGTCAGCTTCAGTAGGATCCACACCAAAGGTCTGAATTTCTGTTTCTTCTAAAATAACTGACTCATGGTTACGTGTAAGCAGGTCCCAGTAAGTCTCAGAAAAAAATTGGGAAAAGGAACCTCGCAAGTAAACTGGGTGAGGTTTAAAAGTCATTGAAATTTGGTCGTAAATACAAATGCAATTCCATTATATCCACAAGCTTATAAAACACAGGGGACATTTGGTAACGAAAATATCAAAGTACAAAAGATAAATTTCAAAGGAAAAGTTTACAGTTTGTCCTCTGCAGGGCAGACGATCTATGATGTTCTTTCATCACAGTTAGTTAAATGAGGGCTCTGGCAGTGCAATGACTCAGAGATAACAACCGAAAGTTGTAACATCGATATCCTCAAATGTTTGGGTATATATGTGAGAACATAAATATTAAATGTTGAAAAAGAGATTCAACCTATCCTTCAAGTCTAGCCAGCTGGCTTTCCTGCATCATGCAGTATCCTCTAAGATTATCCTAATGAAAAAAACAAAACTCTCAAGGAGCAATGAAGTGCAATACTTTGTTGAAGGGTAGTGGTTTCATTGTTATTGTTTTGTTTCATTTTATAAAGAAAAAAGAATCATTCTGACTCCACAAGAACAGATATCTCATTTGAAGGCAGCTATTACAGTATTAGGGCCACTGAGCACTTCTAACCAATGAGGCCATCTACCACCCATCCAGAGTCACCATTGGTAGGTAAATTTCAGCAATTCTTTTCTTTGAAGGAAGACCTTGTTCTACAGGAACATTCAATTAACATTCAAGGTCTATCGGTTAATAATCCATTAAAGTAACTTTATTACCCTTTCCAAAATGGCAGCTAAGAAAAACCATTTGGAATAATAAACAGTGTGAGAAATAAGTCAAGAACATGGCATATAGACTTTCTCTTTACCCAAAGTTTTTATAAAAGAGGAAGGAAAGAGGAGAAAACAGTAAACAAGGAGGTGAGATGGCTCCAGTTGTAAACTGCGCAGAAATAACCTGTGACCTGACCATAAAGAGCCGTGTTAAAAATCTAAACTCCTCTGAAGTATAATAAAACTTTCTACCCTTTCTTGCAAGTGCACGTCTCACAAATGTTAGATGGTAGCCACTAGGGGGAATCTCTAAACCCTGCTTTGCTGTACATTGTTTGATAGAAGTACAATGTCATCTTAATACACTAAAATGAAAATCCCACCAAGACGAAAAAGGTTGGTATAGAGAGGTAAATATTCCCCTAGCATATATAACACCTCTGACTATTTTTCTTAAGTTCAAAGAGCTATTAGAAAATTGTAGCAGTGTGCAGTTAAGTGTGGCAGATGGCATATAGGAGTGAGTGGTGTGCAATTTACAGTAAACAAATTCTTTATCTTTGACGGGTCATGGGGAGAACTAAAACGGTCTCCAATTCAATCAGGGAATATGCTAGAATATACTGACATGCAGATTCACTAATTATAGTGAAATGTGTTAAAAAGCTACAATTATCCCAATGGATGAAACCTTTCCCATGAAGATTAGAAAAAACAACCAGGCGTCATGAGCTGACAGCAGGATGCCATTTGTAAATGTGCCCCCAGATTGGTTGACACCTGTTCAGAGAAGAGATTCAAATCTTCAGGGCCTTAAACTTGGTCTCCTCCGGAGATAGGTACACTTTTTGATAGTATGTGTACTGTGAGCTCATCAGCTGTTTTTGTATCAAATATATGGGGCAAAACTGTAACTGACATTTCTTTCTGTCTTTAGAAAGAGAACCACAGCTCAGCGGGGAATGAGTTCTGCAATGTTCATTAGTTTGGTTATCATCAAATTAATATTTCAAGTATTGCAGAGTTTGATCTCTACCACTACTAAAAGGGAAAAGGGAACATATACATATTATGAAATGTGTTTTTCAAAAACAGTTTGATCATATATTGAACTACAACCATGAAAATGTATTGGACTACAAAAGAATGTACAATTACATAAAGCATAGGAGCCACTCAAATGATCCAGTATGTGTCTTACATCAAAGCACTCCATGAGATTTACGAGTGGCTTGGGGCATGTAGAGGCCAAGGGAAACCTTCCCCTTCACCCTCTGGACGTTTGCTGAAAATCAACTGACAAAAGGCAGATTAATAGGAGAAAAGGCATACAAATTTGTTAATATCCACATGTGTGCACAGGAGTCATACAAAATGTGAAAACTCAAAGGAAGGGCCAGATGGTTGACTATTTTATACCATCTTGAGCTTATAGAAAGAATGGGGGCTTGGACTGTGGCAAGACAGGTTACGGGAGGGAGAGAAGAGGAAAGGTATGGCTACCAAAAGCAGTCTTATTATGTAGACAAAATCTCATTGGTAGCTCTCAGAAAGAATAGATGGTAGCCTGTGGTTGAGTTAATCTTCCCTACATCTGGACAAGCGAGGGGCCTCAAAGAAACCCTGTTTATTTCCCTTACTTGGATTTTCCTCTATAGATGCAAATCTCCTCCACAGAAGGCAGCTTGGCAAGCATTAGTCCGGTCTGCAGGCCCTTTGAATAGCTGTTTCAAAAGATGTCAAAGAGGTATATTTTAGGGTAAATATTTCTGGTTTCCTTTAGGTGTGTGAACCTGTACAGAGGTGCAATGGGATGCTCTTAAACAATGACATGTGAGAATTTGATTCAAAGGGACAAGATCACTGCATTGAAGAAGAGTTGATTTGAATAATCCCTTAAATTCAATGGTAGATACTAGGATATATAAAAGACGACCTAGAATTTGAGGAGAGCAATTTACCAAACACCCTCCAGATACATGGAGCCTGGGAAATTTTACTGAGTTTGTACCATTTTTGTGTATGATATTGCCTGTAACATAACCATTGCTTAAGGAAACTCAGGCCGAAATTTCAGGTCTAGCAGCTGATGTTTGCCGCACCAGTTGTACTGAGAGTGGTTCAAGCACCCTTGGATATGTGGGGCAAATTCTGGAGCATGAGGCTGCAGATTCTGCCCTAGAATGGTGGCACCGCCATTGTTTTGGATGAGAGATTGACTTCTCACTTTAACTGGGAAGAGATTCCCAGTTCCTCAGAAAAATGTAACAATGTGCTATTTACAAGACTTATTCATAAGGAGTTACTGGGAGTTGTTCCATCTCACTTACTGTTCATCATGTCACTGACCATACATTCTCTCCTGAAAGAAGTTCATGACTTTGTGTTGGGCCAGCGTTTCTGGACCTGTAACAGATGTTTGAAGAGATATCCACCAAGTGGGCCTTAAGGTAATGTTTTCTAAAAGAATTCTATTGTATACAAACTAGCTGAGAAAAAAATTAATTCTTTAGATTTATAACTCACAGGGATAAGATAACTTGATTTGAGACTTTAAATGTCTTGGTGTTTAACTTAAGATTTCTGGAATTTAATTTCTTTGTGATTTTAATCTTTGAACTTTAGTTTGTCCCTGACAATTTGGTAATAGTACAGATATTCAGATGTGGGGCACTTCTATATTGGTGGCATTTTGTTATTGGAATAGCTTTCTGTTGTCATCTAATCTCACTGCATATCCTCTGGTGAGCTCTAGTAGACCACATGTCTCAATCTAATGTGAGGAGAAATAAAGTGACCTCTAAGCAAAATCCTGGAATTAATTTAGATAACATACCATTCTCACTCATTTTTAGAGCCTTCTGTATCAAAGCCTACACAGCTCGCCAGCAGACCCTGAATGCTCCACAGTAGTGCCTTGTTGGAATTAAGAGAATGGTGCCATGAGGGTAAGAGTACTACCATAAGTAGGATGTATACCCACAGGCCTGCAGAGCCATAGACCAATTGTTAAGCCAAACAATTTACAGGAACAATTTACAGAAAAAGTTGGGTATGTGATGAGGAACCCTGCATGATTCCCTGTGGAGAGGTTCCAAGTAGAGCAAGGCATTTTGTATTAGTCCATTCTCATACTGCTATAGAGAAATACTCGAGACTGGGTAATTTATAAAGGAAAGAGGTTTAATTGACTCACAGTTTCACATGGCTGGGGAGACCTCAGGAAACACACAGTCATGGTGGCAGGGGAAGCAGGCACATATTACATGCCAGCAGGAGAGAGTGAGCGAGTTAACAAGAGCAGGAAAATTGCCTTATAAAATCATCAAATCTCATAAGAACTCACTCACAATCACAAGAACAGCATGGGGCAAATCACCCTCATGATCCAATCACCTCCCTCCCACAACACGTGGGGATTACAGTTCGAGATGAGATTTGGATAGGGATACAGAGGCAAACCATATCACTTTCGTATCACCACTTCATCACTGCTCACCACCCCCTACTCACCCACTATTTTGGTGGGGGAAATTATTAGATCAGATTTCCAAACCAGGAAAGTTTCCTTACAGGTCTCTTAGACAATGAGGACTTAGTCTTCCCTTGCCATCCAAACCAGCAAGTGGGAGGCAGTGATACTAGATAGCCATCCATCAGGGAAACATTAGCAACCTCATTTGTTCCTCTTATTTAAGCCACATTCTTCAAACCAGGAATAAAAGGAATGGTATTTTGAACTTCATCTGCTTGACTTATGTAACTATTTCTCAAATAGTTCTACACTCAAGCAGAGAATAAGGGTGTTATTTATTAGCCTACTCAAATTATTATACATTGTAATTGTCCTGGTACTTAAATTATTTTAAATATCAAAATGGGAACTTTCACACTTATGTGTTTGCTCTTGGAATATACTTTGGTTTCTAAATGCTATTTTAGAATTTTATCTTTCCAGAAAAAAATGAAGGTCAACTAAACATACTTTCAAAGCTTTTATAAAATTCCCTTGTTATATTTCTGGCATGAAACAAAGTCACTATTTCTTGAGTATTATACTTATGTTGGGAAGGAAACATTATATATATATATAAATATAATATATATAAAAAATTAAAGTTTTTTACTAATGTAAATTCTTTTTAGATTTTTAAATCATCAGGATTTAAAAATCCCATCCCACTGGATAGTTAGAAAACCCAGCTTTGTTAGTGGAACATTGTCTTCTTTTTGGACTGTAACAACCGCCCTACCCAGCTCCATATGTAGGGAATTCCCTACTCCATGTATCTTGATGGGAGGCAGAGCCTCTCATTACTACCCACTGCGGGAAGTAAAAATTTTCCCCCTTCTTTTTTTTTTGCAGCTGCATCACATGATCTAGATTCTTCTAATAAGATGCACCCACACTAGCCTGGGCTTGGAAGCTGGGATGCAAAGAAGCAGGGGGTGTGCAGAATCCACTCTGTCAACATTGACTGTAAGGGACAGTGGTTGCATCCATTTTTCAAAGGTGGCAACAACTGAAGGAATTCTAGCATTGTCTCTATTGTCCAGCTTTGAGCTCTGGGGCACCTTCAAGGGCAATACACATTCTCAATAGCGCTGCCTTAATGGACAAATTCTGCAGAATGATTTGTACTTTTTCTCTGCCTATATAGCCTCCAAGTCCAGTTTCCCAGCAGTCCCAGAGATTGTGAACCATGTAATAGCCTTTTAAAATCTCATTTCTGCTTAAATTAACCAAACATTCTATTGCTTGAAAGTAAGAATCTTGATGAATACCTTGCTCAATAACACTATCTCAGCTTCTGCCAGTATGAATACCCTCCTATCAGTTTAACACAACACTAATAAAGCTCACACATCTACAGGCATCTGATCTTCAACAAACTCAACAGAAACAAGCAATGGGGAAAAGGCTTCCGATTCAATAAATGATGTTGGGATACCTGGCTAACCATAAGCAGCAGAATGAAATTGGATCCCTATCTATCACTCCTATCACTATCTACAAAAATTAACTCAAGATAGACTAAAGATTTAAATGTAAGTCTTCAAACTATAAAAATCCTAGAAGAAAACTCAGGAAACAGCCTTCTGAATATCAGCTTTGACAAATAATTTCTGGCTAAGTCCTCAAAAGCAATTGCAACAAAAACAAAAGTTAAGTTAAAGAGCATCTGCACAGCAAAAGAAACTATCTGGAGAATAAACAAACAACCTACAAAATGGGGGAAAATATTTGAAAACCAACCATCTGACAGAGGTCTAATATCCAGAATCTATAAGGAATTTAAACAAATCAACAAGCAAAAAACAAATAACTCTGTTAAAATGTGGGCAAAGGACACGAACAGAGACTTCTCAAAAGAAGATGTACAGAAATGCAAATCAAAATCAGAGTGAGATACCATCTCACACTGGTAAAAATATATTTTGTTAAAATGTCAAAAAATAACAGATGTTAGCAAGGCTGCAGAGAAAAAGGGACACTCACACACTGCTGGTGAGGATGTAAATTAGACCAACTACTGTGGAGAGCAGTTTGGAGATTTACCCAGCAATTCCATTACTGGGTATATACTTAAAGGAGAATAAATCATTCTATCAAAAAGACACAGGCACTGATATGTTCACCACAGCACTATTCAAAATAGCAATGACATGGAATCAACCCAGGTGCCCATCAATGGTTTAAAGAAAATGTGGTTCATATACACCACAGAATATTACACAGTCATGAAAAAGAACAAAATCAAGTCCTGAGCTGCAACATGGACACAGTTGGAGGCCATTATCCTAAGCAAACAACAGAGGAACAGAAAACTAAATACTACAAGCTCTCATTTGTAAGTGTGAGGTAAACATTAGATAAACATGGACATAAAGATGGAAACAATAGACACTATGGACTAATAGAAGCGGGAGAGAGGGCTGAAAATCTACCTATTGGGTACTATGCTCACTACTTGAGTGACAGGTTCATTCATACCCCCAACCTCGGCATCACATAATATATCCTTAAAACAAACCTGCACATATACCCTGATTCTAAAATAAAAACTGAAAAAGAAAAACAGGGCTTTTTAGTCAAGTCCTCAGTCTTTCATAGTTCTGCCCTCCTTTTTTTTACTCCTACAAAAAGTATCTAGCTCTCCATAGTCCAATAGAACAGCTACTAATCCTAAGTAGCTATTGAGCACTCAAAATATGGCTATTCTGATTTGAGATGTGCTGTAAGTGTGAAATGCATGCTGAATTTCAAAGATCTAGTATAAAAAAAAAGAATGTGGAATATCTCAATCATGTTTCATATTAATTACATGTTGAAATATTTTGGAAATAGTGGGTTAAACAAAAATTAAAATTAATTTCCCTTTTCTTTTTACTTTAATGCAGCTACTAGAAAATTAAAAATTACACATATGGCTTATGTTATACTTCTACTGGAAAAACATACGAGGGAACAAGTGGTCATACATTTATATATTATATTACATTATTCTGTTAATAATCCAAATACCTAGTTCTTAAAAAAATAAAATTCTTATTTTCTACAATATAATTTTACAACTAGATCATTTTTATTACCAATGGAAGAGAAAGGAGCTAATGGTTATTAAGTGCATAGGTACCAGGCACTATGCTATGTAATTCACCTAATCCTCATTATCTCACTGAAGGAAATATTAAAATGAGGACGTGTAAATGAGGAGATATACTAAGAAGTTAGGTAGCTTTCCCAAGGTGATGTATCTACTACATGGTAAGACCAGGCCAGGAACATAGATTAGTTTATCTCCCAAGAACTCGTTTCCCATTACCCTGTGCGGTGACACCTCTTTCCCTCCAGCCCTCAACCCATTACCATTCAGAGGAAGGCTTCCAAAATAAATCGACAGCCCATGGAACAACAAAAACTCTGTTTTAATCTGTGTATCACATTCATTCCCTCTATTTTTCTTTCAGAAAATTATGGTCTTTTCCATAAGTTCTTTTATGGTTTACTGTTTCAGATTGCCCCAATTCCATAACTAATAGGAACTTAAACTTATTGGAATGAGACGTTCTTAGCCAATACAATTTCTGTACTGAAAGCAACTCTATTACATCTTCATTTGAGGTCTAGTTCCTCAGCTCCAAGTGAACTTAGACCTATTTTAAAAGATAGATATTTTTAACTCTGTATTTTAATCAACTGATTAGCTGGTCAACATTTGGAACCCTTAGAACCAGTATAGACAATGACTTTATTTTTTATAATTTCAAGAATATACACAGGTGTTCAAATAATTTTCCATATGTATGTGGTAGTCTAAGAGAGATATATATTTTTTCTTCTACTTTTTAAGTTCAGGGATATATGTGCAGGAAGTGCAGTGTGTTACATAGGTAAATATGTGCCATGGTGGTTTGCTGCACAGATCATCCCATCACCTAGGTATTAAGCCCAGCATCCATTAAGTATTCCTCCTCATGCTCTCCCTCCCCCAACCTTCACCAACAGGCCACAGTGTGCATAGCTACCCCTATGTGTCCGTGTGCTCTCATTGTTCAGCTTCCACTTATAAATGAGAATATGCAATATTTGGTTTTCTGTTCTTGTGTTAGTTTGCTGAGAATAACAGCTTCCAGCTTCATCCATGTCAGGGGAAAGGACATGATCTCATTCCTTTTTATGGCTGCATAGTATTCCATAGTGTATAGGTACCATATTTTCTTTATCCAGTCAATCACTGATGGGCATTTGGGTTGATTCCATGTCTTTACTATCGTAAATAATGCTGCAATGAACATGCGCATGTATGTATCTTTATAAAAGAAGGACTTATAATCTTTTGGCTATATACCCAGTAATGGGATTGCTGGGTCAAATGGTATTTCTGCCTCTTGGTCTTTAAGGAACTGCCACACTCTCTTTCACAATGGTTGAACTAACTTATACTTAGGAGATATATTTTTAATTTGTGTTATGTTGAAATTTCTGGAACATATTGATAATTTATGAGACCACCTGGAAAGATTTCTTTTTAGTAAGTAAAATATCCAGAGCAAATAAAACCATAAAAGTCCAGGCAAAAAATTTAATAGTACTATTTATAGTTGCAAAATAAACAAAAAAGGTTCATTAATTTAGCTTTCATAACAGATTTGCTCCCCAAATCTGGTTCATAGCCTCTGAACTTTTGCCAATTTCAGATTAATCTGCTCCATATATATATTTATCCAAAACAGTATTAGCGTTGTTATTCATTCTGTGGTGACTGTAGAAGCAATAGTGAGAGAGCTGTAGAATCGAGGTCTTTGTTGAAATGTTCTTTTAACAAAAATCTTCACAACCTGAGTGCCATAACTCATATATCCCAGGAAGTTGAGAGAACTAGGGTCTGAGAAAGGTAGAAGTGGTGTCACAGCACATCTTTTGTCATAATAAAATTGAATGTATTCAATTCTTCTAAGTAGCTTCATTTGAGTACTTTAAAAAATAAACCAGATGCTATCTAAAGGACTCTAAAATATGCTCAAAGGAGAGAAGTAAGAAACATATATCCTAAAGAAGTGCACAGTGAGGTTGAGAATAAGAGACACTCTGACTTGAAGTGCAGGAAAGATTGCCATGAACTAAAATGATCTGAGGAGGTTAAGAGGCCTTCGACCAGGATAGGCACTGAGGGATGAAAGCAAAAAGAACCTCAAAAGTGAAAATTAGAGGCAAGGAAGAGAATAGCATTTTCTAAGACAGCTAAAGTTGGTTGGAATAGAATGCAAAATAAATGAAAGGAAAATCAGATCAAACATCTGTGCCTTAGTTTATGTTGCAGAATATCTTGAATGCCAAGCTGAAGACCCTGGATATTATCCTATCTGCTATGAGGTAACATTAAATAATTTTATGTAAAATAATGAGAATATACTGGTTTGATAAGATTCTGAGCTAATTAAATCAAAGGGAGGAAAAGAGGGTATAAAATACATAATAAAGCAAGCACTAGCAAAACAGTGGCTGTAATTGAGGAATAAGGATGAGGGTTGAATCCTAATTGGAATGAAGGTACCAAGCCTGGAAATTTAGGACTTCAGTATGAATAAAAATACAATTAATATGGATATTGCAAGAGAAAGCCAATTTGAAAGAATAAAATGCTAAATTCCATTGCTAAGTTGACTATAGTATTAATAAGACATCAAGACTGTGTAAAGGGTTGTGGAGTTTGAGTTTTCTGATTTGCTAACTTTACCACATGTATTAAGGTATTTAAGCAGTATGGACAGTCAAAATCCTTGAAAAGTTGCTTTTTATTTATTGGAATTATTTATTACCTTGAATCACTGTCTGATTTTAGCTTGAATAACTTACTATGAAGTGATTATTCAGAGGTGATCACAAATAATTCCAAGTAGTTGGGCAAATGAAAATATGCCAAAGCAAAGAGACTACTACTAAAGGCATTTATCCTTACAAGATATGCATTTTTGTTTTTATGATAAAATACCTGAAGTAGTTGTTTTATTTTGTTCTCATTGGAATCTATCCTTTGATTAGACATAATATAATTTCTTGCGATAGGTATGATTCGCCTTGATCTTGACTTTTTAAAAATGTAATCAGCAGTTCTCCAAAACTCCATTCTTATTCCATGTTATTTTTATATAGTGTACCCAAACATAGAAACTGAATGAACCAACAGCACATTGGTGCGGAATTTGTTGGTTCAAAATAATTTATACATTTAACCAAAATTATTGTTATGAGAAAAACCTGGGCCAGGTGTGGTGGCTCACACCTGTAATCCCAGCACTTTCAGAGACTGAGGCGGGTGGATCACCTGAGATCAGGAGTTTGAGACCAGCCTGGCCAGCATGGCGAAACCCCGTCTCTAATACAAACACAAAAATTTGCCCGGCGTGGTGGCAGGCACTTGTAATCCCAGGTACTCAGGAGGCTGAGGCAGGAGAATCACTTAAACCTGGGAGGCGGAGGTAGCAGCGAGCCAAGATCACACCACTGCACTCTAGCCGGGGCAACAAGAACGAAACTACAGAACAGAAGAGAGAAGAGAAGAGAAATGAAACCTGGGACTATAAAATCCCCCTACCCCCGCAAGCTGGGAAGGAGCCAAGAGACCAAAGACAGACTCGGACAAGTCCAGCTTGACCATTAGATGAGTTTATTAGTACTTACATATAGGGTGCTCCCTGATGGCAGCAGGACAGCTCTAGAGATCCACCTTATCTCTAAGCTACCTTTAAGCTAATTTTCTGGCTCTTTGCCTACTGTGGATGTGTAATGAGACTGTTTTCATTGGCACGTTCCCAGTTACGCCCCAGGATGTTTGGGTTCTCAGGGACATCCACTCTTTAATTGGGCACCATGGCCTTGGCTCACTGCCCAGTCTTCATTAAGTAACCTGGTGGGAGACCTGTCACAACACAATTGTCGAGTTCTCTCTAAATTATTTTAAACACATAATCCTCCGATAAGAAATACATAAGGACTTGTTTTTTAAGGATGCATTTGGGAGGATTGGCTTTTATTTCACCATATACTCAAAAGCAATCACTTAAAACAGATTGAAGAATATTTATCTTTTTTTTCTCTTTTGCTGTTTGTTATCTAAAATTGCCTACTAAGTTCATTGTTCTTTTTGTTTTTCTTTTTTTACAGATGAAGTATCATTATATTGCCCAGACTGGTCTCAAACTCCTGGCCTCAAGTGATCCTCCCACCTCAACCTCCCAAGTAGCTGGTATGAGCCACTGGCCCACCAAAGTCATTCCTCTAAATTAAACAAGTTTGAACATAGAGATTTGGGGATTTTAAGAGCATGATAACTGGATTAATGCTTGATAATTCCTTATAGTACGTTATAATAGACAAGAAAATTACTTTTTTTTCTAACACATCTCTAGACCACAAGTATAATAGAGATACTACAAACTTTATTCTAGCTTGATTCACTTGGAAAAACACGAGTACATAAAAAAGTTCTAAGACAAATGGACTATTACTACAGCCAGCAGCTATTAGTATTATTTATAATTACTACCCCCTTCTAAAAGGAGCTCCTTGCCAAAGAAATCACAAAAGCTACTGATTTTAACTTGTAAGGAGATGGATTTGTGGATATTTGTCCCCTTTTGTCACATCTTTTTATTTTATCCAGCAAAGTAGAGAGAAAAGCTGAACTGGGCAGAACAAATAGAACCTATTTGACTTATATGACAGAAAATTCCTCCAGGTGGAAGCTACAAAGAGCTATAATAAATTTTGATTTAGAGAAATATAATATTTCATGATAGAAAATATTTCATTTCCCTAAACTGCTGCATTGCACATGCCTATAAGAGAAGAACAAGAAACATGAAATTTTATTGACTGATAAAACAGGACTGATAGGATTTGGGGGGAAAAAAGAGCAAGCTAATTTGTGAAATGAAGATAAGGCTATAAATTGTGGGATATTAGTACCTACAGTATAGGGGTTTTTGAGGATTAAAAGAGAATGTGTATGAGGTGCTTGTTAGCATCCATGTCGCACTGTAGGTATTCCAACATCCTTCCTAACACGCTACCTACTATCACCCCCACTACCAGTGTTACTTCCGTCACTACTAATATATCTCAAGCAATTTATTAATTAGAAGTATCTGTGTTGCATTTAAATGATTTTCATTATATTAGAGGTTATCATTCAATTAGAAATCATACTTTCCTTCCTACCCATATTCAGACTAGAATGTAATTTAATATAAATCAGGATTACTGGTTTAATCATCAAAAACTTATTTGATACTTTTCAATAGGCAAAGTCCAGCTTTAATTAGCCAATTCCTCACCCTAAACATTCAATTTTCATCTTTTGAAACAATCAATATTTAATCCCAGAAAGAGTCCCCAGATTGTTTAATGGAGATATGCTGGAGGCGAGGAGGTGATCATCAGGTCACACCCCAACGTAAGTGAGGTTTCAGAAATGCTTGTCATCCAGCCAAGGATGGGCCAGACTGGAGAGGAATGGAATGTTGGTGGAATGCATAAGTTATAAGGTTGCCGGAGTTAACCAGGAATAAAATAAGGATATGTCCAATTTTGTAAACAATAAGAAATGAAATTTAAAAAATAGAATAATACCTAACTTAGGTAGAAATGAACTTCTATTAACCCTAATTACCCAAAACAAAGCTGGGAACCTTGCTAGGAGAAAATGGCCACAATGCACAGGCACAGAAAGTGGCCCTCAGCCCTTACTCAGAGTCTATCGATTTCCATTTTGCATACAAATCATGCAATCCATCCCGGGTTGTAAGAAAAATGGTTCAAGAAGGAGAATTTTTAAAAAACACATGAAAGCAGTAAACTATTCTAAAAGCAACAGTCTAATGCCTTTGTTGTGGGGAAAATATAGTTGAAAGCATAAAGATACCTCCAGGGAACATCTTAAGCTGGCATCATCATAAAGATGAGTTGGTTACTTTACAACTCAACAAGAGGGAGAAAATGATTTCTGCTAAATTTCTGAGTGCTAAGGAGAGTCAACAGCAAGAAGGGGCTAATTTACAAGAGGGCAGCAGGATAGATACAGACAGAAGGTGGCTAAGTATTCCAAAGGACAGCCAGAAATAGGAAGGGCCACCTAAGTGTGCAGCCTTGGGAGCGATCAGAGAGAGAAGCAGAGTGCCTGAGAGTTGAGGTAATGCCATTGAACCCCATGAGAATACTGTAATACCTACTTCATTGGATTGTTGTAAGGATGAAATGATATATCTGAAGTTGTATTCATTGTTGATTGCTGTGTAACAAACTGCCCCACAAGTTACTGGGTCAAAAAAGCAAACATCTCAGAGTTACTAAATCCAGCCACCCTCCAGAGGGTAGAACTACACAAGGCATGAATTTCACAAGGTGGAGGTCATGGAGGCCATATTAGAGGATGTTGACTACAACTGCATGTAGCAATGTGCCAGCACATAAAGACTCAATATATGCTAGCCCCTATAACTTATCATTTGGAAAATTCACAAAACAACTATTGTCACTGAATAAATGAGGTATTACTGTGCTCAAGCTTCAAATCATGTTCTAAAGAATAAATAAAATGAGATACACTCAATGATGAAACTCAAGCCACCAAATATTAATCCAGCAAGTTATATCTAAACACACAATATTAGAAACAATTTGTATTGGGAAAGGAGGGACAGTCAGAAGCAAAGGGCAATGGAGACCATTAGCATCACCTCCTTACTATGAAGGTTTGCAAAAGCGGCCCCCTCATGCTGGTGTAATTCCATCCTGCATGACTGTTCTCTGGAGCAGTAGTCATTTATCTCTGTCCACTTTTTCTCCCACCTAAGTCCTTGCCACCACCCCAGTGGAAAATTCAATGGACATGAACATGAACCCCCTGAAACCCCAGAACTATCTTTTTGGTTATGAACTAAACACTGGCAAAGTTTGTCACTTTAACGTGAATAATGATGAAAAAGTTATAGTTATCTTTAAGAATAGTCAGTCTAGGGGCTGGTGCATAGGATGAATTGCACACTGCTGAAGCAGAGGAAATGAATTATAAAGGCAGTCCAGTTGAAATAATACTGGTACTTTGAAAATGTCTGTACAGCCAATGGTTTCCCTTGGGGGCTTTGAAATACTACCACCCATGGTCTGACGGTTGAAGTGTGGTTCAGGGTCAGGGCATATTAGTGGACAGCACTTAGTAGCTGTGGAGGAAGAGGCAGAGTGAGAAAATGAAGAGGAAGAGAGTATGAAGCTCTTAAGTATATCTGGAAAGCGATCTGCCCCTAGAAATGGTAGTGAGGTTCCACAAAAAAAAGTAAAACATGCTGCTGATGAAGATGATGATAATAGAGATGATGATGATTATTTTTATTATGACGAAACTGAAGAAACATATCCAGTGAAGAAATCTATATGAGATACTCCAGCCAAAACTGCACAAACATCAAACCAGAATGAAAAAGACTCAACACCATCAACACCAACACCAGAATGTCAAGAATCATCCAAAAAAAAAAAAAAAAAAAAAGCTTCTAAAACACCAACAGGACCTTGTTCTGTGAAAGAAGACATTAGAGCAAAAATGCAAGCAACTGTAGAAAAGTGGGCTTCTCTTCCCAAAGTGGAAGCCAAATTTATCAATTACGTGAAGAACTGCTTCTGGATGACTGACCAGGAAGCTGTTCAAGGTCTCTAGCAGTAGATGAAGTCTCTTTAAGGAAAATAGTTTAAACGGTTTGTTACAAATTTTCTCTTATTTCATTTCTGTAACAGTTGATATCCGGCTGTCCTTTTCATAATGCAGAGTGAGAACTTTCCCTACTGTGTTGATAAATGTTGTCTAGCTTCCATTGCCAAAAATGTGTTGCCCAAAACATCGGTTTTTAAAGATGAAAATCCAGCCTTTGCATGGTTTTAAGCACATATGGAATGTTATGATAGGACATAGTAGTAGCGGTGGTCAGACATGAAAATGATGGGGAGACAAAAACATACAAGTGAAATAAACTCAGTATTTTAATAACATAAATAAATAAAAACTAAAAAGTGGCCCTTTCTCACCATGACCACCAGATTCTTCCACTCTGCAACTGCAAACCCCTGCATTAAAGTACTCTGCTATCTCTGCTTTATGGTGAATCAAATGGTATACATGGAAAAGAAAATAAGCATCTATTACTTCAAAAATTGATGGAATTATTGGACAATAACATTTGTAAATCAAATCAGGTTTGCATCAGATTATATGAATACAAGCTACACGAGAAAAGGAAAGAGGAATTAGAAGAATTTGATGGTGCAAATTCTGAAATGAAATAGCCATCTCTCTCATCTTTGCCAATGAAATATTAAAGATGTCAAAAGTGGATCATTACCACTGCTATCAACATGAACAGCCCTCAGAAGGGAGCAACCTTGGATGCTGTGGCCACCCTAAAACTGACAAGCTCAAATCCATTACACTGTAAATGTATCTTCGTCCCCAACCCACCCACCAGCAAAGTGTCCTAAGACAGCTGCTAATTTAAAGGCAGAATTAATTATAAGTGACTCAGTGACAGATGCTCCCCATTTGGACTCCAACTGAAAAAGCCTCTGTGTTCTGGGCATGATGCTGGTGTTCTACTCTAAAGATTCCACCGCAGCGGAGGCCACATTACTTGGTGGGTGGCTTGCTTGCCACCTGTTTGGGCAAACCACTGTGACTTAGCCTAGTTTTCCAATTTCTCCACTTGACGTTCCTCTTGCCGGTCTTCTCCTCCTTTCCCTGCAGCTAAAGCACAGTCTTATTTGTCACCACCCGTCAAGACACACAGGAGAAAGGGGATTCATACCAGCATTTTTCCTGCACTCCTTTCTCTAGAAGCCAAACAAGGTATTCTTCAGACAAAGAAAGCACTGACCATGCATAGAGAGTCCTTTGCCTCTTTGGGATTAGTCACAACCTCAAAAGTGACCAGCTATCATGTCAATCCATGCTCCTAGCTGCCCACAAACTTCCTCATTCCTCATGCTAGAGAAGACACCTAGAATGTTTTCATGTTTATTTTAAAGTAATATATTTGCATTTTAGAAAAGCTAGACATATAGAACATTTTTAAGAAGAAAATAGAATACATTTTCTATTTTGTTCAATGAATTCTTTTTAAAGAGTTCTCCATGCCTATATTTGGTAGAAGTCCTCAGTATGCATTATGCATAGAGAAAAAGGAACAATTTTACCTTAGGTTGTATCTTATATGCCTGGAATAAATGATGGCCACTAATATTTTCATATTTTTCATTTTGTTTAACACATATTTTTTAGTTCCGTCTAACACATTTTAAATGCTGAATGCCAAGGTGATACAAAATAGCCAATTTTATCAATTATTTTTCTTTATAAAAATTAAGCTTTACCTGTTGATACCTTTGGAGAATGTCTCAGTCAGTTCGGGCTGCTACGCCAAAGTATCATACACTGGATGGCTTATGAACAACAAATTTATTTCTTATATTTCTGGAGGCTACAAGTACAGTATCAGGGTACCAGCATGACTGGGTACTGGTGAGGGCCACCTTCCAAGGTGCAGACTGCTGTCTTTAATTGTATGGCAGCAAGAGGGTAAGAGAACTCTCTGGAGTCTCTTTTATAAAAAGCATTCATCCCATTTAGGAGAGCTCCATCCTTATTACCTAATTACCTCCCAACGTTTCTGCCTCCTAATACCTTCACATTAGCAGTTAAGATTTCAACCTATAAATTTGGAGGGGGAGGGTACATAAACATTCAGTCCATCACAGAGAGTACTGCAGTGCTTGGAAATTGCTGCTTTCCTTTTAATCTACTTTTAGATGAACTCATCTCTACAAATATTATTCCTAGCCCACGTTTGGTCTGCCAAACTTCCAAAACTCTTCCAACTCTCTTCCACAGATTCTACTCCTCAGCCTGCCATGTTTATTTTGTGTAAACATTACGTTTAACAATCATGACTTGCATAATATAATCACAAATAAAATTTATTTCTATATCTTAAAATCCACTCTAATAGGCTAGATCTTTCTTGATATCCTTGATGTTTCTGGTACTTCTAGGGTAATAAAAATATCCATAATTCATTCAAGGCTCATGACAGTCTCAGTAATTAGATTATTTAGTTCTGTGTAATGGTCAAAATTCAGTCTTGCATTAAATTTAGAACAGATATCTCCTTCCAAACTTTTGTATCATGATTTTGTATCTCACTTTGAAATATGTTATCAATTTTCTCAGTGCTTCAACTAAAGCTTCCATGACAACATCTTTTTCAAATGTTTCCTTTCATCTTCTGATGCCCATAACCTTTAGAGGGTCCACTAGAATTCCCAATGTTAGTCATTAGTATAATTCATAGCACCTGCTCTCTCTGTCCAGTGAAAGATACACCAAATCAGAAAAACAACATTGACTTAATATTTGTTTTATCTTCTACTTACCACCAAGAATCATCTACTTTCTCCAAATGGTGTCAACAAAGAGCCTAAATTCCATCTGAAGGGTCCTCATTGAAACCCACGGAAGACAATTTTGTTTCACTGAAGCCCCATCAACTTGCCTTTAGATTATCAAGGAGGGCCTGCCTACTTGTCTTTTGATTCCTCATCCCTCAGTATTCCTGACCTACTCCTCTGTAAATTGCTCCCACCAGGTCAGACATCCTAATTTCTCAACACTCCTCTCCCAACCCTAACACCTCCTCTGTAAGCATATCCTCCTGCCCAGTTGCCAACCCACTGCTTTATCCATTGTACTTGTCCTCATCAATCCCATAGTGCCAACACACATGACTCTTCTATAAATGAAATCTCATCCTAATCTGCATCCTAATGTGTGAAAACTCCTCTCTACCCCAATTTGTTGTTCACATAGTAACATAAATTGAACAATGCATTCACATCATTTATTCCTTACTGGCCTAATAAAGTTTTCCTTTCCTCTGACCCTTTTGACTCAGAGTAGTGAGTGAGAGAGAGCCAGGCATCTCTTCTTCTCCACTGCTTAGTTGGGTGACTAGTGCACTCATTCCACATAGAACAATTACAGGTCAGTCATGTCATACCCATGCTCTGAGTCACAGCTGCCCATGTGTTATTTATCTCATATCCATAGAATCTATTATCTGTCTTCATGAAGCCCAATCTTAAGTTGCTTGTTTTGTTTTGTTTTTTGAGACTGAATCTCACTATCGCCCAGGCTGGAGTGCAGTGGTGTGATGTTGGCTCACTGCAACCTCTGCCTCCCAGATTCAAGCAATTCTCCTGCCTCAGCCTCCTAAGTAGCTGGGACTACAGGTGCCTGCCACCATGCCTAGCTAATTTTTTTTTTTTTTGGTAGTAGAAACAAGGTTTCACTATGTTGGCCAGGCTGGTCTCAAACTCCTGACCTCGTGATCCACCAGCCTCAGCCTCCCAAAGTGCCAGGATTACAGGTGTGAACCACTGCATTGGCCGAGTTGCCTGTCTTCTAAATGTAAGCTTATCTTCTAAATTTTCTCCACTGCTTATCGAAGCCAGAGATGCGGGAATTATCCTGGTGATCAGGAAGATCTCATTCATCATCTATCCTAGCACACCATTATAATTTTTGTCCTGCTAAAACACAATTCCTTTTATGTAACTCTTTGGTCAACTGCCTTTAATGGCTTCTCCTTACCCACAAGAATAAATGCCAGTTCAGATTTGAGCTCCTTCGCTGTAGAGATTTAGCCCTAATTGTACCAAAGATAGGGTTGCCAGACTTAGCAAATAAAAATAGAGGACTTTATCTGGCAACCTTGATTGAAGAGTAACCAACTGCAACAGTAAAACCATACTACTTTCAAACCATACAAATGCCATAATTACTATTCAAAATCCTAAACAATCAGTACAGCAAGGATACTGACCAATCAGGGTAGACGAAGATGGTTAACAAGTGAGAGGCTAAACCAATGCATCCTCGTAGCATCACAGCTATGAGTACATCCCAACTCATACTACCATCCACAAAAGAAATGTCCATTATCCTCTCCTTTATCCCTTCAAATATTTCCCATCTTGCAAAGACTTCTTAATTTTAATTTTCTCTATGAAAACCTTTCTTAAATAACTAAACTAGTGTGAGTTTGGAATCGAAGATCAAATTTATAGTTCCTTTAACCGAATTTCTCTAGCTAGTACTGCCTATGCAACTTACCTTGCAAGATGCTGCCTGTTAGAAGACAACTGTCCATGGGTCTCTTGCATTTCTCCATGTCTTATGAGCAGAACTATTGATTGTCCTTTGTTCAAGGCTGTCTTTTCAAGGATGTTTATACAGCAAACAGCCCTGGAAGATATAGTATCTCTTTCCAGGCCAAAGAGCAGGCATGCTTACTGCCTATTACAAAAAATTCAGGTTCCTTTTTGAGAAATGTCTGTTCATATCCTTTGCCCACTTTTTGATGGGGTCGTTTGTTTTTTTCTTGTATATTTGTTTGAGTTCTTTGTAGATTCTGGATATTAGCCCTTTGTCAGATGAGTAGATTGCAAAAATTTTCTCCCATTCTGTAGGTTGCCTGTTCACTCTGATGGTAGTTTCTTTTGCTGTGCAGAAGCTCTTTAGTTTAATTAGATCCCATTTGTCAATTTTGGCTTTTGCTGCCATTGCTTTTGGTGTTTTAGACATGAAGTCCTTGCCCATGCCTATGTCCTGAATGGTACTACCTAGGTTTTCTTCTAGGATTTTTATGGTATTAGGTCTAACATTTAAGTCTCTAATCCATCTTGAATTAATCTTCGTATAAGGAGTAAGGAAAGGATCCAGTTTCAGCTTTCTACTTATGGCTAGCCAATTTTCCCAGCACCATTTCTTAAATAGGGAATCCTTTCCCCATTTCTTGTTTCTCTCAGGTTTGTCAAAGATCAGATGGCTGTAGATGTGTGGTATTATTTCTGAGGACTCTGTTCTGTTCCATTGGTCTATAGCTCTGTTTTGGTACCAGTACCATGCTGTTTTGGTTACTGTAGCCTTGTAGTATAGTTTGAAGTCAGGTAGCGTGACGCCTCCAGCTTTGTCCTTTTGACTTAGGATTGTCTTGGCAATGTGGGCTCTTTTTTGGTTCCATATGAACTTTGAAGCCGTTTTTTCCAATTCTGTGAAGAAACTCATTGGTAGCTTGATGGGGATGGCATTGAATCTATAAATAACCGTGGGCAGTATGGCCATTTTCACGATATTGATTCTTCCTATCCATGAGCATGGTATGTTCTTCCATTTGTTTGTGTCCTCTTTGATTTCACTGAGCAGTGGTTTGTAGTTCTCCTTGAAGAGGTCCTTGACATCCCTTGTAAGTTGGATTCCTAGGTATTTTATTCTCTTTGAAGCAATTGTGAATGGAAGTTCATTCCTGACTTGGCTCTCTGCTTGTCTGTTACTGGTGTATAAGAATGCTTGGGATTTTTGCACATTAATTTTGTATCCTGAGACTTTGCTGAAGTTGCTTATCAGCTTAAGGAGATTTTGGGCTGAGACGATGGGGTTTTCTAAATATACAATCATGTCATCTGCAAACAGGGACAATTTGACTTCTTCTTTTCCTAACTGAATACCCTTGATTTCTTTCTCTTGCCTGATTGCCCTAGCCAGAACTTCCAACACTATGTTGAATAGGAGTGGTGAGAGAGGGCATCCCTGTCTTGTACCAGTTTTCAAAGGGAATTTTTCCAGTTTTTGCCCATTCAGTATGATATTAGCTGTGGGTTTGTCATAAATAGCTCTTATTATTTTGAGGTACGTTCCATCAATACCAGACACATGAAAAAATGCTCATCATCACTCGCCATCAGAGAAATGCAAATCAAAACCACAATGAGATACCATCTCACACCAGTTAGAATGGCAATCATTAAAAAATCAGGAAACAACAGTTGTTGGAGAGGATGTGGAGAAATAGGAACACTTTTACACTGTTGGTGGGATTGTAAACTAGTTCAACCATTATGGAAAACAGTATGGCAATTCCTCAAGGATCTAGAACTAGATGTACCATATGACCCAGCCATCCCACTACTGGGTATATACCCAGAGGATTATAAATTATTCTACTACAAAGACACATGCACACATATGTTTATTGCAGCACTATTCACAATAGCAAAGACTTGGAATCAACCCAAATGTCCATCTGTGACAGACTGGATTAAGAAAATGTGGCACATATACACCATGGAATACTATGCAACCATAAAAAAGGATGAGTTTGCATCCTTTGTAGGGACATGGATGCAGCTGGAAACCATCATTCTTAGCAAACTATCACAAGAAGAGAAAACCAAACACCGCATGTTCTCACTCATAGGTGGGAACTGAACAATGAGATCACTTGGACTCGGGAAGGGGAACATCACACACTGGGGCCTATCATGGGGAGGGGGGAGGGGGGAGGGATTGCATTGGGGAGTTATACATGATATAAATGACGAATTGATGGGTGCTGACGAGTTGATGGGTGCAGCACACCAACATGGCACAAATATACATATGTAACAAACCTGCACGTTATGCACATGTACCCTAGAACTTAAAGTATAATAAAAAAATGAAAAAAAAAAAGAAGATAGGAAGTATTCATTTTAAACTACAAAAGAAAAAAAAAAATTCAGGTTCCCTACACATGGTGTTCTCTCCTGTAGCAAAATCCAGAAAGTGAACTGGCATTCATATGCCCTCCCTGCATCACTTCTGTGGAACTTAGAGGCAAGGGGAAGTGACTTAAATATGCTAACACTCATGTAGTGTGCTGTTCTGTAAGAAAATCTGAGCTGTCTTGTGTCTTCTGCCAGGATATGCGAAACTGTGACAAGCCTACTTGTAAGTTTACAAATAAGGTAAAATATAAAACCCTTCATAGTTGACACTGCCATGCTACTTCAATGTTTCACACATATAAATCTAATAGCCCCAACTAGATTATGCTTCATTAATCCTACCTTTCATTCAGTGCCATTTTGCAGAGTGACAGCTCTACAAAACTCTCACTGAATAATACTTTAACATATTTTGAGAAACAAAACAAAAACAAAAAGGGAAAGAGGTTATCTCTCATGTTTATGAAAGCCTATGATCAAGGAAAGAAGGCTTCTTGAGAAATTGGGTAATGTCTGAAAGTTAAGAATAAGGCTAGACTCAGAGGGCTAGAGAAAGATACAAAGTGAAAGAATCACTGAGAACCCATTTCCAGATCTGATTTCTGAATCTGTGCTGCACACTGACACTGCCTAATCTGAAAGCAGCCTGCATCATTATCCTCACCACCTCCAACAAATTACTCACTTCTCTAGTGTGTCTACTTGGTCTTAAGAAGGATGTCACTGTCATGGTGACAGCACAGTTGAACTTCAGGAATTAGAAAAGCAGCAATGCTGAGCTTCTCTAAGCCTTGAACTGAGGCAGGTGGGCCCGAGTTAACAGTCATCTGGCTGTGGGCCTCCAAACAGCTGTGGGCCACTCGGGCCTGAGCAAGAAGCCCGTATAATGAGTCTATGCAGGAGCTAGAGTAAAGCATAGCGGTGGAGTAGAAGAAGGTCGCACACTAGAGCATTGTGCCACACAAGAAGTTCGACATCCGCCGGAAAAAAAAATTGTGTTTAATATACCACTTAGAATGACCTCTAGCTACCTGTATTTATTTAGAAAGTGAAATTTGTAGCACTGTTCACCCCAGAAGCTCTGGAAAGAGTGTTTCTATCGTTGCTGAATAGACCTCTGCAGCATTCCACAGGTGATCTGCAGTAAAATATATAACCTCAGTCATTTAAGAAAAAAACACCAATGGGCCGGGCACGGTGGCTCAAGCCTGTAATCCCAGCACTTTAGGAGGCCGAGACGGGTGGATCACGAGGTCAGGAGATCGAGACCATCCTAGCTAATATGGTGAAACTCCGTCTCTACTAAAAAAAAAAAAAAAAAGAAAGAAAATACAAAGAACTAGCCGGGCGAGGTGGCGGGCGCCTATAGTCCCAGCTACTCGGGAGGCTGAGGCAGGAGAATGGCGTAAACCCAGGAGGCGGAGCTTGCAGTGAACTGAGATCCTGGCCACTACACTCCAGCCTGGGCGACAGAGCAAGACTCTGTCTCAAAAAAAAAAAAAAAAAGAAAAAAAAAAAAAAAAAAACACCAGTGGAATGACACTTGATTCATAAGTGGTAAAGTCCAAATTTGACAAATCAAAACTGTTCTTGACCAGAAACTTTAAATTCCAAATGTCAAATGAACTAATTTGAACTGAATGTCAAATTTTTTTCTAGGCTTTTTCTTCCCTTTTTTTTTTAATTTCACACAATTTTGGATGCCATCATGCTGAGTCTCATCACCCATCAGAACATTTAAATGAAAGACATCTGACAGACAGATTTGGCTTATGAATTCATTTTCATAATGTTCAAATATCCACATCAAGGCTCTGTGTCTGACAAGTGGGCTTTTTGGTAATAAGCATATTATAAGCCAGCAGGAGTCATCTTGCTAGTTACATTTTCATGCAAGAATTAGATATTAGGAGATTCCTAGGTCAGTGCAATCAACTGCAATTTAAACATTTTTAAAAGATTTATCAGCTTTTAGAAATGGACTATCATGACTTCCAAATGGGACCAGAAATGGCAGAAAAGAAAAGCATTGTATCATGATACTTTTTCTATATCCTTAAGCCCTTCATCTTAAAACCTATAACTGAAATATAAAAGGTGATTAAAATAACAAGTTTATAAAATATCTATTCTACAGGGATTTTTTTCTCTTCCCTTCAAGGCCTGCAACTGAAAATCAGCAAAGTTTATCTTGCTCGCTTCATTCCCAACCTCAGGCAGACTCTCATTCCCAAGCTCCTCTTTTGTCTCCGATACTTCACAGCTTACCCCAGGTGGATTCTCCAGGTCTCCGTGCTTCTTCTCCAGTTCTCTATCCCAGACTTCCAGGGTGTAGTCACACCCCATGATTAATAATTCCATGGTATGGGGTAAACATCAAGCATTTTGCCCATTTTTCTTCTGAGTCCAGAAAAATATACCTCATCACAAGCTTCCTAAGAAGCATTTTGTTAATACCAGAAGGTTTTTCTAATTGTCACCTTAGTCCCTGGCACATAACATGTGCTCAATCAATGGCTTTTTAACTGAACTAATTAAGACAACTTTCAGCAGATCAAGAGTGAAGATATTGTGGTTCACAAACATTTTACAACACAGGCACAGGGCCTGATAGACACTGACTGATCAATTCTGCAGGGAGAGAGAGAGAAAGAGACCATACATAACATTTTACTCAATAATTAGTTGTACAAGCAAATTTGAGTCATTTTATCTTCATGAGAAATTCTTCAGATCAAGTAACAGAATCATGATAATAACCATAAAGTAATACAATTTTAGGCGCTTCCAATGCACCATATATTATCATCATCATGTTATATACATTGCTTCTGTGCTGGGCTATACCACATGTATTAGTCAGGATATGTGAGTTAATGCTACAAATACAGCTCTGAAATCTCAGACACTTCAATCAGAGAGCAAAGACTTATTTCTGGCTCACGTTATATGGCCAGTGGGAGCCAGCAGGGGCTGACAGAGCACCATGTCAACCCTTGATTCCACAATTCCCAAGTCAGGAGAAAGGATGTGACAATGACAACTAGTACACTGGTTCGTAAAGGCTTCTGCCTAAAAAACACACAGCACTTCAAAAATCCCTTCAAACCTCAAAAATCACTCAAAAAATTGAGCATATGATGGAACCTAGAAAGTTCTTTAAATAAAGTTCTTAAAACTGACAACAAATAATTAAAGTAACTGGGCTGTCCAATAGCAAATACAATATATTAAAATTGCAATGGTAGCAAAAGGTATCACACATTTTCTGTGTACCAGGTATCATTCTGACATTTAACAGGTACTAACTCATTTAATCCTCAGGATAGCCTTTTAAGGTAAGTACGAATACTATCTCCATTTGACTGACAAGGTAACTGAGGAACCAAGGAGTTGGAATAAATTGCCCAAGGGCACACAGCGGCTAAGTAGTAAACAAGAGATTGGAACTAGACATTCTGGCTACAACATCTGTACACTTAACCTCTGTCAATCTAACCCATTGCAATACATGTGAAGACTTTGTTGGTTAAATTTCAGTTATGAAGAAATATACACAACAATCTACAATTACACAATTCCTGTCTAGTTTTAATTTCCAGTTCTTTCAGTAATATGTGCCTTGAAGAACATGTTCCTGGCCTGCCTGGACTTTTCTATTTTGTCTGTTACTCTTGGTAAGTTCCTGTGGGGCAGAGATCACACTAACATCCAGCATCATGACAGCAACATAATTAATGCTTAATAAATATTTGTGGAGCAAATTAATAAAATTCAAGTTGTCCATTTCTTCTGATTTATCAATCTGACTCATAACATCTAAACTAGAAAGTGCTTTTCTTAATTTTTTAATGTTAATACATATTTTAAAAACCTTTGAGTTCTTGGTCTGCAAAGTTCAAACATAGTCATTATCAATTGTTAATTTCTGTCAATGTACTCTCAAAATTCTGGCCATGTATTTTGCCCAAGAAATAGTTTGTTGGTATCAAATTGCACAAATATTCTTCTGATCTCCCCCATGCTGTTTAACCATTTGGTACCATGTCCTGTAGCCTGCATGAGCACCCTCCAGCATCCTGAGCAGAAGGCTCTCCCTGAGTGCACAGGAAGAAATTCAGTTGCCTATTACACACAAATTCCTCGCCGCCCCCTCATGTCTTCCTCACTGTCCAGAATCCAGACTTGGAGATAATAAATAGGTCACAGAAATCTGATACCAAGTATAAGATTCAAAAAAACTCACCATTTGATGTAGACATGTACACTGAAAATTTCTTTTTTCCTTTGATGTACTGATCACTGACTGCAACAAAATAAACAGAAGTGAGACATAAGGAAAGAAAAATGGAGAATAAAGGAGACTGCAAAATAGACTACTATACCCTAAACAACGTAGTCCATATTGGAAAAGAGACCGTGTCATGATTGTCTTTCTGGCTGTTATATTAAGTACCTAGTTTCCTATATGAACTTTGCTTTACAAATTAATAAGACTTTCTTAAAGCATTCAAAATAAGCCACAGGCCTGGGAGAGTATTCCTTGAACTACACTCCATTGATTTGCTTTTCCTGAAATCCTTATATATCTTTGATGTTAAACGGGTTCTTTAATCAAATAGATTAGAAAAAAAATGGATATAGGATAATTGCATCGGTTTCTTTGTTCAGACTGCTCAGATACTTTTCAATGCATACAACTGTATAAATAGAAACCTCTAAGGTATCTCATTTTCATTATATTTTCCCATCTTTGTGCACCACCATGATGAAATAGCCTATGCTTTTGAACATCTATTCTTCTATAGAAAACGTGTCTTTGTAGAATCATACTTGACAAGCAAAGTCTTTCTTTCAAATTCATGGCTGATGACTTAAATGTTCCCAAAGCCCTTACAGTTGAGGACCCACATGTCAAATAAGCATGGCATTTTAACTCAGTCCTTCTAAGCACACACTGTGTGTACACACACACACAATCAGTGAACTTTATCTTGTATCTTGTTTGGAGAATTAGTCATTCACTATTTTGCAGTTCCTTATTTGGCGGGATCTTTCCATGGGTTGGGGGCTCACCTCTCACCTAATTAATTCACCAAGAATTACTAGCTGGACAATTGACTCTACAAGATTCCACAGTGTGCTTAAAACTCATGCTCTCTTTCGGCATCTTTCTTTCCCTTTGATCATTTGAGACAGAGAGCTAAATTCAGCTTCTACAGTTACCACTTACTTCGTAAGTTGTGCAACTTATTTAACCTTTGTTAGTCCCCATTTCCTCACCTATAAACTGAGAGTAGCAATATATCTCCTGCAGAATACTCATGAGATTAAACGAGAACATTTGTAATAAAGAGCTAGTACAACTCATTAACAGGAAGGACTCTGCAGATGCTACTTCTGTTCATTCTACCACTTCATCCTCACCTCCCTTCTACCTCAGCATCTAATATTTCTAAATATTTTAGTAAAAAAAAAAAAAATTCCAAAGCACACTTTGTATTCTAAATCAATTTCTAAATTGTCTAACTGGTATAGTGGAATTCTCTTAAGAGGCAGTGAAATTAGAAGGGAAAACCAAAGATACAATCATGCTGTGGTTGGGTATATTTATCCAGTCATCTCTGTTCTAATCCTTCCAGCAATAACAAAAGATGCAACATTTCTACCACTGAAAGTGTTGCAGAAAAGCCTATGAAAAGACTTTTAATGTGAAATTTGAAAAGAGAACATTTAATTTTGTTGACTTATGTGTTCATCAGTATCTTAAAGAAAACCTGTAGGTGATTGATTTTGTGTTAGATATTCCTTGTCACAATATTAAAACTTTCTTTCAATTGTGAAATGTGGATTAAATAAACTATTTAAGCTAATGCATGTAATTGTGGGCATGGTAAATAAGGAAGATAAAGCTTTATCCTTGTTTTAATTATGGAAAATTAAAGCACAAAAAAAGTGCATGCTTCAGTTTTGACATCTCATTTAGGCTGTGTCCCCATATCTGAAAAAAATCTGAATCAGGATTAAAATTATGGTCTGTCTGCTTCAACTCAACAAATCGAACATTTCTCTAACTCCAACATAGAAAAATAAATCATAGATTTCTTTATAATTTCCCCCTTGCTTTGTGATATATTACGAGTACAATTTCAGAAAATCCTGTTTCATTCTCCATTAGAAAAACAATTTTCTTTTTAAAAAGTATCATTACTCCCTAAATTATAATTTAAAAAATAATTAATATTCTCCCTTACTTCTTAAGCAGTAGAAAATATGTTGTTTTCAACAAATTTAGGCAATATGCAATGCTTTAGAATCTTTTAGAATTAGGATTTTTAATCAAAATATGTCTGAGAGAAAAAAATGATTTCCACTCTGGGATTTACCCAGTGGCATAATCTAAATGTTTATTCCAGAGGAAGCTTATAATTCTGCCATCGGGTTGTTCTAGTCATGTTAATTTTACCACTGACATTGCTCATACTAGGAGTACCCCATAGGATTTCCACACTGAGTAGCAGCAACCTTCTTTCCTCTTCCTGGTCAAAATCAATCAGCCCAGCCAAATATTGTAACCCCTCTCCTCATTACCCGAGCAGCATGAAATGGGCAGGCAACAGAATCTACTTCTAGTTAAATAAATCAATTGGTATCTCTAGAAGTATTGCCCCACTTCAAGCTAAACTCAGAAACCAGTATAAAAGAAAGTAAAAATTTTGCGAGTCAGTTAAAATGTGAAAGCAGCTATGTCTTTGATACTAGATCCATGAATTTCAGTTATGTAAGAAGCAGCACCATATGTTGGTAGTTGATTCAGAATGTATGTTGTATAGTGTAAGAAAAGATTTTATCCTACTGTTTTGAGTACTTCAGTTGTTTTTGGGTGATAGAGTAATAATACCAGCAAATCCCATGGCAGCATCCCAGCTCCCAAATTTTTTCACTCTAACCTGAGTTCCTTAGGAAGAAACAACGTTGTATAGAATGTGATGCTGTAAACTACATTCAGTAATTCCTTGGAAGAGGTCGTGGGCAGAAGGAGGTGTGGTGGGTGTGGTGCTGGCAAGAGTTTGATGCAGGAGAAAAACCCACCTGAACCCAGAATATATATCTATCCCAATGAGGGCATACTGTTGCCTTCTCCAAGATGGAAGGCTTCCAATGAAATCAGACTGTTATAAGGTAAATGCCAGGTCCCTCCTCGGTTAGTATTGAATCAGGGACTTAGTACTGGACCCTCTAATCACAGGAGGGCACTCAACGATTTTGGTAGTCAGGTTCCTAGTTACAGGAAGAAAAAGTACATGTTGTTGGGCTCATGCCTAGCCCCCCATCCATAACATCATCATCACTTTATTCGTTAGCCTGTTTAGTCTTTTCAAAAGAGCTTTCAGTATTAGTGATTTTCACTTCTTTGCCTCAATTTATTCTCATCCAGTCTGGCATTCATACTCACGACTGGTCTTAAAGAGCCCTTAAGGTAATTAAAAACCTCCATTTGGCCAGATCCAATGGTCAATCCACATCCTGGTCAACCCTCTTCAACTCCTTCCTTGAAACTTTTCTTATTTTTGCCTCTGGGACCGCTCCTTTCTCCAATTTCTCCCTACTTCACTCCTCCTGTCATCTTTGTTAGATCCTTCTCCTGTTCCAACTTCTAATCACTGAAGTTCCCTAGGGCTCTGTCCTTAGATATTTCTTCCCTACCTACACTCCCTTTAGAGATGATATCATCCAATCTCTTGCCTTTAAATGTCCTCTATATGCTAGGGATCCTCACCTTCATGTTACCACTCTAGACCTCCTCCCTAAATTCCACACCCATATAACTACCTACTCAATATCTCCATTTATCTAATAGGACTCTCAAAACTAATATATCAAAAAAATTATTTCTTCTTATCCCACAGTCTGCTTCTCATAAAGTCCTCATCTCAGTAAATGCCCACTTTATCCTTCCCATTGCTCACACCAAAATCTTTGGAGCTATCCTCGACACCATTCTTTTTATCATATCCATATCCAATCCGTTAGCAAATTGTGTCAGCTCTACCTGCAAAGCATATCCAGAACTCATCCGCTTCTTACGACCTTCCCCACAACCACTTAGTCTCATCCATCATTTCTTTCCCTGAAGCAATGAATGGTTTCCTTGCCTGTTTTCTTCTTTCCCACTCACTCCCTATAGTCTATTCCCCCACACAGCATTCCAAATGACCCTTTTAAGACATAAGTTCTGTCATGTTACTCTTCCAACAACACTTACTTCCCATTTCACTGAGAATGAAATCCAGTCTTTACCACAGTCTATAAAACCCTTTATGACTGGGCCTCTGCCTCTTCCACTTGTTCCCCTGCTTGCTGTCAAATTTGCCTCCTTGCTGCTTCTTGAACAGACCAAGCATGTTTCTGCCATCTATTCCAAATTGTCTGCAATGCATTTACCCTGTATTGTTGTCAGATTCCCTAAACGATATCTAAAATATCACCTCATTACTTTCTACCCTCAATTTAATTGCTAGACAGATAGGATAGCACAGTTTTTGAGGGCTGACTCAGCTCACTTCATCCCACAGTTCTATGGTCTCTACTGAGCCAGTCACAAATAAAAGCTGCTTTTCAAAATGGTACAGTTAGTTGCAAAGGGAGAATTATTTTTCTAACATTCAGGGCATTCTGTTGCAGATTCTCCTCTTGTAGCTTGATTTAGGTTTTGTCAGCCTCCCAGTCTGCCACAGATACTTTCATCATCACTAGATGTGCTAGGTCATTAAAGCAGAGTGGCACGGCTGCTTGCCTGGCCCAGCTAAAGAGCTCTCCTCTCATTCTGGAAACCTTTAGGGTCATGGAACACACACAGATATGAAATATGTCTGCTCTGAAACAGACATATACCAAAAAAAAAAAAAAAAAAAAAAAAAAAAAAACCAAAGGATTGTACCTCTTTCTTGGTGGCAACAGGGTCAATGAATAACTATTTGTTTTTTCATCTGAAGTAGAAATCTCGATATTGCCCAGATACTTCAAAGAGCTGACAGGCCTCCATAGTATTGAGATATTTATCTTCTTCCTCTGGCACAGTCATCTTACAAAGGCTTCCAGGCTTTACTTTTTCACTTCACATTATCAGGATGCGACACATGTGGTGAACCAACATGACTTTCTGTGAAACAGTAATGTGGACAAATTTCCTTTAGACAAAATGACACAGAGTTGGACAACTGGTTAGATCCTGAGGCAGAACAGTAAGTGTGTACTATTTTCCCTTCCAGGTGTGAACAAACCGCCTCTGCTATTTTTTATTTGCAGAATAAAGGAGGGAAATATTCACCTATTTAATCGCTATATAACAGATTCTAAGGGCTGTAATGATTTTCTCTAGTAAGGAGACCTTATTAAGAAAATCAAATATAATTGAATTCACCACCTGATTAAGCTTATAATAATCCACCATCATTCTCCAAAATACATCTGTCTTCTGCATTAATCTAACTAAGGATATGATAAGAATCATTAATCTTCATCTTTCAAGCCTTTCTTGGCAGTATTAACATCCACAATTTCTGCAAGGATACAGAACTGATTTTGACTTATTCTATGGAAGAGAAAGGAAAGTCCAACTACTTCCAGTTCAACATTCCTACCATAATGGGATTTACATTCAGTGGTCCTCAACCTACAGCAAAATTGTGATGCAATACAATACCTTTATAGTTCTCTTTTCTTTCCCTTCTGTGTCTTACTCCAAATTTTATAGACTTAATGCCTGATTTCTAACACCTTTCTATAAGCAAATCGTGAGTTCTAGCATTTGCCCTCTGAACATATTAACGTCCAAATAAAAAAAGATCCTAAGCTTCAAATATAACCAACAGAATTTCTAATTGTAAACCTATCACTTCTTGAATCCTGAGACTTTGCCCACATTACTTAATTTCTCTAAGCTTTTTCCTCTACGAAAGAATGATTGATACCTTATCTATAGACTTATGAGGTAAAAGTCATTGAACAGAGTAGGCATTCATAGTAACCACAGGGTTCCAAAGCACTTGGTGTTCTCTTTGCCTAAAATACTTCAATTCTCCAACCCTTCTACTCTTCCTTCAAGTTTCCCTGGAAAACGTTTTACTGTTCCTTTTCTTTGCTTAGGTCTATAGACTTATGAGGTAAAAGTCATTGAACAGAGTAGGCATTCATAGTAACCACAGGGTTCTAAAGCACTTGGTGTTCTCTTTGCCTAAAATACTTCAATTCTCCGACCCTTCTACTCTTCCTTCAAGTTTCCCTGGAAAACGTTTTACTGTTCCTTTTCTTTGCTTAGGTCTATAGACTTATGAGGTAAAAGTCATTGAACAGAGTAGGCATTCATAGTAACCACAGGGTTCCAAAGCACTTGGTGTTCTCTTTGCCTAAAATACTTCAATTCTCCGACCCTTCTACTCTTCCTTCAAGTTTCCCTGGAAAACGTTTTACTGTTCCTTTTCTTTGCTTAGGTCAAATTTCCCTTGTATGTATGTTCCCATAACACCACCTCTCTCCCCTTTCCTTCCAGTGTTTATCTTGGATGTTATTTTATATTAATTTTATATTGATATGATTAACGTTTGTCTTTACCATGGCTCTGTATACCCCTTGAGGGAAAGCCATGGCTGTTTTTTCTCATCTTGGTATTTCTAGTGCTTAACATAGGGCTTGACCATTGTAGGCACTTAAAATTAGTTGAATGAATAAATGAATACACAAGGCAACAACTAATGAGCACTTCCTACTGGTAATACTACACATTATGTGTTTTGTGTCCATTACCACATTTAACACCTATTAACTTGATACCCAACAGCCCTTATATTTATTATAAATTTGGGAATGTGTGATTTAGATAATGTTAAATTCTGAGGTTTTTCACAGTCTTCCTCATTGGTCTGGGTATCCCTCTTCCTACAATATCTTATAATATATTCAAAATCTCAGGTCCACTTTATAATTTTTCTGTGCATTCAAGATCTCCAACACAACACAGTTGATTCAGAAACTCTGGTCTGCATCAGAAACACCTGAGAGCTGGTTTAACATTTCCCCCATACACAGAGATTTTAAATCTGTAGTTCAGGAGTGTGACCCAAGCCTACATGTTAATGCATAATACCCCAGGTGACACTGATGCTAATGCAGAAACTGTGCATATATCACTTCAGAATGTGAGATTTTGGAACTCTGAGCTAGGGAAAAATACAAGTGGTAGAGTTGAATTGTTCAATAGTAAACCACAAAGAACTTCAAAGTTAGGGGAAAGAAATTCTCACTCTTGGAGGCTGACCTCTAGTGTTCTAAAGTGAACGAGTGTCCTAGGTGGTCAGAGATTGTTAACTAATATAACGATATACAAAGAAACTATATGCATAACGATAACTAGTATAATTATAGGCATCAACACTGGAAGCTTTAAATATATATACTGAAAAGTTGGCTTCACAGACTGAGAAATCTTGATTTGGTTACATGAAAGAAGCACAAGACTTATTTCTGTGAACTGTCTTATATTTATACCTAATTACCATGGGCCAAACAATACTAATGTATACCCCTAAATATGTGTTGGAGTACTTTTGTTGTAAGCTTTCATGTGATTAGAGCAAGATCTGTGGAACTCAGTCTTTTTAGTTTACTGTCCTAGAACCACAGTCATTTGATCACAACTTTAAAACAATAGTAAAAGTACGGCTAACGTAACACAGATTTATTTTGGTGACTGTTTTTGGCATTGTTCCTCTACCCTACTAGAAAGAGACAACTAGTCTATATGTTCTAGAAGGCAACTGGACATCTCTAAGAAAGACATTTGAGATTTTGGAGATGGACAGAATGATTAGTACTGTTCTAACCACTTCATAGATTGGCTCTAGCAGTGGACAAAGGATCCTTGTATGCTCCACTGAAGCACCCATTTCCAGTGCTAACATAAACCCCAAGTACAGGAATGGACTTTCACTTCATGGGCTCAATAATATAACTTGCCTTTGTTTTTCATGAAGAATATCGGGGGTTTTTTCTGTTTTGTTTTTGGTTTTTTGAGACGGAGTCTCGCTCTGTCACCCAAGCTGGAGTGAAGTGGCACGATCTCAGCTCACTGCAACCTCCGCCTCCCGGGTTCAAGTGATTCTCCTGCCTCAGCCTCCCGAGTAGCTGGGACTACAGGCACATGCCACCATGCCTGGCTAATTTTTGTATTTTTAGTAGAGATGAGGTTTCACCGTACTGGCCAGGTTGGTCTCGAACTCCTGACCTCATGATCCGCCCACCTCAGCCTCCCAAAGTTCTGGGATTACAGGTGTGAGCCACCACGCCCAGTCTCATGAAGAATATCAGGGTTTTTTTGTTGTTGTTGTTTGTTTTTTAATGTTTGCCAAGATCTCTACCGAAAAAACAGGATTTTTCACTTCCACATTCAACTTGTACATCTCCTTCATTTCATTCCCTTGAATCTTCAAGTATTATCATTGAAACAAATACAACAAAACTTAAGAGCAAAAAATAAATATATTATCAAATAAAAGAAAATTCCAACCTGATTTTATAGATTTTAAGTTTCAGACAGCTCTTCTTTAGTATAAGATAAATATTATATTGATATTTGTAATTGTTAAGATAACTCAGATTGACCATAGTTGAGTCATCAGCTCTACACTTTACTAGCTGTGTGATCAGAAGCAGTTTCTTAACTTCTCCAAGACCCAGCACGTTCATTAGTAAAAAGGAATAATATCTATTGCATGTTATAAGTTTCATGTAAGCATGTTAAGAGTATTCTGAAATATACCTGGTACGAGGTAGATATTTAAGAATTATTACTTTTTATTATTACCAGTCACCATTGATAAGAGGATATATTGAGAAAAATTATGATCGTGAGGATATAAACAGTACCTTAGATTATAGCTACAGTTGTTTATAAACTCTATTTTCAAGTCTATCTTTTAGATTCTGATACTTTCCTTTTTTATTTCAGTTGTTAAATACTTTAAAATTTGAAGTTAGTTTACCTGTTGAATAAAATAAAAGATTCCTTTTGTTCCCAGTTTCTTGTGTCTCATGCTTGTTTTGGTGCTTTTTGGAGGAGGGAAACTATTGTGATGTGGAAATGGTAGCAGCACTCTCATCTGAGGGTCCATCAGTCATTTTTCCCAATGTGGAAAGCTGAACCTAGTCCATACAGCTAACATTTAGCATTCTCACCTATCCAATGAAAAACTAAAGGAGGATGGAAACTTGCTATTTTTCTGTTTCACAAATAAAACCAGGCTAGTAAAATTGTCATCAGATCACTTTTCTCAGAAAAGCATTGCTGTCATCCCAAAAGTCAATTGAATTGTAAGCAGAAAACATTCTCATTGATTTTTGCAGGACAAAGCAGAATAACTGGGGACAAAGCAGGCCAGAAGTTGACAAATTAGGAAGAAAACTGAACTGTAAAATAAGCATCCATGAATTCACATTAGTGCTGCCTTTGCTTTATTGAATAAACACAAAATGACTTGGGATTTGATTTTATTGTTAAATATCTAGCTAAAAGTTGATTAACACAAAAGTATTTAATTCAGGGTACCGAACCCTTACGATGCTAACTTTGAATTTAGAATTACAGGTAAACGCCCAAGAAAGCTCCGTGTCAGCCAAGGTTGCAATAGAAGAAGATACTCATGTAGCATGGCATTTTTTCCAGTAACTCAATTTGCATTACTTTGGATATAAGTGGGAATCATGCTTTGGCTGACATTGAAATGAAGGACAGGAATGACAGGGCAAATGGCAGTGCTAAGTACAGAAACAATCACATCATATCTCACTAAAACTTTAATTTGGGGCTGGGCATGGTGGCTCACGCCTATAATCCCAGCACTTTAGAAGACCAAAGTGGGCAGATCACCTGAGGTCAGGAATTCAAGACCAACCTAGCCAACATGGTGAACCCCCATCTCTACTAAAAATACAAAAATTAGCTGGGCATGGTGGTGGACACCTATAATCCCAGCTACTCGGGAGGTTGAGGCAGAATTGCCTGAACTCAGGAGCCGGAGGTTGCAGTGAGTCAGGATCATGCCATTGCACTCCAGCCTGCGCAACAAGAATGAAACTCCGTCTCAAAAAAAAAAACAAAAAACAAAAAACAAAAAAAACTTCAATTTGGCAAGATAACACCGCAAACAAAGTATTTAAAGACTGAGAAATACATTTATGACTAAATAAGTAATGACATCATTCATGGGAAGAATGTATTGCATTATCTGTTTCTTCCTTCAGTATCTCTTCACTAGCTTTTATTCAATGGAAAAATGTTTTGGGTGAAATTCCTAATGGAAAGTGCTTACACTTATATTGTTCTGAGTAATCTTTTACACTGAGTTAGATAGATTCAACTTACAAAAACATCTTATTCGGGTAGACATCCTTTAAAAAAAAAAAAGTTGTCAGGAATTCTAAGGACAGCTAGAAGTTAAAATCCGCAATAGATTGTAACTAGAAAATAAAGAGTAACTTTATATGAATAACAAAAAGAGTAATTTTTCTTAAAACTTGAAAGTTTTTCACCAAATTATGTTTGAATTATCAGTAAAGGATGCTAAATAAACTAAGTCATAATGCCTAATCTTTGAGAAATCTCATAGATCTAATCATAAAACATAAAGAGGCCTATGGATGGGAAAATTTATGTAAAAGATAAAGAAATTATTAAGTGTTATGGTCAAAGGCCATATAATTTAGTAGAGAAGTGAATTGAAACAGTATGTAGGGAGTCAGCAAAATTGTGATAGCCCTAAAGCAGTATTTTAATAAATATCTTAAACAGTAAAAAAATTTAAAATCTAGGAATAAAAAATAGAAATTAGCTGGGCATGGTGATGTGTGCTTATAATCACAGCTCTTTGGGAGGCTGAAGTAGGAGGGTCCTGTGAGCTCAGCAGTTCAAAGTTGCAGTGAGCTCCAGCCTGGGCAACAGAGCAAGACTCTGTCTCAAAAAAAAAAAAAAAAAAGGAAAGAAAGAAAGAAATAAAAAACATCTCCCCTTATTCATGACAATGAAGTTGGCAAACAACATAAAATGACGGTGCCATACACTTAGCAGAGCACTATATGAATTAGCAAGCTCAATAAATATTTCAGTACCAAGAAAATTAATATAGAACTACAGGCATAAACCTACACATAAAACACTCTTATCTGGACTAATAAAAATGTTTTCTAGAACAAAAATTATTACCTATATTGTAAGTATGCCTTTCACTACGTGGGCCTCTGTCATTTGATAACACAGATAAATCAACTATCTAACGAAAGTCTTGTTTTTTGTGTGACTAGAACTGTAAACAATATAAATTTTTGCTTAAAAATAAAAATGTGTTAAGCCATTGATACCTACCAGTATTTTTTTTTTTAACTACAAATGTCTATTAATTGACTATTATATGCCAGGGATTTTTTTTCTAGATGCTATAGATACAGCAAAAAACAAAACCCATGAAGCAACCTAATTTATATTCTAAGGGGGAGAGAGTCAAACATTTTCAAACATTGAGAGATACATATTTTGAAGTAAAATAAGGCAAGGTAATAGGGAAAAGTCATGGGATGCTGATTTCCACTGGGAGACTAGGGAATTCCTCTCTGAAGTGGTGACATTTGAACAGAAAACTGAATAAAGGAGAGTGAAACTTAGGGAACAACACCAGGCAGGAGGCCGTAGTCATGGCTCTGGCAGAAACATCTGCTGGTGCATTGGCAGATGCAGTGTGGCAAGACTGAGAGGCAGAGTTGGGTTCAAGACCGATTTACCTTAGATAGGCATGGCGGCACACACCTGTAATCCCAGCTACTCTGAAGGCTGAGGCAGGAAAATTGCTTGAACCCAGGAGGCAGAAGCTGCAGTGAGCCAAGATTGTGCCACTGCACTCCAGCCTGGGCAACAGAGCAAGACTCCATCTCAAAAAAGACAGATTTACAGCATGGGAGAAATTACTTAAAACTATCATTCTACTGATAGCATTTACCTCAATTTTCTCCTTGAAAATCTAATGCAAATTTCAAAAGGGGCCGAGGGAAAACTTTTACATGCAAATCATGGAATTTAAAACAAATGATCTTTAACATAGCAGAGAAACCAAACCCCCCAAAGCTCTAAGGAATGCCAAAGGAGACAACTTAATTTTCCTCTCATATTCAACAAAAGACTAAAATCGGTGAAGTCACGATCAAAATAATAAGAAAAACCTTATAAAAGATGGAGACAGTTACAGCAATGTAAACTACTATTAGTGGTAATATTAATTGTTCTAGAGAGAGACTATAGCATGCAATTACCTTATAATTTGTGATACAAACTATGTACAACAAAAGATAGGGTAATTTGCTTTATGGTGTTAACCACAGCAAACAATCACAGGGTTCTCAGAGTTTATTTGCAGTAATTACACATTTTACTCAGAATGTTGCTTTAAATTCATTAGGCTTAGCTTTTAATTTCCATGAAATGTTAAACTCTTGTATGTCAAAAATAAACACCATTTTCTTTACCTTGTACTTAATGTAGTCAATAACTGAGAACCTATACATGCTCATACACAAATGGCTCAGAAATCTTAAAGGATAATGAAAATGTTTTATAAACTTAGTTTATTGTCTTAGCGTGACAGATGGATATATGGAACTCAATTGGTGCCCAGATCATAATCGGTTTTTTTTTAATTCTCTAATCCTAGACTCTACATATACAAAGTTGAGAGGCAGAAGAGGCAGCCAGCAACAAGATTAAGCTTTGAAAAATTGTGAAGCAAATATTTCAAAGAAACTACATGTTTTCCCTGGAACACTCCATAGTGCTTAGCTGGCAAGTTGTCAGCAAACAAAAAGAAATTCAATGTTATCATTTACGACCAAGCACACACCATGATGAAGAGAAAGGAATCAGTGAATAAACAAATGGTCCTAAAATGCTTATGACAATTTGTAGCAGCACTTTAGGACTGGAGCAGCCTTGCAGCATTCTTCTCTGCTAACAACTGTTTGTTGCCAGCCCCCTGAAATAAGCAATGAGCCTTATTGATATTACTAAAAGCTGAACAAATGAAAGAAAAATAGGAAACCTCATTAAATGCTGCCAGCAGCTTCAACTCATTATGAACATTCTCATATAGCAACCAATAATCCAATAATGATATTGTTTCCAATAATACAGCTAAATATATCTCCTTGCAAATAATTATGGCTTGACACTCTATAAATCTGTTGCATAATTTTTAGTTCAAACATCTTACTTTTGTAGTATTTTATAAAATTTGACCATTAAGTAAAATAGATTAGTACTATAAGAAACTGTACACAATAGCATAAAGTATCTGAAGTATTCATCTTTTTTTAATCTATAGACTGCCTTTCTATATCTACCCAGCTGCCTAAGTTGCAACTATGCTTATCGTCCTAACTCACCTGAGTCCCTCAGAAACATATTTTTTCCTGTAGATTTGTTTTCTTGGCCTCTTCTCCTAAACACCCTCTAATACACATTCATGCCATTTTTGAATTTGATGTTTGGTTAGGTCTCTTGTATCAAACAAGTTTCAACTCTCTGACCCCTTCTAATGTTCTCCCACAGTTCACTGCCCCAAAAATTTTTTTCCGTTTTTTTCTTAATTTCTCAAAGACACACCTCACAGGGAAATTTTAACTTAGTAAAAACTGTCAATGATATTGACTATAAGTAAGAGTAACTACGTATTAATCTGTTTTCATACTGCTATAAAGAACTGCTCCAGACAGGGTAATTTATAAAGGAAAGAGGTTCAACATGACTAATGGTTCAACATGGCTGGGGAGGCCTCAAGAAACTTACAACCATGGCAGAAGGCAAAGAGGAAGCAAGGCACTTTCTTCACAAGGCAGCAGGAAGGAGAAGCGAACACTGGAGTAACTACCTAACACTTATAAAACCATCAGACCTAGTGAGAGCTCACTCGCTATCACGAGAACAGCATGCCGCAAACCACCCCCTTGATTCAATTACGTCCACTTGGTCTCTCCCTTGACAGGTGGGGACTATGGAGATTATGGGGATTGCAATTCAAGAGAAGATTTTGGGTAGGGGAGCACAGCCAGATCTTATCAACTGGCAATCCATGCAATAGACTGTCAGGATTTCAGTTGAGTTTACAGTGGTAATGGTATGTGCATGTTGGTGTTTATGAATAATACTAGTCAGGAAAGAAGGATATAGAGAGATTCACATGTCAGTTTCATGTATAGTGAGATAACATTGTAGAAAGAGACACATGTTGAGGAGTGGATGGGTAGTACTATCAGGAGGAAAATTTTTTATACGAGGAAGAAATGGTAACTAGCCAGACATGAGCAAGGCAGGAGATTACCCTCCCCCGAGCCCTCCCAGCACGCCCCACAACCCCTGCATTTACTTCATTTACACACACAGCAGGAATGTCAGGCAACCATCAGGTGATGGGTCAGGCAGTTATTAATGATATCTCTCAAATAGTAATTGGTCTCAGCCAGCGCCAAGGCAAGTCAGCCTCCCAACAGATTTAAAAAACCTGAAACTGGTGATCAGCACGTCTTGATAAGATCTCAGGAGTTGGGCAACTGAACTCAAGTATGCACATTAAGAGGCAAAATGGTGGAGTTTAACTGGTATATGACCTTGTAGGAACATTTGGCTGGTAAGGGAAGAACGCCTCAAGTGAGCATGCCTACAACTCCAGTAAACACACTGTGCATGTTCCCTCCCAGTGCTAGCAGGCCACTGCTCATGCAAACAGCCCACCCTAAGAGAAGAATCAGGGGAGAAGGGATGCAAGACCCTGGAAGCATGCCAACATATGAAACCCCAAGTCAAACGTCAAACTGAGCATTTGATCTCTCAAGTCACCTGCTTGGTCCTCTTCCAAGTGTACTCTACTTCCTTTCATTCCTGCTCTAAAGCTTTTGAATAAAATTTTACTCCTGCTCTAAAACTTGCCTCAGTCTCTCCTTCTGCCTTATACCCAAGAATTCAGGTTGCTGCAGACCTAGACAGATTTACCACCACTAACAGAATGAGTAATAATGTTGTTGGAGCTTCTGCTCTATGGTAAAAGCAGATGAAATCAGAAGGAAAAAAAACTCATTTTCTCACTCACTGCTGGATTCATGATTGAGATATTTATGAATATAAACCAAAAATAGAATTCTAAGCCCCCCAGCCAACTGAATGAACCCCTCTTTTCTGGCAAGGGAATTCCAAAGTAAACCTGAAACCCTAGTTCAGGCCACGATGGAAAAGGGTGGTCAGACATGCCTCATTATACCCTCCTCCCTCCAAAATTCAGCAGAGCTGACTGGCATTAACATTAAAACAGAGACCTTCAGACTAACAAAACAGACTTTTTGTAGCAATAGGATACCAACATGATGGACAGCAGGCCCTGAAAGAAATTAAAGTACTTTAACCCAAAATATATTTCTTTTACATATTTTGAAATGGCCCTGAAAAGCTGTCTCTTATGGGGAAAATCTACATTCTTTAGAGAATTCCTTCCCTTTCCAGGTCTTTTCCTCATCCGGGAGAGAATTGACTAAGAGTCTGGCGCCTCTTAAAGTCTGATAAGAAACCTTTACAATCTATTCTCTCTAAAGCCAGCTAACTGGAGGCTTCATCTGCATAATAAGGATCTTGGTCTCCACAACTCCTTATCTTCACCGAGACACTGCCTTCTATTGATTCCAGGTCTTTAGATAAACTCTTTCAACCAATTACCAATCAGAAAAATCTTTGAATCCACCTATGACCTCGAAGCCCCCACTTCGTGTGGGCCTTTTGGCTTTTGACCAAACCAATGTACATCTTACATGTTCCAATTGATGTATTGTGTCTCCCAATAATACATAAAACCAAATTGTAGCCTGACCACCTCAGGCACATGTTGTCAGGATCCCTGGGGCTGTGTCATGGGCCAGGGTCACTCGTATTTGGCTCAGAATGAATATTTGACTAAACAGTCAAATATGTTACAGAGTTTGACTCTTTTTGTTGACAATAATAAACTTGACACAAGAGCTTTCACAAATACAGACCCAAAGAATCAGAACAACCTGTATATTTTTATGCTAAGTCTGATGAAGTGGATAGTAGTGCCGAAGTATAATTAGACAAACAACATAAGATCTAATTGTAATAAACTAGGAGGAACTTAGCGAGGCCTGTGTGTTCAGATTCTTTTCTGTGTCCCAGTGTCTTCAGAGATAACAATGTTCCTTTTCTCCAGGTATAGGGAGAGTACCTCTGGAATGACCTACTTTAGAGGAAGGTCAGAGAAGTCTTCTATGGTCTACACCAAGGGAGAGAGGATGGGGAGTCAGAGAGACTTTGCTGCTTCTGCTCTTTTCTCAAATGCCAAGGTTTTCTCAAATGCTTTTCACAAATACCATATTGTGGGGTAGCATGTCCTGAGCATTATCATATTGAATAAATATAACCAGATAAATGTGATTCAGAAAGCAAGCAATGTATTGGTCAGCAAGGGACTTGTAGTTAAGGCATAATTTCTGGAAAGGACAATGAGATAATACAGGTAAGGAAAGTGTTTATTCTATATACATTTTAAGAAAAACTGAGCCTATGAACTCAAGAGTATCTGTTTGGTACTCGCCTATCAACTTTCCCACAAACTTAATCTATCAAATCTTAGGCAGAATCAAGTTTTTATAGTTCCATGGTCCCTCCCAGGCCTGTCTTTTGTCATCAATCTGTGGAAGAAACCCTAGAGAAGGAAGGCTGAGAATCTGCAACTGTGATCATATTTCTTTCTTTTTCTTTTTCTTTTCTTTTTTTTTTTTTTTTTTTTTGTTGTTGTTGTTGAGATGGAGTCTTGCTCTGTCGCCAAGGCTAAAGTGCAGTGGCATGATCTCAGCTCACTGCAACCTCCGCCTCCCAAGTTCAAGCGATTCTTCTGCCTCAGCCTCCTGAGTAGCTGGGACTACAGGTGCGTACCATCATGCCTGGCTAATTATTTTGTATTTTAGTAGAGATGGGGTTTTACTGTGTTAGCCAGGATGGTCTTGAACTCCTGACCTCGTGATCCGCCTGCCTTGGCCTCCCAAAGTGCTGGGATTACAGGCGTGAACCACCGCACCTGTCCCATGTTTCTTTCTATAAACAGATTGACCATATCACATATTGTTTGGATGAGGAAATTTTTTAGAATGACAAGGTGAAATATAAACAATTAAACATAGGATGATAGCCATAAACTACATCTGTCCTGGGCAAACTGCAACATTTATTAACCCTATTTTTTAAGATTCTAGAATTTCTGGTTTCTAGAACTAGTTTGCCTAGGTCTTTGTACATGTTATCCTCAGAATGTTGCCAATCATAAGTGTTGCCCATGGCTCCTGGGAACTCTATGGTAGTGTGGCTTGCTAAGAAGAAGCCAGGTACCCCAGCCCCCCCAGTAGGGGAGAGGGACAATGATACAACAAAATTAAATACGAAAGCAATGAAGATCTGTGCCGTACTTCTTATCTGGATCCCTGGAGATAGACGTCTTGTAGGTGTGAGTCATCCTGGCATGGGAATATCTAGAGATGACTGCCTAGGATTTCAGAAGCAGATTGAGTTTAGAGGTCGCCCCACCTCTAAGTTTCCTTTTCCCCAGAGTTGCATGAGAAAACACCTACATTTTTCAGTGTCCTCCAGAAGGATATAGGAGTTGCAAAAATAAAAGCCAAGAGACTCCCCTCCTCCAACTTCTCTTTCATACGCAATTCTTCCTAAAAATTTCTCAGCTGTATCTTCTCTCCATCCTTTCTTCCATGGTCTCTGCTCATGCCCTCACGTTCTCCCTCCCGGACTATTCCATGGACTCCTGGCAGGATATCTACCTCCAGCTCCCATCCCACCCTACCCCTGCAAATCCATTCCCTCAAATCCCACCAAGTGATATGTGTGATACCAGAAATGACTGTGGCACTGCACAGATTAAATGGCTTTAGGGAGCATCCATCCCTACATTACAAAAGCCAAGCTCTATAATGTGGTTCAGAAGTGCCCACACACACTGAAGGTGATCTAGCTTCTGCTGACTTACTCCTTGTCTGCTTTCATGTAACCAACAAACTACATCCAACTGTCATTTGTGGTTGCCCCTCCACACACTATGCTGTAGTCCCCTGTGCTTTTTGCTCCTATTGGGCCTCTGCCTGACACCATTCATCCTTTGACATCTTCAGGCTCACCCCTGCAGTAGCCTTCTCAGCAAAGCCTCTCCTAATAATACCCAGTACAGCTTTCTGTCTGAGCTTCTGACATTTATATTAAACTGATCTCTTTATGTGCTTGTTTCCGTTACTAAATCAGGAGTTCTTTACTAACAAGAAATGTGTTTTATTTGCCCCTGGTTGCAATATCAATATATGTTCATTGATGCTGAATATATATTTTACTACTAATAATATACATATTAATATTATTAATATATTAATATGAATAACAACTGAAATTATATTGTATTTAGCACATACTTAGATATAGTATCAACAGGTACTATCTACTCTTTGGAACAAAAAAAATACCCTCCGAGTTTCTTTCTGAAAGTTTTCCTTTTCTTTCCTGTGGGAAAGTAGCCAGGGATTATTCTCTAAATGCCCTCTCTAAGGCTACCTTATGTTTGTTTGCTGTTCTATTTTTTATGTTTTTATGTTTGACTGCAGGCCAAGCAATTTTATGGCTTCCTGTTTGTCCCAGTAGAACATGTGTACTTTTAATTTATTTTATATTCCTGAAAAAAGGAATAAACTAAATGAGTCTACCTTGTTTTGATTAGAAAAGCACAAAAAGTCAGGGTGAGACATAGGGTTCAGTGAGAAGGAAATCTCCAAGCAATTTCCACACAAACCAAGACATTTTCTCAGATAAGGTCTACATCTGGACATTTTCTCTTCTATCAATTGTGTTTATCAACAAGCCACAGAAACAGCAAAAGAGTCACTAAAATCTGATATTGAGGAGGCAATGCACAAGCAAGAGGTTCAGCTGCATCTTCCCAGTAAGTGAAGGGTATATTAGTAGGGAAACATTTTTATGAGCAGATTTGACACCCTTAGAGTTAATGGCATAGAGAAAGGGAAATATTAAATACAATGAAAGGGTGCTGTCAATTAATTTTTGGACCACTGTTCAAGAAATGTGAACTTACTCAATTAAGAAGAATGCACTTACCAATTCTCCTTTCTTTCTCATAAAAGGATAACTGCTGTTTATTGATTATGATTACAGAAGGATAGTAAAATGAACCAGAGATTAGGTAAGTAAACTTAAATATCATCAAGGAATCCTTAGGCAAATGGGAGGCTGCAATTAGAGGTGGCAGGACTTAGCAAGGCAGTCCCGCTAAGGAGTGGGAGATAATGGAGATACAAAAGAATCAAACCAGTTATTTAACCTTATGTAATCTTCCTAAAGATCAATTATGTGTTTAAAAATACAGCTTTCAAGTCAGTAAATGTATTTTTAGTGCCTAACCTGCTAACACCGTGAGTAACCTTGAAGAAATATAGCACCTTCTAACTTAAATCAAAAAGCTTACAGCAACATTTTCCATGTCTATGAGCACTGTTGTTTAAAAGTTCCATGATAGACATTACCAGTGGATGTCAGAGAAGGCAAATGAGCACTATTTACTGTGATTAAGTTGGTAGAACATTTCTAGAGAACTATTTGGCAATGTAAATCATAAGCTTTAAAAATCTGCATATTAGATGCTCGATATCATTAATCGTTAGGAAAATGCTAACCAAAACCACAATGTGATACCACCACACATTCATTAGGATGGCTACTATTAAAAAAAGAAGCAGAAAATAGCAAGTATTGGTGAGGATGTAGAGAAATTAGAAGACTTGCACAATATTGTTGAGAATGTAGAGCCACTGTGGAAAACAGTGTGGTGGTTCTTCAAAAAATCAAAAATAGAATTATTATATGATCCAGTGATTTTATTTCTGGATATATCCAAAAGAACTATGAGAAGAGACTGGAAGCAATGTTGTCCATCCATGTTTATAGTGGCAGAACTGGCAATAGCCCAGAGGTGGAATCAACCCAAGTGCCCACTGATAGATAAAATATAGCATACATATCAAACAGAATATTATTTCAGCTTTTAAAAGACAAGACAGTCTAACATATGCTGCAACATGGGTGAACTTTGAGGACATTATGCTAAGAGAAATAAGCCAGTCACAAAAGGACACAAATGGTATGATTCCACTTATATGAGGTAACTAGAATAGTCAACAAAGTCATAGAGGCAGAAAGTAGAATGATGGTTGTCAGGGGGTTGGAGAGGGGGGAAGGGACAGTTAGTGTTTAATGGAGACAGAGGTTCAGTATTGCAAGATGAAGAGTCCTGTGGATGGATGGTGGTAATGGTACCACAAAAATTTATTTAGGGCCACTGAACTATACAGTTAAAAATTATTAAGTGGTAAATTTTATGTTATATGTATTTGACTACAATTTTTTAAAAAAATTGTAATGTGTATTTTATGTTTACGGGATTTATCCTTATAAAATCGTCACCCAAATGCATAAATATTTCCACAACAAAATGTCTTTACCTTGTTTATAATGGGCAAAACATAGAAATAACCCAAATATTTGCCACTAGGAAATTAATTGTATTACTGTATATTCGTACATGGAATGCTATTCAGCCATTAAATAAAAGTACTTGCACATATATTTATTAACATCAAAAGATGACATGGTACAGTGAGAGAAAAACAGACATGTTTCAAAGCAACATGTATGATGGGATCTCATTTTGTAAGTACAGAAAAATGCACACACAAACACCTCGCTCTCTATATACACACACACACTTGAAAAGATATACATTATAAAGTAAAACTGGAAGTAATTTTATTGGATGATGGGTTAAGAGTAATTTTTCTTTCTATTTTAAGATTTTTTTCTTGTGAAAACTTTTTTCAAATATGAGCATTTGGATATTTACAAAATATAAAGTTATGTTTATTTTTTTGACATTATTACAATTGGAAAGTTTCATTCACAAAGAAATGAGAAACTTTAAGGCTTAAAAGGTAATCTGAAATAAGTAAGCTAAGGAATCTACTGGTTATTTTCCAACATTCCCCTAGGTTCATACCAGCAACCCAGAAACAATGAATTTTACACAAATCTTGTCACTGAGTTTTCAACACATATATCTGTTTCATGCATTTTTTTTTTTATCCTGGCAGTATTCTTCTGAAAAGCTTATCCCTAATGCTGAGAGAATAATTACTCTTGTGCTTGCAAATAGATAAATGACACAATCCTGACCCTGTAATAATTTGGTGTTCTGCGGGCTTTCCTCAGCTCCTTGAACGACTGGCATCCTGTAGAACAGCTCTTTACCGATTCATTCTTTTTCCAGTCCAAGCACTGCTAGAACAGATTGTCTCCTATGGTGTAAACCCAATCGACATTTGATTCACCAACTGGCAGCCACCCAACCCTATCTGGACAAGCAGGTCTCACTCACTAAATGAAGGACTTCTTTTTTTTTTTTTTTTTTTTTTTTTTTCAGTGTTTATCAGCTGTTTTCAAGCTGTTGAAATAAACTTGGCAATACCATTCAAAGTAATCTGTCCCTCCTCTTCCCCACCACCATTGTCCTTTGAAACACAGCTTCCATTCTGTGTTGAGATTTATTTATCTTCCAGCCCTGGTGCCTATGAGGCCTATGGAAGTTATCAATCAAACCAAATTTATGAAGTTCTTTTGTGGAAGCACTGCAAGCCACTGGACAAAAATCAATGGAGAAATAAATAATGGGGAAACAAACGTTTAAGCTCAATTAAATTAAGCAGTTTATAGTTTCACCTCAAAGTGTAAGCATAGTTAGAGAAATGGCTTAGGAGGAATGCAGCCAATCTACTGACTTGTTTTCAAGTTGCCTGCTCTGAGAATCTAGTTTCAGTGTGTCAGAACTAACAACAGCAATAGCTAGTTTAATGGATGAGAGAAATTAGATTAAAAAAAGAAAAGAATTTCTGCCTCCACATTCACATTCTGGGAGAAATGAAGAATTGACTTAAGGATTGACTATTTCGTTGAGTAAAAGTCATTAGGGGTTTTTAGACGTATACAGATACACCAGGAGCTTAATCTCAATTAAGACCAAATTGTTTTGTACAATAAAGAAACCAAATTTGCTCTGAGGCAGCTGGGGAAACACGAAAAGGGTAATGGCTGAAAAGAAGCCTAGGAAAATGGGAGCAAACAAGTCCATGGAAAAAGTTAACAGAGACAAATCCCTGCCACCAGTGAGACCTGGGAATTTTTAAGAAAAGTGATGTCATGTATTGAAATTCTGCTGTATTGCTGGGTTCCCCATATGTTACTCCCATCATGTGTACATGTCTGTTAGACACAGCAGTATTATGGGAAAGATGGTCTGAGGAGTGAGAGGAGTGTCCTGTGTGAAGCTTTCTAGAAATTACAGCAAGGAGACCAATTGTCAGGAGACAACAGAGCAGCAAGTTGTGGCATGGGCAAGCTCAGGAATGGACATAACTCAAACCCCACCCTCCCCAAATCTACCAGAGTCTAGATCCAACCCTTAGATGAGCAGGGATTTCCAGGTGGTAGCTCTGTGGGTTCCAACACTCTGTGTGAAGCAACTACTCTGTGTCATGTAGTTTATATCATCACTTCAAGGTAAGTATTATTATGGTTCTCTACTTGGGGATGAGAAAACAGAGCCATGAAGAGAGAATTAAGTAACTAATCCAAGGTCACTTGGCAATTAACTGACAGAAGGAAGGTCTGACTCTCGTCTTGCATCCATTCACCAGGCCTCTCTCCCTCTCCCTAACACCCATGAATGTTCAGGGATTCCTCTACTCCTGACTTAGTGCCATTTGGAACTTACTGTCTAATGGCAGAGCAGAGTATAAACATGCAGAATATAAAGTCATCATTCCACCTTGCTTTAGCAAATGAAAATGTCCCTATGTGTCATCAGCATCCAGTGACCAGTCTGTAAATCTATGAGGATAGGGTCATGTCCCTTTTCTATCCCTGTCTCCGCATCAGCTATTTTCCCCATGACAAAAGCTGTGCTCCAAATTACTTATTGAATAAAAGACTAGCACATAAAGGAAAAGTTTAATCTCACCATTTTAAACTGAATATCCATGCCTAATCTTCTTTCCTTGATCAGCTCTAGAAGAGGAATTTCACATTAAATGTAACTGATAAAGTTCACTTTAAAATAGGCTTTTCTTGACTTAAAATATTAATACAAGTAATCCATGCTCTTATAGAAAAATTAGAAATTTCAGATAAGCAAAGAGAAAAAAAATGAAACTATCCATAATCTCAGGGCCTAGAGATAAATCATTATTAATGCTTTGACATGGAACGCTATTCACCATGAATAATGCTGTGTGAATTGATGCCCTGTTTGAAGAACCATGAGGCATACACAGGGATTTGAACCGACACCACCAATGTCATCACAGCTGTGCCGACTGACACTATGCCTTTCAGGAAACAAACAGTAACAACAGCAGCTTCAAAATCTCTGTAAACAGAACATGTTTTCTGGTTCTTTCTCTACAAAGTTTTTGGAAGTTATAAAAGCCCTTTTGGACTGACTAAACCTATAGATTTCATAAACATTTTAGAAGAAAGAGGGACTCTCCCAGCAGCCTCCTCCCCACCAAAGATTTACTGCATTTGCTGCTCATCTAATCATAGAAGTGATCAAATTAGACTGTATTTGAAAAATAAGAGCTGTTTTATTTGTACTTCAGGCTGGACTCATAACATAAATTATACTACAAGAATGACTGTAATACATCTTTGCAATTTAGCTGGCTTAATTTATATATTGATGTGTCCCAAGCGTATAGAGGGTATCTGGTTCATAGCAAATAATTAACTCATTTGAAAAAGTTCTTGGAAGGGGAATTGCTACCCCTAAAGGCTCAGCTTTAATGCTTAAATTCATATTGTCAAAATACTCAAAATGAGACCTGCAATCAGTGGTAAGGTTCTTGTAGGTGAATGGCTCCAATTTACTTTTCTAATCCTCAATTTTATTTTTTCTCTCATTGGATCCCTGAGGCTCCACGTTCACCATCAACAGATAAACAACTATAAAGATATTTAGAAGGTCTCCCAGCTAACTTTTTAGGAAATTATTCTCAAGGACATCTACAGCTGTTTCATTTTAATAACTACTGTGTCAAGGACTCTACACTCATTATCTCATTATCTGATCCTGACAATTGAATGTTG